>NC_059342.1:81515769-81816730 GCF_018350155.1 Leopardus geoffroyi
AGTGAGGAAGTGTGACTTACATTGTCTTTTGAATTCCTTTATCTCATCTGGTGCATATATTAAACAAATAGCTCTAACTAAACATTTCCTTCCTCTAGTTTAGAAACTGTCCATAGACTACCCAGGTTCATAGCTTCAAAATGCTGAGCTAATCCCCTCTGTGTTTATGTAATTCCTTTATGTCTCACATGCGGTTGGCTTTCTTTCCAAACCTGAGCATTTCTGTGTCGTGGCGTAGTGACACGATGCAGATTTACATGCATAATCTTTTCAAACGCACTGCAGACAGAACACTGTGTTGCATTTGTTTAACACGTGTCCTGCTTGATGAATGATACACACAGTTGCTGCCTTCCATAAACTTGCCTGCAGCTAGAGTTAATGATGGGAAAGAAAAGAAGGGAGTAAAAAACCACAGCTTGATTTGAACAAGGCAAATGAAGAAAAAAAAAATTCCACAGCCTCCACGATTGCTCTTGTGGAAGGAAGAAAGCTAATGTGTACTGAGTGTCTGCTGTGTTGCCAGGCTTTGCTTTCTCATATTTTGTTTAGTGATCAACACAGGTACTTTCTAAAATGAAGCAGTATTTATTCCATTTTATAGATGAGGCTCAGAGAAGTAAAGTATCTTCCCCAGGTTCACACTGTTAGGATAGAGTCAAGATTTGAGCACAGGTCTGACACGAAAGCCCGTGCTTTTGCCATTCCTGCATTAATTCAACAAATTAGGAAACAAAAATAAAACCCCCCACAAATATTTATTGAGTTTCTGTGAGTTATTAGGTTCTCTTTGAGGTGTTGGGAATTTGTCGATGATTAAGACAGACAGGGTTCCTGCCTTCATAGACCTTACATTCTAGGGACTCATTGGGATATGAAGAAAATGGAGGGCCACTAATTAAAATGGCCCCAGCAAAGTTGACTTGAACCCAGATTGTCAAAGTGCTTGTTCACCTGTCCAAGAAAGTTTGGTCATTTTTATCCTTTAACATAGATTAGCTTAAGAATCACAGTAGCAGACATTGCTAATTGGTTATGGCACTCTTTCTTGCCTGACCCTAGATGGAGTCTATGAGCTTTCTTGACACAGTACTCCAAGCAGCTCCAACTAGTTGGTCAGTGTTGCTGTTTGAGAATAGCCTATTTGTCCTGAGGTGCTGATTAGCATCCCTTCAGTAAGGAGATACAGCCTGAGATGGAAATGCAATAGAAATATGTGCGTTTTTGTCTGAACAATGAGTTTCAGAAGTCGTTTTGGGAAAATAACTGTAATTCCCTGAGTTTCTGTATCCTACCATATCAAATGAAAATATACATGTTTAGAATATTTTAGAAGAACTGACCTAGAAGCCAGTTCATTAATGCACTCATTCAACATGCATTTACTGAGCACTTTCCGTGTACCCAGCACTGTAATTCCACTGGAAGGATATACATATTGAGGGATAGTTCTGCCCAGCTTGGAAGCCGCAGTGGGTGTTCCCATGCCTCTGGGGGAAAGTTGTCTGGAAAGACTGGGGCAGACGGTGAAGGGAGTTGGTGGCGGTGAGATGCTACAGTTGAGTTCTCTGTCATTCAGAAGCTTCAGGAGAGGAGGATTTAGAGACTTGAGATCAGGCCACTTCTTCAAAGTAGAGGTTCTCCCTTTATTGCTAACTTTAGAAATGATTCATTTTATTAAGTAAAATGGCAGCCCTCTTGGCAGAGGAAAATTTCATTTCTTTAGCCATCTCTTTTACTTACCTTCACCATTCCCTTTATATACCAGACCAATTCCACATTATTTTTGTCTATTTAAAAAAAATTAAATTCCACATGCTATAATTACTGAATACATTGGAAGGAAATACAAGGTAACGTCATTGGATGGAGGGTTGAGGCACCTGAGATCTCCTCCCGACTCTGCCGGTAACCAGAAGTATGGTGGGCAAGATCCTCATTCCACCGCCCTTGGCTCTCAGGGAAGACCGGACATGTGTGTAGGGTCCCTGTGTACATAGGAAGGGACTGAACTACATTATGTCAGAGATCCCCGCTAGCTCCAACAGTCTGTGGTGGTCAGGAGTACCGTTTGAAGAATTTACTGTTTGAAGCAATGGTCACACTGTGTTCCATTCTGTGACAGCCTCCCAAAGGGATGATTCTTCTGCATGTGGACTTGCAGTTTGTCTTTTTTGACCTTATGGCAGTACCTTAGGTCCTTGTAGAATTAAGGTCATGTCAAGATGAAATGGATAAGCTTTTTAGGCACTCCCTCAAAAACCAAAACAAAACAGGAGTGCAACAAACCCCATTCATTAAACCACAAAGTCTAGGGAGGAACTCAGGGCCAAGAATTGTCCCTGTGAATCCAAGTGAAGTACACCAGCTGTGGCCAAACCTAAAAGTCTTTGAAAATGTCGGAGGCCTTCTTTTCTTGAATTCCACATTGCCATGCCAGTGAAAGCGTCTTCCATCCACACTGCTTTATCTTGTCCTTTAGGATTTCATAGCAGGTATAGTTACATTGCTTGAGGTGAAGTGAAGCACGTTGGGAAATCCATATACCTTGTGCCGCCTGGCACAGTAGAGAGCAAGGCGGTATCAGAGAAGACCCTGAAGGATGTCACGCGGGACAACAGTGTGTCAGCTGACTGATGACATCAGCTCAGCTTTGTTTGTGTGCAGGATTTGCGCATTCTTACCTTTATAGAATAAGTTTAGATGATAACGCCCCTTGCCTGGGTGTTACTGTGTGCCAGGCACAGAACAAGATGCGTCGTTCGTGTTACCTCATTTAATCCTCCGGGAGATACAGGTACCGTGTGCTCTCAGATTACAACATGGAGACCTCAGGTCGAGATTGTTGCCCAAGGTCACATGGTTAGCAGAGCAAGGATTTGGGCTGAGATCTTTCTGACTCCAAAGCCCAGGCTTTTGACTGGTGTACCATACTGCCTTTCCTGGAGCGCAGACCAGCAGAGACTCACTGCTCAAGCCAAAACACGAGTGAGGTCGGTGTGAGTGTAGATGCGAAGGAGTTAAATGTATTTACTCATTCCACATCGGCACTGGTATATTTTGAGTGTAAAATGTCAACTGGAATTTTTAATGTATAAAATCTTTCATCTGTCCTTACACCAATCTTTGTACAGACCAGCCCCCCTCCCTTGAGGATTTATTGTGGTTTTGATCTGTGTTGCCTCAAACCGTTGAAATCTTTTCAAAGAAGCAGAGCTGTTTTCTTTTTATTTTTTCCTCCTCTTTGCTTTTCTTCCCTCCCGCAGTACACTAGTACCAGGAGTGGACGTAGTTTGCTATTCAGCTTGATCAAAGCACTCTACACCAATGTAACTTCCTGATCTTACTGGTAACAGAACTAAATGTTTCCATGTTCTGCCAAGATGGGTTGCCAGTTATCGACAGAGGGCTTGCATCTGGTAATAATTATTTACTAATTCTGTTTACCTTTTGATCTGGTTTTCAGTGTACAGCTGCAGCTATCAAGGCTATAAGAGAAAGTGGAATGAATCTGAACCCAGAAGTGGAAGGGACGCTAATTCGGGTGCCCATTCCCAAGTAAGTTTGGTTAAAATTCACATCTTCTGATGCAGTGGGGCAGTTGTCCTCGGAAGGAAACCAACAGGCCAAGATACTGTTAGGCCCGTAGCATATTTTACCTGTACTCTTACCCTGGCAAACTCCAGCATCCTTTGGGATCCAGTTTACCGATTCAGAAATATTTACTGCATGCCTACTACATGCTAGGGGCTGAAGATGCAGCAGTGAACCTGGCAAAGTCCTTGTCTCCGTTCCAGGCTGGGAACCTTCCAGGCTGGGAAGGTGGGACACATAAATAGTAAAGTCATCCCAGATAGTGAAATGCTATGGGGAAAGTAATGGCGGTGGGACCCCATAGAGCGACTTGATGAAGGTGATGGTAGAGGGACAACTTAGCCTGGGAGAGCTCCTTAAGGAGGTAACGTTTTTGCTGAACCGAATGGGGAGGAAGAGCCAGGCTGGGGGAGGGGCTTTCCAGGCAGACTGAGCAGCCAGCACAAAAGACCTCGACACTCGTGTCCATTGAAGAGTTATTTTTTACATTAGTCCTTGCTTGTTGAAAAATTTAGGCATTAGAACAGAATATTGTTAATTATATAAATAGAACTTAGAGTTTTGAATGAACAAAAATGTATGTTTATTTTTAAATTAAAAAAGAAATCATAAGACTTTGGCATGTTTGAGAGGCAGAAAGCCAGTGTGCCTGAAAGTCGAGGGAGGGAGAGGGAATGGAAGGTAGGCTTTTCAGGCCATGGTAAGGAGTTTGGGCTTTACTCTAATTGGAATGGGAAGCCACTAGAGGGGCCTAAGCAGAGAAATCTGATCCAATGTTGACTTTTTGGGGGTCTTTTTGGCTGCTGATTAACAAATGGAATATAGGGGGGCAGAGTAGACACAAAGAATAGTCAGGAGGCAGCTGTGAGGGTCCAGGTGAGTTCGAAATCTTTGCAGATGCCAGAGCAGGCACGGTAGTTTCTCCTATAATCTCATTTCTTACTTATCTGTAAGTCCTTCTTCCTACGTGATGCCTCTTGGACAGCAGGTCCCAAGTGAGTGTTGAATTAATTCATTTAGTCATTCAACAAATATTTATTAAACACTAACTGCATGTCAGGCACTTTCCTGGTGGTTGAGATACAGCAGTAAACAAAATAAACAAGAAAAAGCTGCTGTCCTCCTGGGCTTACCTTATAGTCGAGTAGGTACAGTAAACAGAAAGGCTGACAAACCCATGATGTAATATCAAGTGAGGATGAGGACTATGAAAAAGAATAGCAGGGTAAGGGGATAGAGGATTGAGGTTTTTATTGTAGATAGGAAGGTTCAGAAGGAAGTGACGTTTGAGCAGAGACCTAGGTGAAGTGAATGAATGAAGCCTCCAAGTAACCAGAAGGGAAATAGAGTCTTTTTGTGCCACACATCACATTGTATTTCTTCACATATATTGCCTCACTTCTCACACAGTCCTGTGAAGTACGTTTATTCCTGGTATGGAAATTTAGGCTCAGAGAGGTAAAGTAATATGTCTGAGATCACTCAGCTTATGCTAAAGCTGGGACCCAAGCCTAGCCTTAATTGATTGTAAAGCCTCATGATGTGCGCACACTAGCGATAAGAACCAATCCTGACACTGAGAGTCCAGGAACTTTCCCCACTGAACTTTTTTTCTGCTTTAGGACCAGAAAATGGCTGTTATATTTCATTGTGTTCTCGTATTCTGTAAGTCAGAATTAACACTGTGCTTTGAAATCATGTGAATTGGGAGCAATATAACCTAGTGTTTAAGAACCAAGTAGACCTGGGCTCAAGTCCAGAACCTGTTTGCTTGGTTAGTTCATTAATTTTGCTCAGCCAGTTTTTACAAATGTAAAGGCTCTGTGCTGGAGGCTAGGGATGTACAAACCTGATGTTTGTCTTCATGGAGCTCACAGGCTGTGGCCAGGCCCCTTCTTTATATCATCTGCAGCTTATCCATGGAATATACTATTAGCCACAGTTTATGGATGAAAAATTGAAATTCAAAGAAATTAAGGGACTTGCCAAGATCATATGGTCAGTAAGTGGCAGTCAGGATTCGAATCCTATTTCTCTGTTACTAGAGTACGTGCTCTTTATCCTGCACTGTCTTTATAGGTGGGTTATTCTGGAAAGTGCTATGTGTACTCACGGACAGCAGATGTAAGTAAGACTTGCAAGTGGAATAGATAATAGCAGGTTTATTTTTTAGTTCTTTTAAAAAATTTTTTTTAATGTTTATTTATTTTTGAGACCGAAAAAGAGACAGAGTGCAAGCAGGGGAGGGGCAGAGAGAGAGGGAGACACAGAATCTAAGGCTCCAGGGTCTGGGCTCTGGGCACAGAGCCCCACATGGGGCTTGAACCCACAAACCACGGGATCATGACCTGAGCTGAAGTCGGACACTTAACCGACTGAGCCACCCAGGTGCCTCTGTTTTTTAGTTCTCGTTCTTTTGTCTGCAAAATCTTGGAAAAGCCACTTAACCTCCATAAGCCTCAGTTTCCTCATATACCAGATGAAGAGATTGTTCTCAGTGGCCTGCCAGGTCCCTCTGAACTTTAAAATTCTGTGATACTGTGAATTTCTGCTGCTGAATGCTCATTGCTCA
This sequence comes from Leopardus geoffroyi, assembly GCF_018350155.1. Lineage (NCBI taxonomy): Eukaryota > Metazoa > Chordata > Mammalia > Carnivora > Felidae > Leopardus > Leopardus geoffroyi. Next base: position 81,521,936 of record NC_059342.1, read on the forward strand.
CTTAGATTCTCCTTAGAGTGGCCTGGTTGTGTATCATGTTCTTCTTTCAAAGACCTAGTTTACATAATGTGCACCTCTGCAGCCCCTCAGGAGTTAACGGTTGCCCTTGTGCATTGTATGTAAGTTTGAAGGATCAGTGAGTTTTACTTAAATTTCCAAAGACTTGGGGATCTGTTACATTATATTTTACATTATTTTATGTTGGTTAATGGGAGTAATCTAAGAGAAAGTTGACGGACCAAAACCGTCTGCTCCTGCAAACCTCATTTTTTATACACTTACTTCCCTTTGACAAGGTGGTAAGGTCATGAGGCCCCTTACTGAATTATACGTTTGGTAGTTTTCCAGATAAAAAATGAATGATCTGTTCTTCATTATGGAGCCTGTGTCACATGAGAGGATAAAGGTTGATTTAGACGTAAAGAGGACCAAGGTTTTTATTTGGTTTTGGCAGTGACTTCCACATGACTGTGGGCACGTCACCCTAGCAGCTTGCTGCCTGCTAGTTCCTTACTTGGAAAATAAGTGAAATAATACATAATGATAGGTAGAGATTTGGTGGGATTAGTAGAGAAAATAGATTAGGTCGTATGATCTCCTTAGGGGAAAGAAACTATGTAAATATAAGATACTGATATTATTTCAGTAAACTTAATTTTCTAGATATATATAATTCTAGTTGAGAAGGGAAGAAATGAGGAAGGGAACTAATATATTGAGTACCTACTATGTCCCAGGGCCTGTTAGGTGCTTGACATAGCTGGAGAAAGTGGGAGAGTATAGGGTTAAAGTCTGCCTTGGTATCACAGAAGCATGCAGTTGAGTTCATCCACTTTTGTAGCTGTGTGACAATGGCACCTGTCCCCACCTCTCTGAATCTCTGGGAGATTACTTGTAAAGTATTTACAGGGCTTGCGTGTGGTTATTGGGAGATTTCAGTGAGTTAACGTACACAAAGATTTTGCTGTCTGGCTGGCACCCAGTGAATGAATGCTAGCAAATGTTCCTCTACTCCCTTTCATAGATAGGTCAGAACATAATTCCCTTTTAAGGACGAGGAAACAGATTCAGAGAAGTGAGGCATCGGTTCCGGGTCAGATAGCTGGTAATTGGCAAAGCTGTGAGGAGGAAAATAGTACACTAAGCTTACATGAGGTGATTGGGAGGTGAGATTGAACCAGAGGCATACATCCCTAGGATCAGTTTCTGATTACAAAATTTCAAGTTTAGTTCTAGGAAAATGTGCCCTTCCTGATGATCTTGACTCTTCCTCTGCCTAATGATCCGTCTGCAAGTTTTCTGGTCTTAACTCTGGCTGCCCACCGCTAAGTTTTATTTGCAGCTGCAGCAGATCTCAGCTAGTACCTCGCCTTCATTATATTTCTCTGATTCTTTTATTCTTATTTAAATGAGTCTACTATGTTGACTCTTACTGGAATCTGCCTCTGATCCTTTTGGGAATTAGGGGGAAGATAAATCCTAAATCGACAACAGGTCAGACCTGGAGCCGTCTTTCACAGCGTCTGGGAACCCAGCCCCGTGTGGTCGCGTGCGGTTCTTCTCAGTTCAGTACCGCAGAGCCTGAGGCTGGGCTGTGTCTGCCCCCACTGGCAGTGCGTATAGTTTTTGTTTTCTTCTCTGGCCAGCATTCTTTGAGTTAGAGAAGTCAGCCTACTGGATAGATTCTTTGACCATTCCTGTTAATCAGGTGTACTGAAATCATTTCTTCTACTTTCCTTTCCTATGTAGTCAAATTTTGGGTGCTGTTTATCAACCACCTGCTCTGCAGGTGCAGCACCTGAGGGTGCCGTGCTGAATGCTTTGTATTTTCGTCTTGTTCTCATTACACTCCCATGAGGCCAGGAGACTATTCTTAATGCCCATGTGACTGGGAAGACAACGGAAGCTCATGGAAGGTGAACACCTGCCATCATAAAGCTAAGTGGCAGAAGCATGGTTAGAACTCGGGCGTCACTATTTTAACTGCCTGTTGCCTGTTCTCGTCTCCTGGTGGCACATCTCTCTGGAATATCACTCTTTCACTTCTTAATCAGGGACTCTGAAAAGTTTTGAGCAGGAGATCTTTTTGCATCAGGCCAGATTTCTGCCCCTACCCCATTCATATCTTTACTGTGCCCCACACAAACAAGCAAACAAACACACAGTCCCTTGCTCATTGTTCTATCAAATCTCAGGGAAAAAACCACACACAGTAGAATGAAGCTGCTTGGTGGAGAGCACTGACTGCATGTCTGCCTTGAAAGAAACCTGTAAGGAATCATGAACTCACTGAAGAGATAAAAGCACGTGTGATTGACTCACTCCCTGCTGAGGCTGCGTTCTTCCTTGATTGTCCTCCTCTTTTGTTATTTTTCATCAATGTCCGCATCGATTTAATTTTCAGTAGAATTAAAGAAAAAATTAAAATACCTCCATCCTGTTCTCTGTGGGGAACCACTCTTAGCACCTTGATTTTCTAGATTTTTTTTTCCTGTGCAGATTCAAACACATGTCTATATCTCCTCCTTTTTCTTGTAATGATAAGGGATTAAATTATACATACTGTTCTGCCCTTGTTTTTTTAACTTAACAATGTGTCATTACTCTCTGATGAGTAAGAGTGAGAATTCTTCCTCACTCTTTTTAAAGGATGCATAGTGGTTACATTTTACATACAGCATTAACTAGTTCCCAGTTGTTGAATGTCTTTGTTGTTGAAAGTTTTTCTCTTTGACTAACAGTGTCCTAACGATCTTCAAGGTGTACTTCTTGTTCTACTGGGAGTGGGAAGGGAGGGGCGCTGGAATTGGGAAACAAGTGAACAGAACGTGGGGAGCCTTAGTGTTGCTACTGCTGCTTGATTGCCTGAGTGCTTGTTTGCAACAGTGTGCTGCATATTGCTGAGATTCTTAGAGACGGGGACATTTCAGGGCCAGACAGCAGTCTGTAGCTCCCCCAAGTGACCCCTCCAGGGGTCCTCAGACCCAAACTGCTTTCCTCAGTCTATTGACTTAAATGTTAAACTCATCCCAAAACACGCTTGTAGAAACATCCAGAATAATGTGTGACCAAATATCTGGGCAGCCTGTGGCCTAGTTAAATTGACACATAAAATTAACCATTGTAGTTTTATAGATCATTTCAAGGATTTTAGCTTTTGCTTGGAAGGGAATGGGAAGTCAGTCAATGGAGGGTTTTGAGCTAGGAGTGACATGATCTGAATTAGGTTTTCAAAGGATCGTAATGGTGGCTGTTTTGAGAATTCTGCTGTAGGAAGGCAAGGGTGAAGGCAGGGTTCATTTAGGGGCTATTGCAGTAATCCAGGCATGATGATGGCCTGGACTAGCTTAGTAATGTGGACTTGGTAAGAAGTGGTCTGCCTCTGGATACATTTTAAAGAAAAAGCTGCCAGGATTTGCTAACAGATTAGCTGTGGATTTAGAAAGAAAGGACTAAATATAAATATGCTTCCAAGAGTTTTGGCCTGAGTACCTGGAAGGATGGGATTACTCCTCACTGACAGGGCAGACTGTGGGAGGGCAAATTGGGTGCGAGGGAAGAGCAGGTTTTGTCTGTGTTTATTTTGGGATACTATTAGACACCTACGTGGGGAGGTCAAGTAGGCTGTTTGATCTGTGAATTTAGAGCTCAGAGGACAGGTGTGGACCAGGGAGAGAAATCTGGGAAGTATGACCCTGTAGAGGAGGCCGTGAAATTAGGTGGCTTTTTTTTTTAGGTTTATTTATTTATTTTGAGAAAGAGAGTGCACCCAAGCACGGAAGGGGCACAGAGAGAAAGAGAGAGAGAGAGAGAGAAAGAGAGAATCCCAAGCAGGCTCTGTGCTATCAGAGCCTGATGCGGAACTCGATCCACGAACCGTGACATTATGACCTGAGCTGAAATCAAGATTTGGACACTTAACTGACTGAGCTACCCAGGTGCCCTGAGGTGGGATTATTTTAGACAGGAATGTAGATCATGAAGAGAAGGGGTTTGGTGGCTATGGCCTTGATGCTTGACTTTCAAGATTTATGGGTCAAGGCAGTGAGGAGAAACCAGCAAAGGAGACTGAGACTAAGTGGCCAGAAAACCAGGAGGGCGTGGAGTCCAGGAAACCAAGCAAAGTGTTTAAAAAAAATTTTTTTTTGATGCTTACTTATTTTTGAGACAGAGAGAGAGAGACAGAGTGTGAACTGGGGAGGGGCAGAGAGAGAGGGAGATGCAGAATCTGAAGCAGGCTCCAGGCTCTGAGCTGTTAGCACAGAGCCCGACGTGGGACTAGAACTCATGAACCAAGAGATCATGACCTGAGCTGAAGTCAGATGCTTAACCAACTGAGCCACCCAGGCGCCCCAACAGAGCAAAGTATTTTAAAGAGGAGGGAGTCATCGGCTATGCTGAACATGGCTGGTAAGTCCAGGGAGAGAAGGTCTGAGAATATTCACTGCATTTAACGACCTGATTTATCCATCACTTAATGTCTTTGTAGAAAGGAAAGCACAAGGGCTTTGGCGTTCAAATCCCTGTTGCGTCACTCTAGCTTTGTCAGCTTGGGTCCTCTGAGAAGCAGATGCCAGGACAGAATCAGATGTGCAAGAGGTTTATGGGAGGAAATGCCTGCGAGAGAGACTGAGCACAGGTCTACCGCCAGTGAAGAAAGGAAGAGAGGGGGATTGGGTGGGAGAAGACTCACACAGCACCCCTGAGAAAGTCACCTAGGCTGAAGGGGCATTCCTGAGCAGGTTGCCTATTAAAGGAGTCCCTCTGTCACGTGGTCATTGCCTAGCAGCAGTCTGGAGAATGTGCCCATTGCTCAATTGTTGGAAGCTTCAGCCTCCTTATCTGTAAAATGGGAATGATTTTTATGGTTGTGAGGAGTAATGGGACATTATATGGGTTGCTCTTAGTGTGGGGCTTGGCATGTCATAGGTACTTAATCAGTTTTAATTGCTGTATCTTACACTATTTGACTTTAATTCTCTTGGTTAAGAGTTCTTGGAAGCCGTCTTTTTCTGATTATTTGGAAGTAAAACCAGTGATACTTGACTTCTGTTTACTGACTGCTCTTTTAGTCCTTAACTCTCACCCTCTTCCTCACCAACTTCTACCCCCAATGCCATGTTCAGTTTTTTCTATCCTCCGTTTTTAGGGATGGGAGGAGTGGAGTCATTATGTTGTAATTATCTTGGAATTTCAGTTACTCGGGAACACTGTAGTTTGATTGTTAACGAGCATTCAGTTTGTTCTTTGAATGTGAATTGTGGCGAATACAACCTCCTAGGACGTCTATCCCAAATAAGAAAGTCTGATGACCAGTCCTGCCTATGGTGTGGGATATGCTTTGTGTTTCTGGTGAGCAGAGGGACCTTGGCTCTTGTCACCCTCATCCCACTGAGCTGCTCCACAGGGCCTCCCAACAGCCAGACAGTTGCCATTGTTGGCTTCCGCTTTTCCTTCGGGAATCGTCAGGGGTGAAAGACCTTATGCCCAGGCTAGGCCCCTTCCCCCAGATTTGTTCTGAGGTGACAGCACGGAGGAGAAGTCTACTCAGGATCAGACCTGGCTATTTTACCAGATACCAGTAAAAAGCCCTGAGTTACAGTTCTCCTAGCCCGAATTTCCTTTCCCAGGTAGTTTTCCCCCACCATATCCTGACATATGGTTTCTCATGAACGATGGCCAGGTTTTTCCAGGGAAAGCAAGCCAGGTAAGGCAGGGTGGTCCCCAGGCTGAGTTAACCACGGGCGGGGAGCTGTAGTGCAGCCTGGGAGAGCCAGCATTGAAAGCCGGGGGAACCAAGCTTATAGTCAGAAGAACTGTGAAAAGAAAACCAATAAAAAGAGTTCTGTGAGCTTACGCTAGTTATTTCAGTTCCCTGAGTCTCAGTGTCCTCATCTGTAGAATAGGATAATAGCCGTATTTACTTTTATGAAAATTTATTGGGAGAAACTGCTGAGATGGACAAAGGGCAGGGGGAGCAGCACTAGAGGGGAGAGCCTTTGGACCATGGAGGCAGGCCTGACACCCGTGAAGAGAGGAGAGAAAGTCAGCGAGGGTGAATGTTAGTTTTTAAGTTGTCGCTATCAAGGTAGCTGCTGTTAAGGAACCTTCCGTGTTACCTGCTACGGGGAGCCCTATCATCACTGCCATTCCCCAGGTGAAGAAACATGTGCCACCTTCATTACGTTTTCCATCCAGGAGACAAGCCCTGTTCAGTGACAAGAAGCAAGTAGGCACGTGACCTTGCCTAACTGCTTTATTGAGATATAATTCACCCATTTAAAGTGTACAATTCAGTGGTTTTTGGTATGTTCAGAGAGTTGTACAACATTCACCACAATCAATTTTAGGACATTTTACATCAAAAAGAGACTTTGTACCCGCTAGCAGTCACTCCCAGCTTTACCCAATCCCCTCGCCCCACTTGGGATTGCTGTAGGCAACCATTAATCTGCTTTCTGTCTATAGATTTCCCTGTTCTGAGCATTTCATAAAAAAATGGAATTACACATTATGTGGTGTTTGGTGACTGGCTCTTTTCACTTAGCATAATGTTTTCAGGGTTCATCCATGTTCTAGCATGTATAAGTAGTTCATTCTTTTTAGTGCCAAATAATATTCCATTGTATGGACATTTTATTTATCCGTTCGTAAGTTGATGAACTTTTGAGCTGTTATGAATAATGTGCTGCCGTGAGCATCATTGCACAAACTTTTGTATAAACATACTTTCAGTTCTCTTGAGTGTATACGTAAGAGTGGAGTTGCTGGGTCATATGACAGCTCTGTTTAACTTTTTGAGGATCTGCCAAACTTCTCCACAGGGGCTGCACATGTTACATTCCCACTAGTAATGTGTGAGGGCTCCGGTTTCTCCATCTCCTTGCCAACACTTGTTGTTTTAGTTCATTTTTATTATTATTACCACCATCCCGATGGGTATGAAGTGGTATCTCATTGTAGTTTTGATTTGTATTTCCGTAATGACTGCTGGTGTTGAGTGTCTTTTCATGTGCTTGTTTGGCATTTCTGTATCTTTAGAAAAATGTCTGCTGAAGTTCTCTACCTGTCTTTAAGTTGGGTGGTTGTCCTTTTATTGGGTTGTAAGAGTTCTTTATATATTCTGGATACTAGACTTTTAGGTGTATGATTTTCATCTCCCTTTGTTTCTTTTTTTTTAGAAAGAGAGTGAGCGTGAGTGGGGGAAAGGGTGAGAGGGAGAGAGAGAGAGTCATAAGCAGGCTCTACACTCAGCGTGGAGCCCAATGCGGGGCTCGATCCCATGATCCTGGCATCATGGCTTGAGCTGATATCAAGAGTTGGATGTTCAACCGACTGAGCCACCCAGGTGCCCCTCATCTCTCTTAATCGCAAAAATGGTACCCATTTATTGTAAAAACTCAAATCCTACAGAAAAATAAAATGTTCTCTTGTGGTCCCCCGAATGTTCTTCCATAAAGTAACTATTGGTAAGTTTAATGTATATCCTTCCAAATTATAAAAGAGGTGTATACCCACCTACACACATACACGCACACACACACACACACACACACACACACACGTATTTAAGTTAACATAAATGAAATTGAGTATTTGCTTTTTTCACGGTGATCTCACTGTTGCAGAGAAATACCCTTTTGAGATGGGTGTGATACAGATGTAATCCTGGGGCATCAGAAAGTTTAATTCGTTTGGGATCACAGATTAGTAAGTGGAGGAGTCATTATTCAGATCGAATCTGTCTGCTTCCAAAGCCCATGTTCTCGCCACACTGTCGTCTTGCTTGTCAGGCTGCCGGCGTGGAACCTGTCTTCCTGCTCTGTGGCCTCCTTGTCTAGCTGCCATATCACCTAGTGGCTCTTGTACCGGAGAAGTGTGTATGATGGGTACATTCCAGGAAATACCCTTTTCTTACACAACCCACACACGTACGGACCTTTAGCAGTCTTGAAAGGGAAAAAAAGGTGAGAGAAGAATGCCTAATGACCTCATTTGGGCTGGGGCGGCCACAGACTGCGTTTGAGCAACTACAGCTGTTTTTCCTTCCCCTTTCTTCCCACTGCCTGCTTGCCATTGCTGCTTTCTCAGGGCCACTCATTGTGCTGGATGAGTTCCATCCGGCACATTGTTTCTCTGTGCCTTACAGTCCTGCAGGGGCCTCCGTGCGGTGTTAGGGTGCCCGCCTTCTCCTCTGTGGTGTTGCTTCCTACCCGGCCTGCAGCTTGTTAGGCTCGCCTCCTGCTATTTCAGGATCCACGTGTGTGAAACGGGCCTCGCTCCCAGCACGTAAGTTCTGGTTGAAACACATAAGAAAGTGCAATCCGGAATTGAGTGGAGCATGGACTGAGGAGAAAGTGCCACCAACACCTGTGTAAAAGCTGCACCCCAAAGGACAGTCTCCTCTTCTCCCTGCCCCTCCTCTGTCCTCTCCCCTTCATGTCCTGCCCCTGTTACAGAACATGGCAATTGACTGCTGAGGCCCGATCACTTTTCCATTGCAGTCCTCTCTGGATTCCCTTTCTCCTTTCTTCCCGCTGCACTTGGACTTATAGGGGAGCTGGAGCAATAGTAATGAACTGTGTATCTAAGCAGGCCTTAACGTAAGAGCAGTGCTGTTCCGATCACTTCCACCAGTAAGAATAGCCGCTTCGATTTGTCCGGCACCAACAAAGAATGCAAGGGCCATCTGCGCTGGGCTCGGATCCCAGGTCTACCAGGAACTTGCTGAGTGGCCTTGGGCAGGTTACTTGATCTGGCTGAGCCTCCCTTTTCTTATCCGTGAAATCCAGGTAGTAGTGCCAGTGTGTCATAAGAGCGTTGTGAGGATTTATGGAGCTAATGCATGGAGAGTGTATCAGCTCAGAGGCTGGCACAGGGAAAGAGCTCTGCAAATGTTAGTTATCATTATTTTTACTGAAGGGGAGCAGCTACCATCCGAGTCATGTCTAGGTGAACGCAAGTGTGATAATAATAAGGTTCTTCCTTATCTCACTATCATGCTTTATTTTCGTTATAGCTCTTCTGTTTCATTTTATGGATTTATTATTTCTCTCTCTCCTTCACTAGAATGTGGACAGGAAGAGCTCTGTCAGCTGTATTCCCTAGCCCCGAAACAGGGCTTAGTGCGTAGTAAGTATGCAAAAATGCCATCAGTGTTTATGGAATAATGGGATTAAATGAATATGAGCACTTGCTGTATGCCCACTGCTATTCCAGATGCTACTCGTATCAGCTAATATATTCCTAACAGTCTTTTGAGGTAGGTATATTATTATCCCTCTTTTACAGATGAAGAACCTGAGTCATAGGGGAATGGAGCTCTTTGGGCCCAGTGTCACACAGTAAGTGGAAAAGCAGGCAGTCTTTCTCTGAGCCAGGGCTTGACCCCCTGTGCTGTGCACTCGCTCAGTAGGAGACATCACCATTATTTTTATCACTGATATTATCAATAGCTTTTAAGTAGTTAATACCTACACGGTCAGCATTCTTTAACCGTCCTCTCTCATTTGCTCCTAACACTCACTGTGGAAGAAAGGTAACATTTTTATTACTCCCCCTTCATGTGACAGTTGAGGAAATAAGAACAGATAGTGTTTATTGAGCACATCTCCATGTACCAGCATGTTTATGAGCTCTTCTAATCCTCACAACAATCTCATTAAGTTAATGGTATTACACACATGTGGCAGATGGGAAAACTGAGGCAAAGAGGTAGAATGACTTGCCCAGGGCCATGCAGCTAAGATGTGATGGATCTGAGTCTCAAACCCCAGCAGTCGGGCTTTAGGGACTGCTCTCCTGTGTGCCCACTGGGCATCTTCTCAATTCAGAGAGGACAAGTTATGTGTACACAGTTACCCAGCTTGTAAGTGGCGGGGCTGGGATTGGAAATCAAGTCTGCCTTTACCACCAGACCCGTGTTCTTTCTCTACCTGCGTGTAACTTGGGTTTCCATCCTGCTGGGGTGACAGGAAGAAGTCAGCGGACTTAATCACGGTCACTCTGCTGAGAATGTGGAGATGTGGCCCCCGACCTCACCTCCTTTCTCTTTCCATCCTGCTGGGCTGTATTTCAGCACAGTATGTCTGGGTCAGCCAGGCCTTTAAGAGGCACGGGACGGTCGTCAGAAAGCAGGTGGCCAGTTGTGTCCCCAGAGAGAACTGAGGTTACCGCTGGTGGTAGAAGTCCCTCCAAAGTGCGCGTACGATTTTCTTTGGGCTAAAAGGACACCTGATGTCCTTAGGAGACATCAGTGTATGTGAAACAGGCTGGTGAGCTGGCAGTGGCGGGGGTGAGGCAAGAGGGGATGGGGAAGTTGTATACCTAGAAGCATAGGAAGTCTGGCTGGGCTACACAAACAAAAACATTTCCTTCAGGGCCAGTGGCCCCAAGGCATCGGGCAGCGCCCACCGGCAAACAATAAAGTCGGGCGTGTGTCCGCAGCTGATTGCGGGCTGATGCCCCTACTGGGGGGGAGGGGGCTCCCAGAAGCCGGTGAGGCGGTGGTGAGGTTTCTCTCGGTGGAGCTGTCAGAGATGTGTTTTGATGGGCTGTTCCTTGGATGTGCAGCTTCCTTCCCCCTCAGCCCGACCCCCACAGCTGCTGGAGCCCAGCTCACACCTCCCACCGCCTGCTCTCCTCTGTTCCCATTCTTTCCCTCTCCGTTTAAGCTGCTAAATCCTTTTGACGGTTTTCTCCCTCACGATTCATGTCCTGTTAGTATCCCCAAGCCCTGGAGAGCCTGTGGTAAGAGTAAGAATGCAGCCACCCCGCAGTGAGTGCCTATGGTGCACCCGCTGGCCGAGCGCCAGGCCCTTGCCACCACCATTTCATTTAATCCTTGCTTCTGCCCCCGTAGTAACATTCTTCCTCCCGCTTCACACGCGGAGAGCCAGTTTGGAGATGTTGAACAGCATGCTGACAGTTCTGAGGCTGACAAGCAGCAGAGTGAGGATTCCAATTCGAGGTCTTCTTGGCTTTAAAGCATGTTTTCCCCACCTTTTAAAGACCCCTGTAAGTAACCAGTGATCCTTGTGAAGTCTAGTGTCTGACATATCATAACTGGGTTTTACTGTAACTGCCCACGCTGAGCACAGCTTCCTCCAATACACACCTGGTGGATAGCTTTGTACATGTGTCCAGTTCTCGCTGAAACAATAGGAAGTATCATTTCAATCCGGGTGATTCTCTGCTGTGTGAGTTACCATCAGGGCATGCCTTGTGCTTATTGTTCATGCTCAAGGAATTTTGCAGGAAGGCCCCCATCCAGGATGTTACTGGAAGACCTGCCTGGTGGAGTATGTGCAAACAAAGTGTGACCCTGCCAGCTCAGCCAAAACCCCTGCCTTGTGTGGGGAGGCTCTCTGACCCTAGCGGAAAAGGCTGCTGTCTTCATCATCCAGCCAAGAAGCTGTTCCAGGGTGGGTCCACCGCTTTCCATCTGCCTGCCTACAGACTCCTGGGTAGACTTCTGCCATGTGCTTAGATCTTGTTTGTACATCACTATCTACACAAAATACGAATCTGGTCACGTTTCCTGGGCCTCACTCAGGCTCCTGGAACTCCACATTGTTCTTAGAATAATCTGCTAGGACTCTTTTAGACTTTTTTTTTTGTTTAAAATTTTTTTTTTCAACGTTTATTTATTTTTGGGACAGAGAGAGACAGAGCATGAACGGGGGAGGGGCAGAGAGAGAGGGAGACAGAGAATCGGAAACAGGCTCCAGGCTCTGAGCCATCAGCCCAGAGCCTGACGCGGGGCTCGAACTCACGGACCGCGAGATCGTGACCTGGCTGAAGTCGGACGCCCAACCGACTGCGCCACCCAGGCGCCCCTCTTTTAGACTTTTTTATTGTGGTAAGATATACATCCAAATTTACCATTACTGGGGCGCCTGGGTAGCTCAGTAGTCAAGTGTCCGACTTCGGCTCAGGCTGTGATCTCACCGTTCGTGAGTTTGAGCCCCGTGTCAGGCTCTGTGCTGACAGCTCGGAGCCTGGAGCCTACTTCAGATTCTGTGTGTCCCTCCCTCTGCCCCTCCCCCTCTCACACTCTGTCTCTCTGTCTCTCTCTCTCTCTCTCAAAAATAAACATTAAAAAAATTATTTTTAATTTACCATTATTTAAAAATGTATAGTTCAGTGGTATTAAGTACATTTACATTGTTGTACAGTCTCCAGAACTCTTTATCGTTTGGCAAAACTAAAAGTCTATACCCATTAAACAGTAACTTCCCATTTCCCGATCCCCCGGTTAGCCCCCGGTAACGGCTCTTCTCCTTTGTGTTTCTATAAATTTGACAATCTCGGTACCTCGTATTAAGTGGAATCGTGCAGTATTTGTCCTTCTGAGTCTGGGTTATCTCACTCAGGGTAATGTTTTCGGGGTTAATGCACGCTATCCCATGTGTCAGAATTTCCTTTTTGAGGCTGAATGCAATTGCACCGTGTGCATGTACCATTTGTGTGTCTCTTTACTTGTTGGTGGACCTACTGGGCTTCCATGTGACATTGAAGGGCCTGCATGCATACCCTTGGGCTTGCCAGGCTCGCCAGCCTCCTCTGGAACAGTCTTCTCTTCTTTCTGTTCTCAGCCTCACGGCCGTTTTCAGCCCCTCAGAGAGCAGTACCCACCTTCCTACCTGGAAAGCTGCCTTAACTTTACACCGACCATTCCCTCTGGTGGGAATGATCTCCCCCAGCCCCTCCACTCTTGCACCTCTTAATTTAAATGTCACTCCTCTTGAATGTCCCCACATTTTGCTCCTGGAATCCCACAAGAGACCTCGGTCAGACTACCTTCCCCCACTAATTATTTTCATAGAACTCTACATGTCTTTATTGTGCTTATTACAACTGTAACGTATTGATTAATTGTGCGTGTATGTGTGTGTAATGACTGCCTTCCTTGCCAGACGGTAAACTTGTGTGTTTAATGCTGTATCCCTCGGGGCTGCCATTGGGGCTGGCACACAATACGTGCCCAGTAAATAGCTGTAGAATGAAACCATAAACTAAGTGAATTAGTACTGAAAAGAGAAAAGTTCAGGGCTACATGCTGGGAGCATGTGGATTTTAAAATGTATGTGAGACGTTAAATTACTAATAGAATCTCAAAAAGCCATCTTGCTGAAGCATAGATTGTTTGTCCTGTCATTTCTCCGTTGATAAAAACTTCCAAGAACAAACGCATCATTATTCGAAGATGCCTCAGTGAATGCCGACACATAAACCACAGCAGCAAAGGCAGCTGACATTCTCTGAGTGTTTATTCTCTACCAGGCTTTGTACTGTGTGCTTTCCACGTATTCTCTCATAGAATCCTCACAAGAACCCTGAAAGGTAGATGCTTGGGTTTTTTGTTTGCTTGATTTTAATTGCTGTTTCCAAATGAGAAGACCAAGGTCCAGAGAGTTTAAATAACTTGCATGAGGTCCCTCAGCCAGTTAGTGGCAGGCCCAAAGTGGAGGGGAGGCAGGGCAGACTCAGTCCTGGGCCTGGCACAGAGCGCCACCCCTCCCCGACGGCCCTTCCCCTCATTAACTGGAATAGCTCTCTTGTTATCTGTTTTATAAATGTATAAGTGGAGCCTCTGCCTTGGTTTTCTCTGAAGCCAGAGTTTTGTGGCTAAAGAGGAATGTGAAAACTCTAGGCCTGCAGGACAGATTTGACCTTTGCAGCCTCCTGCCTTCCTGCCATTAGACTCCCACCATGCTTCTGCCTGAAATGCAGTGGACCGAAATGCTTCTAAGGCATTTTCCAAGTCTCGAGGCAGAGTTGTACTTTTTTGCCTGGTGCTCCTGCGGGAGGTCCACCCCTCTGTCCTAGTGCCACTCACGCCCTTTCTAAGTAGTGGCTGACGAGTTTGTCTCCGCCACTGGACTGAGCCTCTGGGGAAGTTGGACCAGGCCTGCCTTCTCTCTGGAGCTCCTCGGCCTGGCCCGGGATCTGGCACAGGACTCAGGGGCCTCAGCCAGTGCTTGATGAATGAATGCACGCCAAGTGCAGAGCGGGTGCTCAGAACCAACCGGCTGAGTGCAGAAGCCTGGAGGACAAACCAGCGTGTGCCGGGAGAACCCCCTGAATGCGAGATGGAGATGATCAGATGTATTAATCACTGGTTTGGAAAGGAGTTAAAATATTTCCATAATATGGTATGTTTCTTTTCTAAAACAGATGTGCCCTTGTTGTTTCATGAGGAAGTAATTAAGTGTATTTATTAAAACATTCATAAACGCTATCATTTATTCAAAGCTACTATGTGCTGCTGTCTTTATTGGTACTTTATATATGTATTATGTCTGGTTCTTCCCATCACCCTGTAAGGTGTTTTTATTATCTTCATTTTACAGGTGAGGAATCTGAGGCTCTGAGAGATTAAGTAGCTTGCCCAAGGATACTTAGCTTCTGAGTGATAGGCATGGGAATGAAACACGTCTGGCTGACTTCAAAACCAGTGGGTTTCCATCACCCCAGCTGCTTCTGAACTTGTATTTGACATACCTTTCGAGCCAACACCCCGATCCAGCATGCGTATTCCCTTCTTCCTCTCCACCCTCCCTGTGCCCACCACCACCCCCACTTCTTAACCCTCTCACAGCACCCCCTCTCCATTTCTTTAGATTATTGCCTCTGTGCTTGCATCCTGAAACTGAAACATTTTTGTCATTGTCAGTAATTGGGTACTGTTATGTATGGAAACTGTCTGCTGTTAACAGTCTACTGTGGTCACGTTTACGTTAATACGAAATAATATGTTTGTATTAAGGCCAAATTACACTTACTACAATTTTGTTTTCTTTATATAGCCTTTTACTCCTAAGACATCTTTGAGTCCCAATTTATATTTTTTAAAAATACATATGTTTTTTTTCTTCACGTAAAATGTAAATGTAACAATGTGGTGAAAAGAAGTTGGTTAGATAAAAAATTTTTTATTAAAGATTGTCTAAGCAGTGGGATACTTATTTCAAATTATATATGAAATAGAAGACTGAAATACCTCTGCTCAGAGAAGTTTAAGAGGTTTCTTACAGACTCAGATTCATTTATTTTCTGCCCCTCCTAGTATTTCAGCGGGATTAAGTTTTTTGAATCACTGGATCAAGTTTTAATTTTCCTTTTCCTTCCTTATACTGACATATGCTTTGGCAGAACAAAAAAGAGACCTAAACATGTCAGCATGATTTTTGTTCAATGAATTAAAAACCATAAAAGTAACAAGATCTGATCCAAATCCCTAAACTCCTGACATGGTGGTTTTGTCCTTTTCAGTCCCAAGATTCGTATTACTGACTTTGAAAAGCTTTCTGCCTGGAAGCAGAAGTGATGGCAGCAATGCATAATTTATCTGAAATAGATTACAAGGGGTAGGCAGCACGGAGTAGTGGAAAGCACACAGGGCAGAGAGATCTGGATTCGAATCCCAGTCCCGTCACTCAGACTCGTGGGTAAGTCACTCCACACCTGTGTGCCCCAATTTCCTCATTGGAAGATGGGGGGAGTCTAGCTGGAAGAGTTGTTGCGAGGGTCTTTGAGGTAATGTACTTAAAGTACTCACCTGGCATAGACGGGCTTAATAATGGCAGTAATCAGGATCATTTCTGCTTTGAGAATACCTTCAAATAGCTGAATCCAGAAGAATTGATTTATAATGCATCTGTCCGCTTTGTCTTCAGAGCTCATCTTTTCTCAAAATTCTTTAATTTTTTTTTTTTCCCTCATCCTGTCGGAAAAAAAATAGCAGGTAGATGCCACTAAATCTTTAACACCTGCTTGTCAGTGTTTCACATGGAACATAGAATCAGAGCTTGGGATCGTCCTTACCAAGCAAGAACCACACTGATGGGAGGGTCAGGAACCGTAGGCCAGTGATGTCCATTTCGGGACCCAGGGGGGCAGAGGAATTTTGTCATATTGAGACTATTGGCTTTCGAGACAGGTCAGCCTGGGTTTGGCCCAAACTTCTTGGGCCTCATTCTCTTCATCTGTAAAGTGGCGCTCATGATCTTGCAAGACCCTCCATGGTATGGGTTTCCAGCCTCTTGTCACTCCCTTGTTGTCTGTGTCCAGTAATTCCTCAAATGAAACCTGGTCTCTGCAGCTGAAAGCCTTTGTATGTGCTCTTTTCTTCCTCCTGGAAATCCATCCCTTGCCACGCCAGCACGGACAACCGGCACTCATTCTTCAGAACCTAGTTGTGTATTACTCAGGACAGGACGGGCTATGCGGTAGTAACAGACCATCTCCAAATCTCCATGGCTTATCACAGAAATCTGTTGCTTGCTCATGCTGCCTGGTGGGTGCTGTTGATCATAGTCACTCTGGGACCCAAGCCGATGGAAGCTCCGTCTCCACTTGTATTGCAGCCAACCGACACAAATATGGTGGAACACACACTGGCTCTTAAAGCTTCTGCCCTGAGGTGCGTCATTTCTGCTCATGTTTCATTGACCAGAGCAGTTGTGGAGCCGCACCAGACTTTAGAGGTACAGGAAAAATGCTTTCCTACTGGAAGGAATAAGAAGCCGAACACTAGTGAGCAGACCCAAAGACTGCCGCACTTAGGTATTATTTCTTCAGGAGAGTCTTCCCTTGCTTGCTGCCTGCCCCGACTTGGACAGTTCCTGGCGAGTTAGCTGAGCTGCTTTTGTGCTCCTGTGGCACCTTGTACTTCTCCGCTTCCCTTACCACAGCGCTTCCCGCACTCCCATGGTAAATGTCTGGCTGAGGTCCCTACTAACAGAACAAAGGTCTGTTAGTGTTGACCACAAGTCTGTTACTGTTCACATGCCCGGCACTGCTTTTGTAGGTAAGTAGGCACTCAGCTGTATACATGACCAAGAAACAAAGGCAGAGCAAACGTGTTGGGTTACTTTGCTGGGTTGTTGTGATGAGTCCATGTAACATAAGAATAATAATAAGTGCCTCATATAGTTGTAAGGTTCAGCCTTTCCCAGGGGTTTGTAGTAGGCCTTCAATGTGCTCATTGGCGTTGTTAGGAGGAGGAAGGGAATAGTGAAAATAAGTGGCATTGAGCACTTACATGTGTCAGACACTCTCATGACGTCTCTGTGGAAGTTTCCTGGTGTGGTGGTTGGGACTCGTGTTATGTCTTGGTCACTTTTGAAGTGACGCACAAGTAATTTGCTAAAATAATAAGATTCTGAAGATTGCTACTTGTTTCGGGTGATTTAGAGATTTGATGATGGCACGTTTCTATGGCATCATCACTCATTTGTGTTGCATCTTTAGTGGGTGAGAAAGGGGTAGAGGTAGCGCTATTTAATAGTGACGTCCTTTTATTGAGTACTTAAAATGGGCCAGGGCCAGTGCTAAACAGTTTATGTGCACCATCTCATATAATCTTCACAGCATCCCCATTATACAGGTGGGAACTCTGAGGAGAGGAAGTCAGTTATGCATGGTCAGGTGGCATGGTTAGGACACCCTGGCTTGAGCTTTTAAGCAGTACTCTTCGTAGCTCTCCTCACCTGACTCACCAGGAACTTTACTTGACCCTGAGCACACCCCTGGGCACGTTTCAGGAACGTAAAGGTCATCACCAAAGGAGAGCAAAGCTACAAACCGTGGAGCTAGTGGACAGAGTAATGTTAAATTCTTGGCTAACGGATACTGTAGAGGATGATCTTGCTGAAACGTTCTTCTTTTTTTTTTTTTTTTTAATCAGAGTGACCAGGGAGCACAGGGAAATGCTGGTGAAACTGGCGAAACAGAACACCAACAAGGCCAAGGATTCTTTACGGAAAGTTCGTACCAACGCAATGAATAAGCTAAAGAAATCAAAAGACAAGGTCTCCGAGGACACCATTAGGCTCGTAGAGAAACAGGTAACTACCGCCAACAGATGTAGTAGTTACGTCTCTGACGCAGGGAACCACTTGTTTGTGTCTGAAGAGAGAAAAACTAAAACAATACCCCTGGTTCTTTCATTGACGTGATCAGGACTGATGGAGTCTCTGTTCTGGGCTTAGCCCTGGGGATATGGAGGAAGGGAGGGTGCTGTTGATGCTTTGCTAGGTCCCAGGCTCCACGCCGAACCCTTCATTTCTCCCCGTTGCTACAGAGCTGTGAAGTGGGTCGTGGGGAAACTGAGGTTCGGAGAAGGTAAATAACTCACTCAAAGCCACACTGCTGGTAAGTGGTCCCAGTGGATCCCGACACAGGCAGACTAACTTCAGAGCCTGTTTGCTAATACTGTCGTGTGGTTGGTTGGGTGCTGACACAGAAGGACTTAACGGTGTTCTTCCTGTGCTGAGTAGCGGCACTTGAACAGCTGCAGTAAAACACTGAGAGACTGGAGGAAGGTAGAATAACAACGCAAAGGTATGCTGTGTAAAAGAACATTGTGCGGGTGGGTGACTGGTGTGAACAGTGGCTGGGACTTCGGAATGGGTAGAAAGGACACAGTGGCCAGTTCATGGAAGGGCTTGGAGGCCACGCTGAGCAGGTTGAACTTTAGCATGTCCAGAGACTCCCACACGGGCTGTGCCACTTTATCAGTTGTCTGATAAATGCTGCCTAACAGACCACCTCAAAATGCGATTTACAATATCGGGCATTATTTCTTAGTCTCGTATCTGCTCAGCTGGGGGGTCGTGGTTCTAGGCTGGGCTTAGTGGGCTTGGCTCCAGATGTTGGATTGGGTTCAACTCTGCTTTATGTGTCTCTCAGTCTTCTGGAGTCAACAGTCTTCTCAGGGCATCTTTGCAACAGCAGATGCCAAGAGCGTAAGCCCAACCACTCAAGTACATTTTAAGCACCTGTTCTTGGTCCATCCCATTGGCCAAGTGAATCACATGGGCCAAGCCCAGTATCACTGAGACAGGAAAATATATATATTCATGGAACTGCAGGGGAGGGAGTGAATATTTATAGAATAGTAGTCTAATCCACTACAGCATCACAACCACTTGAGGAGCTTATAAAAATACAGGTTTCTGGGGCCCTGCTCTCAGAGATTGAGTCAGTGAGTCTGGGGTGGGGCCTAGGGATCTGCATTAAAAAAAAAAAATTTAATGTTTATTTTTGAGACAGAGTGAGTGGGGGAGGGGCAGAGAGAGGGAGACACAGAATCCGAAATAGCCTCCAGGCTCTGACCTGTCAGCACAGAGCCCGACGCAGGGCTCAAACTCACAGACTGTGAGATCATGACTTGAGCCGGAGTCAGATGCTTAACTGACTGAGCCACCCAGACGCCCCATGGGATCTGCATTTTTAAATGCTCCTCCCGTGATTCTGATATAGTAACTCCCTGGCAAGATTTTTTCTTTTTTGCAGACCGTGGGGAGGTCATATCTGTGCTTATGAAAGATGACTATGGTGGCTGTGTAGAAGACAGATTGTAGGGGGCACGACTGGAGGCAGGGAGTCCAGGGGGGCTGTTACAGAAATCCAGCCAGGAAATGGTGGTCTGAACCTGAACCGGAACTGGTGGAATTAAGATAGGAAGATGAATTTACTAGTATTTAGGAGATAGAATAATGTTTAGCATAGTATAATGGGCTTGCTTAAAGCCTCTGCATCCACCATAGAATCATTATTTTAGGAAGATTGAATGTGAGTGTGGGCAGGATGGGGAGTAAGGAGAGAAGAGGTTGGAAGCAAGGAACGCTGTTAGGGGGCATCTGGAGGAGGCCATAAGTTAACCAATTTGCTCTCCTCCTGGACCAGCAGTTAGAATACCAGTTGTAGGCCGGCCTTAACCACCACCAAAGAAAAAGCTGGGCCTGGGCTCTGCTCCTGCATTTTCTGATATTCAGTATGTTTACCTAGGAATGTATATTTTTAAAAAGCTGCCCAGATAATTCTGCAAAAGCAGACACAGAAGGTAATTAATGACCTAGAAGCCTTACGGTGTACCCCTGTGATGATACCAGAGTTAGATCAAGGGAGTTCTGCACTTGATGTCCTCTGACCCTGGGGACATTTCTTGACTCCTTGTAGTCCGTTTGTTCTGTAAAAAGGGATTTGTAATTCCTGCCTTAAAGGGTTGCCCTGGAGGTGTTAGAAGCACCTTTAGAATATCCAACTCCTGGACTCTCGGAGCTCTCTTCTCACCTTCTTTGTGCCCTCTTCTTCTCTTTTTTGCCTGTACCAGCTAAAAGAGGCTCCTGGGTTAGGCTGGCCTGTCTGAGCACCCATCCTGCCTTGCAGGAGTCTGTCCCTGGCCCCACCTGGGCCAGCTCCTTGTCCATCCCCAGGAGAGTCTGTCTCTACAGTCAACACTAGACCTTTTCACTGCTTCTTAGTGGTAGGCCCGTGGACCTCGGGAACCTGCCAGGCACTCCTCACTCAACAAGACTGGCCCTGTGCCTCAGGGACCAGAGCCTGTGTTCCCTGCAATGGGAAGAATGATCAGATAAGCAATACTCTTGATAAAACCCACTTGACAAAGTGGCTAGAAGCCTTCACACTAGCACCTGGCTTTTCACCTTCCTATTTAGTCTAGATTTTTTTCTTCAATACTTACAACTGTTTACTATTCTTATTTTTCAAAATGAAGATAACTTTATTAGTTTTCTGATGCTAAGCTTATACATGTTTAATGTAATTTTTTTTTTTTTTTTTAAATAAGAAGATAGTAATTGGAATCTCATCCCCCAGAGATGACCATTGTTAACATTCTAGTGCAGACCTTCAAGTTATCTCTGGAAAGGTATAACGTCATATTACAAGAGAAAGGATCACCGTGTATATACATAATATATCCAGTGCAAGAACCTTTATTATTTAAGATATTATCATTTAAATGTGAGTTCTTATCATTAGATTAATAGTTTATTGTCATATGGTTAAAAGTTTGAGTAAGAAAATCTTCAGGAGACAGGCTGGTGCACACTTTGTTTTATTCTTTTTCTCTGACAGAAGGCACTAATCTGGAGTTTTGGGTGTGTGTTTTTTGTTTTGGTTTTTTGAATAAGTGAGACAAGCTGATTGTTGTTTTATCAAAGTTTGTAAAAATGTATTTGTTTACTTTGTTCTTGATTATTAAAGTGTAATGTATGCTCACTGTAGAAAATGTAGAGTTCAGAAGACTGTTTTAAAACCTGGGGGAAAAATCCACACCATAAACCCACATTGCAGAGACAACTGCTCTTAACATTTTGGAGTATTTCTGCTTTCCCTCTTTTTGTTTTGTTTTTTTTTTTTTTAACTACACAGTTTTTAACACGGCTGAGAATGTAGTATTCATACAGTTTTGTACTCAGCTTTTTATATTTTCTGTTTGGCATTAAAACCATTAGCATTTTCTCGTGTCTTAAACAGCCATTTCTGATGGTTACGAAATAGTCTGTCTTGTGGTTTATACCATAATTCACTTTCATAAGCCTCTTGTTGGACATTTAGTTTGTTTAAACTTTTTTGTTATAAATAAGGTTGCAGTGAATACTTTTATACATAAATCTTTGTAGAGATGATTTCCCTAGGATAGAGTCCCAAGTGTGGAATTATTGCACAATGGGAATGCATATTTTTAAGATTCTTACTGCCTAAATCACTCGCAAGGTTTTTAGAATATGTATATTTTTAAAAATTTGTTGCCTTTTCTAATGCCTAACATCTGAACCCAGAATTTTTAGTGTGAGCTTGAAATGCTGCTTATCTTGGAAGTATTGCTTTTGTTTCTACACTCCACAGAAAAGATTAAGTTATTCTTTGTATAAATCTATACAACCTTTCTAAAATAATACAGCAATATATACCAAAATCCATACATTTCTGACTCAGTGGCTTAGGAATTTATCCAAAATAAAATTGTTGAGAATCTTACCTACAGAGGCATCTGTTGGAAATTGGAAACTGTCTAAATTTCTGACAGTGGGAAAATAAATTGTGTTACATCCACTTACTGGAATCTCTGTATAGAGACAGTTATAAAAAATATTTTGCAGATATGGTAAGTTTCTTTTGGAATTTATTTATTTAATGTTTATTTTTGAGAGAGAGAAAGAGAGAGAGTGTGTCAGGGTGCGAGCAGGGAGGGGCAGAGAGAGAGGGAGACACAGAATCCGAAGCAGGCTCCAGGCTCTGAGCCGTCAGCCCAGAACCCGACACGGGGCTCGAACTCACAAACTGCGAGATCATGACCTGAGCCAAAGTCGGGCGCTTAACCAATTGAGTCACCCAGGAGCCCTGGAATTTATTCTTTTAAGGTAGGTTACATAACAATATTATAATAGGACTCCATTTTTATAACAGAACCTTTCATGTACGTAAAAGGATTGGCAGCTTAGGGGTGCCTGGCTGGTTCAGTCGGTAGAGCATGTGGCTCTTGATCTTGGGCTTGTGAGTCTGAGCCCCACATTGGGTGTAGAGATCACTTAAAAATAAAATCTTTAAAAAAAGGGTGGCATCTTATCCACTAGAGAATGTTGTTCATCATTTCAGGCAATGAGATTATGAGCAATTTCAATATTATTCTTTGTGGGACATTTTTTTGTATGTTCCAAAATTCTTTTGAGGTCAGACTTTTAAAAACTATGTTATAAAACTCTTCCTTCTTTGGTGTATAAAAATGGAAGGATTTGGTTGTGGGTTCTATCCCTAGAGTCCCTTCTGACCCCCACCCCCACCCCCACCCTCCCAGTCCTCAGCCCAGGCCAGCTCTGCTGAAGAAGGACAGGGGCCTGCCCTCCCGGGACTCTGACATCCGCCAGCCTACTCTTTCACCTTTGCGTCAGTGAATGGGCCTGCCGAGCATGAAAGCACTTGGCAGAAACCACCAGTACATCTGGCCAAGATCTTTCACTGCCGCTTTTTTCTGAGGAGCTTGCTGCTCTGAGTGAGGCTGGGTGCTGGTGGCTGAAGGAGGGCAGGGCTCCTAGCGGACAGGACAGGCACGCAGGCAGGGGGCTGGACCAGGTGAGGCCCTGGGTTTCCGACAGGCCTCGGGAAGGCTGACTTTACCCAGGCCGCCCCGGTACGCCTTGTGCTCCCGCCATCCCCTTTCCTGTCTCTGCCTTCCCCTCTCCTGCACTAGAAGGGAGCAGATGTGGTGGCGGTAGGGTGATGGTGATGTGATCTCTATGAGGCAGTGTATTAAAACGGAAAGGACTCTTGCTCTGCCGGCAGTCAGGCCTGACTGACTCCCATCCCAGCTCTTTTACTTCTCAGCTGCTCAGGTTAGCGAACGCCTTCACCTTTCTGAGCTTCTATAAAGTGGGAGTAGTGGGTCTTATCTCCCAGGACTGGCGAGAAGACCAAAGGACATATATTAAACGCGGCTGGTGGGGTTGCTGGTCCTCGCTAAGCGTCCGCTATATTTGCCCGTCCCTTTCCTTTCCCCACCCTTTGAATGTAGAACTGGGATCGGCTGTTGGAGTGACCCTCACCCAGTTCCACTGGTGCCGGAGGGGTGGGGGGACTCCCCAGGGGAGTCGCGGCACCAAACTGGCAGTTGGGGTGGGTGAGTTCCTCACTCAGTCTCACCACTGACTTTCTGATGTGACGTTGGGCAGGAGAGTTAACATTTTGTGCCTCGGTTTACTCCTCTGTACAGTGGGGATAATACCTGACCCACCTGCCTTACAGAGGTTATGTGTGGTTGTTGGATTTGAATGAAATAACAGAGGACAAAACCCCTTTGCATACTAAAGAACTGCTGTGCAACCGGCAGGTGAACTAATGAAATATTCACCATGTTTTAAAGGGAGATAATAACAGCATTTCATATGTTTTGAGGATCATGTGAAATAGTGCACAGGAAGTTTTTTAGCCCAGTGTCTGACATGTAGTGATACTCAGTAGGAGGGAGCTGCTGGTGGCAGTGGGGTCATTGTTGGTGATCATTATCTTAAGAAGTCTGACGAAGACAGACAAGATGAACTTGCAGCCTGACTGTCCCCAGGGGCACTTTGTGCCTACAATTTGGTAGAAAGTTAGTAAATATTTCCATGAATCGATTAACTTGAAGTCAGGAAATGATAAACTCAGAGTAACACAAGCCGATTTGCATAGCAAATAAGCCGTTTACGCTGTGCCTGCATATCGATGAACGCGCTTAGCCCTTCACAACCACTCTGAGGAAGGGTCCAGCGTCCCCATTTGAGAGATGAGGAAAGCGAGGCTCAGTGACTTGCACATTGTTATCCCACCGAGAATGTAATCCAGCACCCACATTATCGCACTGTTACCCTAGGTATTCTTCCTCCCCCTGGTCCCCACTCTTGAACCCAAACTGCCCTCCACGCCATTTTCCCAGAGGAGCGTTGTGATGCTGGCTCCTGCCTTCCCAGGCTGCCGGCCTCCAGGCGCTGGAGTGAGTGCTGCGGGCACCATGCCACGCGTCGTGCAAGGTGGCCGCCCCAGGGGCGGGGGGGTGGGGGGGCAGCGGGCAGAGCATCTAAAGAGTACGTGGCTGAGTGAGGAGGGCCCAAGCGGCCGTTTGGAGCCCAGCCGCGTGCCCAGCAGCCCCTGAAGCGGTGCTTTCCCAGCTACAAACAAGCAGCTGTTGCTATGGTGAGAGCCTGGTTGTCTCCCTGCCCGGGGCCAGTTGCTCCAAATCCTTTTTAGTTTCTTCCCTTTCCACAGTGCATTTAGTTCCCAGTTCCTGGCCAAGGCCTGTGGTCTGCAAATAAAGATGTCAAACAGCTGCTGTGCCACTGAGCACACAGATCCTGGGCCCCGTGCTGCCCCCTTCAAGGCTTCCTGCCTCGGGTCCCTTTTAGACGTGGGAGGGAAGCTGCCGCACTTACTAAGTTGTTTTGTGTTTCTCGTACTTATACCCTCACCGCGAGAAATAGACAGTCTTTGCCATTTTTAATGGCTGTATGTACTCATACGCTTCCCTGTTCTATCACTTTAGATTTTCTGACTTTTTGTTATTAAAAATAAAGCCTATATATATATATATATATATATATACATATATATATATATATATATATATATATGTATAATATGTTTTTGCATATAGAACGTTAGAAATTTTTTTCAGATTCCATTCATGTGGTAATTTCCCAGTAGAGAGATTTGAGGGGTGAAAAAATGTTATGGACATTTGCATCCACTTGAATTCTTTTCACTGATGTACGAGCTTATCCATTTTACCATAGCTTTCTGGAGTCGAATATTGTAATTAAAAACGACAACATCAGATTTTGTTAACTACAATAACTGAATTATATCTTGTTTCCATTTGCATTTATTCCGTGTCTGATGAATTTCCCAGGTTTGTTAACCAGATTTACTTCATCTTTTCTCAGGACTTCTGTTTTCTGCTTAAACTATTGGGATCTTAATATTCTTATCAATTAGTATGGGATTTAGAAAGCAGAGTGTCTGAGGTGTAGGAAATTCTAGAGGGTCATTACGTGACAGAGAAAGCTGGCTTCTCTGTATTCTATAATAATATTTAAGAATTTTGGGCTGTGAAATCAGACTACTCAGGATTCAATTTTGTCATTGCTACCTGAGCTGTGTATCCTGAACAAGTGATTCACTGCCCCAGTTTCCTCATCTGTGAAATGGGGATAATAATTGTATCTATTTCATGGGGCTGCTGTTAGGAATCAGCATGGTGCCTGAATAGTGTGAGGCTTTTGTCACCGTTACCGTTTCCCAGATCACTTCCTCATAGCTTTGGAATGTCTGTCCCCCTCTCCTTCGCCAGCCTCAGTTATCGGGCTGTCTCATTTTGTGTCCCTGCAGATCAGCCAAATGGCCGATGATACGGTAGCAGAGCTGGACAGGCATCTGGCAGCGAAGACCAAAGAACTCCTCGGATGAAAGCCCACCAGGGGCAGCAGTACTCCAGAGCCTGGTTTCTGGTGGAGCCCGTGGGTGGCACATTGGCACCCCTCTTCCCCGTCTACACCGAAGGCTGCCGTCTTGCAGTTGTCAGTGTTTGTGAGGCTCAGCCTTCCAGGCCTTCTGGTGGGGCACCCAGACTTGTTCCTTCTCTTCTTCCTGCTCCCTGTCCACCCCATTCTGCCCTGGCCCTCTGCCATGGGTGGCCCTCAGAGAGTATCTGTTGCTGACAGATGGCCTCTACTTCAGGCATTTGCCCTGATCGTGACATTGCCAAGCAACTAGGACTATTGACAGGCTTAGCCCGTCTGTTTCTCATCTTGGGAGCCTCCTTTTCAATTAGTCAGGCCCTGTCCCCAACTTTGAACTCTGGGCTGGTGTGGGCCTTCACCTGTGACTGGATCCCTTCGCCAGAGGCCCGTTCTTACGTAACAATAAAATCAAAATAAATTGTAAAGAATAACAACCACAAAGGAACGGGTAGAGTCAATCTGGATTAATGTTCCCTAAGGACCTTTACGGAAAGCCACCAGAACAATACTTTTGCCTCTGAGTCATCTTCACACATGCTTTTTTCTCTGCCTCGACCGTTCCTCCGCTGCTGACCTACCTGGCCAGTCCTGTTCATCCTTCACGTCCCTGCTTGGGTACCACTTGCTCCGGGAAGTCCTCCTCATTCCCCCAACCTAGGGCTCCTATTATTGGCTCTCAGGACTGTCTACTGCTTTGAATTGAACCTTTTTGATACTTAGTCTCTAGATCTTCATTTTCCTCAGATCTTGGCGTAATGTCTGGAACATAGTAGGCATCGAGATGTGTTGTGAATGAATTGCACAGAGTAGCCGCTCAACAAATACTGGCTTCTTTTCCCGTCCTTCCAATCATAACACCATCATTCTGTCATTTTCCACTCTTGCCTTGCCTTTGTCCTCAGCATTTACTTGGTGATGAGATACCTTTCCCCCAGGGCCCGCCTGTTGTTGACAGACAAGTGGTTTGTTGTGGCTCATCTTTGGGTGCTGGGTTGTTAGGTTTTTTCTCCAGTAAACAATCGATTGATTCTCCATAATAATTAATCTTCCTTCCTTCCTTCTTTTTCCCTTTCCCTTCCCTTCCTTTCCTTTCTTGCTTTCCTTTCTCTCATTCATAATATAGCCGTCATGAGCTAGATGCAGTTCTAGGCAATATCTTTAATCTTCATGGTACACTTGCGAGACGTGTATTCTCTCCACTTTACAAATAGAAAAACTGAGAATGGGGACTTGAGAGTATTGGGTAACTTGCCCAAAGTAATAAGCCTAGCAAGTGATAGAAGGTTCCATTCTTCACTGTCAGTCTCATTTTACCAAGAGGGAGGAGCTCAAAAGAGGTCAAGTTTCTTGCCGGGGGTTGTTACACAGCTAGCAAGTGGCAGAGCTGGGATTCAAACTGAGGCCTGATCTAAAGCTTGTGCTCTGCCCATGCATCCTGCAGCCTTCATAAACATTTATTGAGCACACTGTGTGTCAGGTGCTGTGCTACATGCTGGGAATGCAAAAATGGGTAAGGTGTGACCTCTGTCTTTGAGGGGTGCACGGCACACTGGACTGTCTCAGGTGGAAGGTAGGAAGTCCATTCCAGTTTTGTCTGCCTTTCGAGTGGCCCCCCCTTGGGCAGCAGCCAGGCCTGGCCACACTCCTTCGAAGCAGCACCCAGCTTCCCTTTGCTGTCTGACTCCTCTCATATTCTATCCCTCGCGGGAAGTCTGCTCTTCTCCCGCTGCTTGTACTAGTGGCGCACACTGTGCACAGCCAGTGGGGGTTCAAGGTCAGAATCAGGTCAAAAATGAAAGAAGCTAACACAGTCTCCTGCCCCGCTTACCTGTCCTCGGTCCAACCCCTCTCGCCAGCCCTGAGTGGCCATCACACGATCGGAAGTCAGCTGAGGGAAGAACAGGGATGGAAATAGCAATCGAGGAGCCTTTTTTGGGGTAAGCCACATGGCGGGGGCATTGCAGCAGCCTTTCGTGAGTGGCCGAAAGCCCCCACTCCTAGCAAATGTGCTTCTCAAAGATGCAGGATTTTTTAATAAACAGAGGAAATGATAAATTATGTTGTAACTCCACTCCAAAGGCATTTGGTTCTTAACAGCCAAATCCTCTGTAGTCTTTAAATAAACAAAAACTTATTTGGTGAACAGACAGGGTTGGGGGGGGGGGGAGGTTGGAAAATGAAAGATTTTCTGTACTTGGGTCCCACATGTCAACAATTTCTCTCCTGTGTGTATGTTGGCCAAAGCTGTATATCATGATAAATGAATAAAGGAAAACCTCCAGCCCAGGGCAGTCAGACGGCTCAGCAAATGGCTTTCAGCTGATTGCTCTATTTTAGCTGACATTTATCAAAGAGTTTCTCTGTTCCTCTGTGTCAGGGCTGCAATGGTGGCGGGGACGAGAACGGGACTACCTGTTTGGATCCGCTGAGTAATGAGTAATGCTGGAGCAGTGCTTTCTCCCTCTCCCCTTCCTTGAGCCTCTTTCTCTCAAAAGGGAAAGCTGGGTATGGAAATCCCTTCCCTTGCCAGAAGAATTAACCACCTCCTCTGTTCAGTTAAACTGCTTCCCAAGCCCATGAAAATGACAGGCCAAAGAGAAATTGAGAACTTTTGTCCTATTTATTTATTTTTTTCTTTTTTACGTGTGTGTGTGTGTGCGCGCGCGTGTGTGTGTGTGTGTTGGAAATTACAAAAGAAACTGGGATGTAAAAAGTTAAAAGAGAAACTTCTTGTAAGTTCCTAATCTCACTCCCCTTTGACAATTAGATGTATAGCCTTCCGGATCTTTCTCTATACGTACATAATTTTTTAACTTATTTTGAGAGAGAGAGTGCATGCACAAGCTGGGGAGGGGCAGAGAGAGAGCATCCTAAGCAGGCTCTGTGCTGTCAGCACAGCGTCCAACACAGGGCTCAATCCCATGAACCGTGAGACCATGACCTAAGCTGAAATGAAGAGTTGGACGCTTAAACAACTGAGCCACCCAGGCACCCCCATACATAATTTTTTTTTTTTTTTTTTTTTTTTTTGGAGTCTTGGAAGCTTGACTACCCTACGTTCTCCTACAAATGGACCTTGAGAGCTTGTTTGGAGGTTCTAGCAGGGGAGCGCAGCTACTCGTATACCCTTGACCGAAGAACGGTCCTCCTCTATCGGGGAAGGTCGTCCTCTTCGACCGAGCGCGCAGCTTCGGGAGGGACGCACATGGAGCGGTGAGGGAGGAAGGGGACACCCGCCTAGCCAGCCAGATCAGCCGAATCAACCCTGGCGATCAATGGGGTGACAGATGTCGCAGCCAGATCGCCCTCACATCCCCCCATACATAATTTTTAAAAAGCAGGAAAGGGAACTATTCTGTTCAGACTCTGAAGCTTGCCTGTTTTTTTTTTTTTTTTTTTTTTTTTTTTAGACCCAACAACACATCATGGCCATCTTTTCATAGGTGAACATAGAGATAGAGTTCACTCCTTTTTCATTGCAATGCAGTATTCCATAATACAGGTATACCTGAATTGACTTCACTGTTACCCCCATGATATTTAAAAAAATCATTTCAAATGCATTGGAGGGTGTTTCTATTTAAAGGTGATTTGGGGAGGCACCTGGGTGGCTCAGTCAGTAAAGCATCCAACTTCAGCTCAGCTCATGATCTCGCAGTCTGTGAGTTCGAGCCCCACGTCGGGCTCTGTGCTGATAGCTCAGAGCCTGGAGCCTGTTTCAGATTCTGTGTCTCCCTCTCTCTCTGACCCTCCCCCGTTCATGCTCTGTCTCTCTCTGTCTCAAAAATAAATAAACGTTTAAAAAAATTTAAGATGATTTTTATTTGTTTTTTGAGGAAAAACAACCCCCATTCTAAGTTTATCTGTTTTGGTGAGTTTTACCTACCCTTCCTCAACCTCAGACTAACATTTATTGAATGCCTATTGTAGACGAGGTACCATGCTGGACACTTTACATGTGTTACTACATTTAAACTTCTGAACAATGCTAGCTGGTGTATTATCTCTGTTTACGTAGGAGAAAACTAAGGTTCAGAATGGGCATTTAATTTGTCCAAGGTCACACAGCTAGCAAGTGCCAGAGTGAAGTTTGAAACTCAGATCTGACTTTGAAGTAGGTCCTTAATCCGTGCACTTCAGTTCATAAGTCTTCACCAGACACTTACTCGAAATTCACTCAGCACTGCTCTAGGCCCCAGAGGTGATAGAAGAGACGCAGAAAACTCACTTTCATGAAAACAATTAGCTATTTCTAAGAAAGGCCCACGTTTAAAGCTGCACAGGACGTGGCACGTGGTAAACACTGAAGGGATGGTAGCTCTAGGGGAGACAGTAAAGATTTATATTTACATAATTCTACCTCACCTGTTTGGCAGAGTCCTCTAGAACTTGGAAGAGAAGCAGTGAATGAGCAAAAGACCACCAGCAGTGAATAATGGTAATAATGACGGTCATAGTATTGGTGGCACCAGTAACTGATACTGGCTGATACTTTTAGTTTTCTTTTTTTTTTTTTATTAAATTTTTTTTTTTTTTACATTTATTTATTTTTAAGAAACAGAGTGAGACAAAGCGTGAGCGGGGGAGGGGCAGAGAGAGAAGGAGACACAGAATCCAAAGCAGGCTCCAGGCTCTGAGCAAGCGGTCAGCTCAGAGCCTGATGCAGGGCTCAAACCCACGAACTGTGAGACTGTGACCTGAGCCGAAGTCGGACGCTCAACCGACTGAGCCACCCAGGCGCCCCGATACTTTAAGTTTTCTTTTTTTTTTTTTTTAATTTTTTTTTTTTTTCAACGTTTATTTATTTTTGGGACAGAGAGAGACAGAGCATGAACGGGGGAGGGGCAGAGAGAGAGGGAGACACAGAATCGGAAACAGGCTCCAGGCTCTGAGCCATCAGCCCAGAGCCCGACGCGGGGCTCGAACTCACGGACCGCGAGATCGTGACCTGGCTGAAGTCGGACGCTCAACCGACTGCGCCACCCAGGCGCCCCATAGTTTTCAAAGTGCTTGTATATCCTTTAATCCCACTGAAACCACTGAGTGAAGCTTTGCAGTTTCTTTTGCTCTAATATGTGGTCAGTTTCCGCGATGTGCATTGAAAGGAAGTGTCTCTGTTTGGGGGGTACAAAGTTTGATTCGGACACAAGAAATGCAGTTCATAGATTATACTGTTTAGGTTTTCTGTATTATTTTTTTGGCCTTTTGATGCGTCTGGGACTGAAAGTCGTGTGTTTCAGTCTCCCGTTATTAGCATTTGTATTTCTTCTCGCAGTTCCCATAATTTCTGTGCTGTCTGAATGCCCAGATGGCCTGGCGCTTCTGTCATCTTCATATATCATTCATTCAGTGCTTGGGAGTCTGAGTTCTGTCTTGTCCTCTATCAAGATCACGGCCCCTGCTTGCTTTTCGTTTATGTTTGCTTGCTGTGTCTTTCCTATTCCTTTATTTGTAGTCTTTCCAAATCACTGTTTTAGATTTAGATTTCTTAGGGTTGGGTTTTGTTCTATGAAGCATTCTGAAACTGCTTTTAAAAATTATCCTCATTTTTAATTGATAAGATACCCATAACATAAAATTTGCCACCTTAACCATTTTTGAGTATACAGTTCAGTAGTAGCATGTACATTCACATCGTTGTGCGGTATGGAGATCTCCAGAACCCTCTTCAACTTGCAGGACTGAAGCTCTCTACCCATTAAACAACTCGCTCTCCAGCCCCTGACAACCACTGTTCGACTTTCTGTCTCTACGAATTTGACTACACTGAGTACCTGATAAAGTGAAATCCTACAGTATTTGACCTTTTGTGTCTGGCTTATTTCACTTAGCACAATGTCCTCAAGGTTCATCCACATTGTAGCAGCTGTCAGAATTTCCTTTCTTTTTCAGGCTGAATAGTGTTCCATTGTATATATAGTAAAAACCTGGGATTGTGAGCAATCTGTTCTGTGAGTGTTCCACAAGACGAGCAAACATTTCTAATAAATTTTAACTTGATAAACGAGCGATGTCTTGTAATACGAGTAGTACGCGATGCTGAATGTCACATGATCACAACTGAGCCAAGGGTTCTTGAAATTCGCTTTTCTCTACAAGTACTTTGGAATATAAGCATGTTTCTGGAACAAATTATGCTTGCAGACCAAGGTTTTATATACAGTAAACCCTTGATCTACAAGCATAAAAGAAACTCCTTTTCTTTCAGTAGGGGACCTTAACTCATTCACACTTACTGATAATACTGAAATGTTCAGTAGAACCCTACACTTACCCTTTGTTTGCATGCAGTATTAACACTGGGTGATATGGTGTCTAAACCCTTGGCAGATTAGGGTCTGGGTGTTAGGTTGGGGAGAAGGGTTGCTTCTGCAGAGAGGAGGCTCACTGCTTGTCGAATGAACAAATAAATGACGATCCCTGTCTCCTATAGTCCTTTGTTCTGGTCTTTGTTTTAATTCATCACGTGCTGTTGGGTTAACTCACCCTGAGACGTAGCCTTCATTACACCACACCTCTGCTCCACACCCGTCAACGGCGCCCTGTTGCCTACTGAATTGTGTACAGACTTCACCCAGGCAAGCAGTAACTTCTGCCGTCTAAACCTCTGTATCTCTGCAGTGGTGATGCACCTCTCACAGCCACCCTAAGGCAACTCGTGCTTAAGCTCAGTGGAATTATTACCTTTTCTTAATTTTAGTGCCGCTTTCTTCCTCCGCCATGTCTTGTCTTAGGCTGTTTGCCTGCTATGCGCACCCTTAGGTCACTGCCCCACCCAACAGGCACATTTTGTCCAGCCTTCACAGCTCTTGGTCCCACATCCTTGCACCAACTCATTCATTTCTCTATCTTGATGTTTCTCCTGATCCCTAAATGTGTGGATGCCTGTTGACCTGCGTATGCCTCAAGCACCACAGACTCAACCGGCCCCATCTGGAATACGTGTCCCCGCCAGACCCACTCACTGTCCTGTGTTGTCTCTCGGAAATGCCTTCGCTATCCCTCCAGGTGCCAAGCCAAGACATCGGGAGCCACCTGTGCCTCCTTCTCCCTCACACTCTCATCCAAGAAGTCACCAAGTCCCATCAGTTCTGTCTTCAAAGTGCACATCGCCGAGTGGTGCTTACTGGGAACAGAAGTGTCAAATGTTTCAGGCTGGCCTCGCCTGTGTCTCTGGCCTTCCTCAGAGGCAGAACACCACCAGCCCTAGATAAGCCTTGTGTGAATCCCTGGGAAGAAAGTTCCTTGCTCTTTTAACTCTTTGCATTCCCTGACTAGCACAGAGCTTGGCTCAGAGCAGCTGTTAAGGAGATGTTTGTCCAATTGTAATGGGCCTGCCTGGCCTTGAATACAAATGAAGTCAATTTCCATCAATAACCCAAAGTTTCTCTAATTACTCTCACCTGCTTGCTCAGACCTCCAACCTCATCTGCTGAGTCGGCCTCCAGAGTTTCTGGGCATCTAGAGGCTGCCTCCCATGGTGTCCACGGTCACTGGTGTCTACCCTGTGCCTCTCCTGCCCAGGCTCCCCCTCGCCAGCCTCTGCAGCCATCAAAGCCACTTGGAGCTTCGCCTTTGCTCCTGTTGGCAGTGTGGGTGTCTGGGACCAGAGTGCCGGTTCCTGGGCTTGGGGTGCCCGAGCCAGCTAGGTGGGGTCCTCTTCAGAGGCAGGGGAAGGTCTTCCCAGTCCCAGCCCCCCCGTGGCCCCTGCAAAGCAGCCTTGCTGGGGTTTAAAGCCCTTAGGCCTCCCACCACTGTGGCTCCTTCTCAGGCCGGTAGAACCCCTGACGTGTGGCTCACAGCTGGTGGCTGGGTGCACGTGCCTTCTCTCCCTAACAGGCTCTAGCCTCAGCCCATGTTGCCCCCTCTTTGCAATAAGAATAATAGTGGCTAACAAGTCCTGAGCCTCTGCTATGTGTGAGGCGACCCTAGAAGGCTAGTTATTTTTTTGCTCATTTTACAAATGAGGAAAGCGAAGCACAGAGAAGGTGAAATTGTTCAGAGGCCCCCAAGACCAAAGGAAGGCATGAAGTGCAGGGGGCCTGGTGTCTGACCCCCAGCCGGGCAGCTTCAGTAACTTATTTCAGGGAAGAGACCAGAGGGGCTAGAGTGGCCAACGAGTCCTGTCCCAGCTTTCCCCTTTGTGCCCGCGGTAAGGGTGTCTCCACTTCCCCAGGGGTCGCAAGGAGGGGCTTGCTCAAGCAAGATCCGTGGTTTCCAACGGGGCTGGGCCCCCAAAATATCTTCACCCATCTGAGGCAGAATAAGTAAAATAAAGGCAATGTTGCAAATGTTTACGTAAAATTAATTCCTTTGGACTATTGCATATTGTTAGATCTTGCTCCTCCTACTTCTGCTTTCGGTGTTAAAATGTTCTATTATGGAAGGATAAGAAGTTGGTGAGTCTTTAAAAAAAATTCCTATTTAGAAAGAATAACAGTCACCTTCTGCTGATCCCCTCCATTTTATTATTTTTAACTTTACAGATGCATGAATCCCAAAGTCTGGTAGCTGTGGGACCTCACGCCTACTGCCAGCACTGACCTCCTGAGGCTGTCATCCAAGGGAAGCTGAAGCTGTAACCAGGGAGTGAGGCAACAGAGGGAAGCGGTTTGACCTGTGTGGGTGTCAGGGACCCAGTGGGTGAGCAAGCGATGGGGCAGGGGTTAGAAACAGGACAATAGTCAATCAGGAGGGTTCAGAGACCCACAAGGAGGAGGGACGGATAGGGAGAGGTGAGTCAGAGAGAGGAGAGGGAGACAGAGACAGAGGCAATGAAGAGACAGAGACACGACATGAAGGCCAGAGGGAGGGAGAAAGAGGCAGAATCAGAGAGACAAAGACACACACACACACACACACACACACACGCACGCGCGCGCACACGTGCACATACACATACAGGCACAGAGTCCGCAGGTAGTGACAGAGAGATGGAGATAGTCAGAAAGAAACAGAGGGTGAGAGTGAGACTGTCATCCCAAAGAGATATTCTGAGACACCTAGAAGGAGAGACACTGAGATAGAGACAGAGACACAGAGGGAGATAAATACACGCGAAGAGAGAACACGACAGAAATCCAGGGGATGAAACACAGAGGCAGTTAAGACAGGAAGAAAGGAAGGAAAGAGAGAAAAGAAAGAGAAAGAACAGAACAGAAAACCAGGAGGAGACACATGTAGCCAGAGCTGGAGACTGAGTGAGGCAGAGGGAGGCGTGGGGGGAGAGCGAGCTGTTGAGCTGGTGGCCGCACAGCCCCCGACGGCCGGCCAGCCCCGTGTGTGCAGGGTGTGGGTGGAGGAAGAGACTGCACCAGCCCGGGCCAGGGCTGCAGGGACCAGATAAGGACGCCTGCCAAAGGAAAGCGGGGAAGGAAAGACGTTTACAAATCCCCCCGGGGGGAGAAAGCCAGGGAGGCTGCCCCAGGCCTAGAGAACAATGGGTACTTGACTTCAGTGGGTCATTAATGAGACAATTAATGGAAAGAGTAACAGAGGCCTCCCCAGGGAGGACTCAGAGGGTGGATGAGTGGAATTATTGTGGAGGGCGGTTCTAAGGTCGGGGGGTGGGGGGGTCTGTCCCCACACTCCCAGATGTCCAGCATGCCAGTGGCAGATTCCCGGTCTGGGGCTTGGGGCCTCCCTCAGCTCTCCACACATGCCCTGTGCTCCCTCCACCCTGGACCCTTGCCAGCCCCCCTTTCCTATTCCCGTGCCTTTGCTGCTGCCGCTTCCTCTACCTGGAATGTCATCCCTTGATTATCTCCATCTATGGAAACCCTGCCCACTCCAGGGGTAAATAAGCGTGGCACATCCATAGATGCCCTGCTGAGGCAGAGCCACATGTTTGAATAAGAAGAGAGCCCCAGAAACATAATGGGCCGTGGAAAAAGCAGGCAGAGTCAGAGATACGGTGTGACGCCCCTTACGTAAACTAGAAGGACATAAAATAATTTTTAAAAATTATTCCTGATTCCATTTTGCATTATACATTCACTTCTTAAAGGGAGGGTTGTGAAGAGATTCTTAACCAAATTCATAATGGGATTGCCACTGGGGATTGGGGGAAAAGCTTAAAGGTACCCGAAAGACATCTCATATATGTGGATAGAAATGAAAACTTGACCAAGTGTTAAAATTTGGGGTTGTGAAAATAGGAGTGGTTGTTCCTTTGTTCTCTGGTTTTGTTTTAAAATTTTTTTTCCAGAGAGAGACATCTTAGCTCTCCCCTAGACCCAGCTGAAGGCCATTCCTGCAGGAAGCCTTCCAGGAATCCATCCACCAATCAGATGTGGTCTCCCTTTTCCCTGGCATCAGTCTCTGAAGGCTCAAAGCGCTTTCCTTCTTGTGTTTTCCTTTGTGATGTTCATAGACTGTCTTCCCCACTGGACAGGAGCCCCTGGAGGACAGGGACTTCCAGCACCAGGCCGGCTCAGAGCCCGTGCCCAGGGGTGTCTGTGAGATTGAACCTAGCTCTCCCATCCACCACCGTGGGAGGCAAACCACCAAGGCTCTGATGACATCTTAGATCCAATACCCACAAATCAATTTTGGGGAGAGAGGGGTGGGCTCCTGAAATTCAAAGCATTCCTTCTAGAATGGGGATCTGGGGGAGGGGGCAGCTGCTACCCAGAAATGTTTAGGAGGTCTTGTTTGCTGTGACCAGAAAATAACCTGGTCCTAGTTAACTAGTGTCTGTAGCACCATGGCTAAGAAAACCCAATGTAGTCCCAGCTAGTTCCCCCTCCCTAGTGAGGTAGAGAGGCATTTAGCTCCTCCCACTCAAATCTACCTGTTAAAAGAATCCCTATTCCACTGGCCCCCAGTGAATGCCAGTTGCTGGTAAAATGGAGCTGTTGTAGAGGTGGGAGGAGGGAGAAGGACCAAGTGCTTGCCCACCCATCCAGGCAGGCGTGGCCCGACCCTAACAGCAGAGCCCATCTCCTGAGCACTTCGAACTCCAGGCTCTGCCCTGAGATACAGTATCTAATCTGATTCTCACAGAGTGCTTGCTCTACCAAGTTGGACTCAGAAAGTCTAAAGGACTTTGTCGATGGCCCTTAAATGGTGAAACTGGGACTCTAGTCTGACCTGGTTGGTAGGTGGAGGGGATGTCTCTGGTGTGGGCGGTGGGGCTGCATAGCTCTCCTTACTTCTAGGCAACTCCCCCTGCCCTGCCCTTTCTGTTTGTTTTTGAAGGTAGTTTCCTGGAATCTGTTGTACAGGGGTCTAGGGTGGCCAGAAGCCCTGGAGGACACTAGTGTGACAGTGCCCTTACCCCCACAGGAAGGAGTCAATAGCTGGGAGGAGACTGAGGCACAGAGAGGGAAGAATGCATCTCTTAACCGCAGAATACATGAGTGGTAGCGCTGGGACTTGAACTCAGATTTCCTGACTGCCTCTGGCTCCCCTGGCTGTCCGTATAGCAGGGCAGACCTCTCCACAGGATTTTCAGTCTGCTGGGCTTTGTGGTATCATAATGTCGTCGTGGGACATAAGACTACAGAGTTTGGGGAACAGGGAGAGAACTTAGAGATTGTCTCCTTCGGCTCCCTGTTTGCAGTGATGGGGAATTTAAGCCCCAAAGAAGGCAAATGACTCACAAGGCCTTTTTGATGTCAGGAAGTCCAGGCCAAAAAAAGCAGCCTCATGATCCACAGAATCCCTTGGATTCTCAGAAGCTATTGACTCCAACTTTAGAATGCATTTTAATAATAGGTGACTTGGGGGGCGCCTGGGTGGCTCAGTCAGTTAAGCGTCCGACTTCAGCTCAGGTCATGATCTCACGGTTCATGTGTTCAAGCCCTGCATCAGGCTCTGTACTGACAGCTCGAAACCTGGAGCCTGCTTCGGATTCTGTGTCTCCCTCTCTCTCTGCTTCTCCCCTGCTCACGCGCTGTCTCTCTCTCTCTCAAAAATAAATAAACGTTAAAAAAAAAAATAAAAGGAAATAGTAGGTAACTTGGTAGGCAAACCCAGAGCAGATTGGAAATTATAAATTAGAATGTGGGGAAAGGCAGCTTACACTCAGATGTCTGCTGAATGCTGAATGCATGCCTGCCTGCATGGATGAATGAAGGAATGAATGAATGAATGAATGAATGGCTGCCCTCACCTGGTTTCCCTTCCTCTGCTCCATCTCTTGCTGTCAGATGAATCATCTTAAAATAGCCTTTGTCATGACTTGGCCTTGCTCAAAAGCCCCTGAGATCTCTTCATTCCCTCCCTGAAGAGCATCCCAACCGGTCTCTATTCCTCCATAACGGCCCCTCTGACCCGCCCTCCATATGGTGACAAAATGCAAATCAGGCTGCTCCTCTTCAGAGGCTCCAGGTCACCTCCAGGAAAATGCCCCACATTCTTACCACAAGGTCTTAACTGCAAGGTTTGACTTGGACCGTCCTTTCAACCGCATCTCACGCAAGGCTGTCCCTTGCTCTGGTTCCAGGAGGCTCTGGCTCTGACTTTCTCAGGTCCCCATAGATGCGGTCATTTCAGGGACTGTACATGCCATTCCCTCCTCCTGGGGCACTCCAGACCACCCCCCCCCACCCCCACCTGGCTGGCTTCTATCCACCTTTTAGCTCTCGACCTAATCTCACTGCTTTCTGGCAGCGTTCCCTGACCTCCCCAGCTTGGGTCCATACCCTCCGCCTGCTGTTCCTGCAGTCACTGGACTGAATGGGATACCACAGTATCCCATTTGGTTATATGTAAGTGTCTTCAATGTCTGCCTCCTGCCCAGACTGTGAGCTCCGAGGGGCTGTGTTGTTCATCGAGGTACTGTGCACCCAACAAGTATTTGCTGAATGATTGAGTCAATATGTTTGGCTGCCCACTGAAATTGATTTATTCATGCCACATTTATTGAGCATCTACTAAGTGTCAAGCCTGGTTCTCCACACTCCACAGTGGTAAACAAACTACCGTAGAGTCCCTGCCCTCATGGAGCTCACAGTCTGCTTGGAAGAGGCAGACATTAAAACGATGAAGAAATAACACAATGCCAGGCATAGCTAACTGCTGTGAAGGAAAACAAAGCAGGGGTAAGGGTGGAGCACTGTGTGTGTGTGTGTGTGTGTGTGTGTGTGTGTGTGTGTGTGTGGTGGGAGTTGCCAGTGTAGACGGAGCAGTCAGGGAATGCCTCTTGGAGGAGGTGGCATTTCAGAGATGAACCAGGGCTCCTGAGAAATACAGCCTCTCTCCCCTACTTGGGCTGGCTGGACCCCAGGTGTGTCCAGGTGTGACAGTCCCAGATATGCAAACCCTCCGTGCCTCCCAGGGCAGGAGCCAGGAACCCAGATGGGGCCTTTGGTGAGGCTTCTGAAGCGGGTGTGAAAGCCCAAAGCCTCTCTCCACAACAGCCGTGATTGGGCTCTTTCTGCGTGGCGATTGCTTTGTGCACGGAGGACTCGGCTGATTGTGGCTGGTCGATTGGCACCCACAGACCACGGCCGCCAGGGTTTACCTCGCACCCCCAGCGCCGCGGCGGGCCGTGTGCAGCGCGCCAGCCCAATCTCGCCTCCTATATTCAGAGTTGATTAGACGCTATTTCTGCCTGGATTTTCAGAAGGCTCAAGAGCTTTTTTAATCACTACAGTGGCTCATTACGGTTTTGCAGTGACACTCATGTCCTTCAGTTCTCTTCTCAGATTAGATTCTATAGTCAGATGAATATTGGATGATTTCATTACATACAAATGCAATCAACAGTTTTGCATAAATTTCTTCTCTTTTCTTGAGTTTCAATTGACCCCAGCACCCGTGGTGGCAGGCACGATCCACATGCAAATGAGCTGGGTTTGCAGCCGGAGAGGGGCCGGGAGGAGGCGGGCACTTGCACCAGCCCGGGGAGGGAGCAGGCCTTGATTGCTCAGGCTTTGGGAGAGGGGCCCTGGCAGAGGGGGGTGCCGCCCAGGGGGCAGCTTCTATGGCTGAGGCAGGGCATCTCCGTTCAGGATGGTGTTCCTGCAGGTGAACTAGACGCAGGGATGCTCAGGGTCAGGCAGGCTTTCCGGGCAGGGAATGGAATGTGGAGTGACAACCCCCGCAGCTAGGCCCAGAGCAGCAGTGTCTTGGGACCGTGGCTCCTTAACAACTGGTGTGGATGTATTTCAAGATTTTAACAGCTGGTAGGGCCTTAGCGGAGCATTTGTGCTGAATGTTAGCTCTGACCCAGCAAATGCTATTGTTTTATTGTTATTATTATTATTATTATTATTGCCCTCATAGTCATCATCGTGGGCTTGAACTATGTATGGCCAGCAGGACTCAAAAGCCAGCCAAGGCAGGTAGGAAAGTTGGGAGGCTGGGCAGCTGCCCTTCACCGTTTTCTCGATTTCTTGACTTCTTTTTTTGGGTGGAGAGGCGGTATGTTCTCAGAATTGGGCCTCAGAAAGCTCCTGATCCTTCCTTTATATGGTGACAGAATCCTTTCTACCACATTCCTGTGGACAGGTATAGAAGCTCTTGCTTGTTCTCCCCTGGGGATGAGGAGCTCCCTCCCTGAAGAGAGCCTCTTCCTGCTTTCTCAGCTCCTTGCTGACCAGGTGCTGTCCATGAGCATGAGCCTTCCCATCCCTGACCCTGTGCTCTGGGCCCAGAGCCCACCTCTGCTCCCTTGTGTCACTCCCTGAGGCCAGCATTTGGGACCGTGCTATGCTGAGTCACCTTTCCTAGGGCTTGTCTTCTCAATTCCTGCAGCTTTTCCCAGGAGGTAGCCTCCAGCCTTACATCTGGGTCTGTCTTCAATACCAGGCACAAGGCTGGAGGGTATGGGAGAAGTAAGCTGTGTGTGGTCAGGGGACCTAGGGCTGACAGCTATGCACCTCACAGTGGGGGGTGGTGTGGGAGGGTGGAAAGGATCCTGATGGAGACATTAGACCTGAGGGGCTGTAGGACAGGGGTCTGTGCAGCCCAAACCTCGTTTCCTTCAAGCGGTTCTTTACTAAAGCTCCCCATGTAAACAGAGAGTGGAGATCAGGGACCCAGAGAGAGACACATGGATGCACAAGTAGTCAGGGACCCATCGGGGATGTGACTCAAGCTCCAGTCATCATCATGGACACAGCCGAAGCCCGAGGTGAACAGAGCCACAGCCATGGGTATGAAGAGACACAGCTGTGCTGCCGCCACCCCAGGCTCAGGCCCCTGCCCATCACTGACCTCAGCTCCCTAGACTGGGGTCATAGACGTCCGGGAATCTGAACGGAAGCAGGGGTACCTGGTATTGCTCCCATGCTGCTGGTGGGACCACTGAGGTCCAGAGAGGGAAAGGTGGGACCGAGAGCCACGCAGCATGGATGCTGGGGCCTCCTGGTGCAGGCCCTGAGGACCATTCTGCTTTCTGCCTCCTCGCAGCCTCCCCAGGCTCCTCTCCCTGCTTAGATCTCTGTGCTTTTCTGTCCCCCGTCTCTCCCGCCTCTATCCCTGAGTCTGTCTGTCTCTGTCCCTTCCTCTCCTTTCTCTCTCTCTCTCTCTCTCTCTCTCTGCACCTTACTCTCCCCCTTCCCTCTCCCCATCTCTCCGTGACTGACTGCCAGTTCTCTCTGCCAGCTGACTTTTACCCCCAGCTGCCTGAGGTACCAGAGCTGGCCTCTGTCTGGGATTGGTAGATCTGAGACCACAGGGCTGCCTCACTTAGAGCTGTGGCCCCTGGAAGGAGGAGCTGGGGCTGGGGGTGGGCTTCTGAACTTTCTGGAGCCTTCCTGCCGTGGCCATTCCTTTTCCTGTTCTGCTCAAGGAGAGCAGGAAAGCAGCCACCACAGACCTATTCTCACACTGGCCTGGAAAAGCGGGGCTGGGCGGTGGGCGGGGTGGAAGAGGATTCCCATTGACTCCTCGTGCGGACTGGGATGATCCCCACAAGATCTGGTCGTGGAGCTGGGTCCAGACCTGCTGCCGTGTGTGGCAGGCTCCCCACACGGAAGCTCCCCTCCTGCTCATCTCCCTGTAGAAGCTGTTCCCTGAAACCCAATCAAAATCTGGTCCCCACCCCCTTCCCACCTCCTCTCCTTTCCCTACTCAGCTCTCACTCACCCCAGCACATGCAGGCCAGAGAGGAAAGAGCTGGGCTTCAGAGGCTGGCAGGTCTTTGCCACATGCTCGCTGGGTCATCTCAGGAAAGTGACAGAACCTCTCTGAGCCCAGTTTCCTCCTCTGCAAAATGCAGTTAACACTCCTTCCCTTGCAAGGCTGGCATGGGCACCGAGTAAGTTACATGAAAGTACCCGGTGCAGACTGGGCATGAAGTAGACATCCAGTAAAGCATTTGTTGTGAATGAATGAATGAATGCGTGGATAGTGAATGGACAGTAGAATTTAGACATGCACAAGTGGGGCACGGAGAAGGATCGCCTGGTGTCAGGAATGGCACAAGCAAGGGCATGGAGAGGAAAGAGGGAGCCATGAGTGCTTAGTACAAAGACGAGATCCAGAATCCCAAAGGGAAGTCTTAGCAGATGAGGTGAGAGAGCCTGGCAGGCTCAGGGCTGGGTATTTTTTGTTGTTGTTGTTTTGTTTTAATTGAATATCCCTTGTAGCAGGGAAAGTAGTGATCAAAAGACAGGAACTTACTGAGTGTCAACCATGCACAGGCAGCTAAGGAGTAGTTGTAGCAGCAGCTCCCAAGAGGAGAGGCCCCGGACTGAAGCATTTACAAGCCTGATCTCATTTCACCTTACAATGACCCTGTAAGAGAGGTGCCATTATTATTATTATTCCCACATTGCAGATGAGAAAATGGAGATCTGGAGAAGTGAAATGAGTGTCCGAAGTCAGATTCAGCCAAGACTTGAGCCCTGGTCTAGTCTGGCTCCAAAGCTGATTGTCAGTCCTCTTCCAAAGGGAGGACCCGTCCCCGCTCCCCCCATCTCTGGGCAGGTGAGTCCCTGTGAATAAATAACTTAAAATACTTGGTTAGTGAAGGAGAGTAGAGAGGGCATGGTCGGAAGGCCCAAATATATCAAGAATATAGAAGCTTTGCTCAGATGGATCAGGGAAGGCTTCCTGGAGGGGGCTGGACACAGAGGCAGAGAGCAGGCAGAGGAGGCAGAAGTGAGCCCTGCGGGGGATGGTGGTGGGGTGGGGGCTGTCACCCAGAATGACACTGGGGCACCGTGGCTTTGCTGCCAGACAGCCTGGGCTAGGGCTCTTGACCTGGATCAGCTTTTTATTGGGGTCCCTCTCCTCGGTCCTACCTGGCCCACCTGTGCTTCCTTCTTGCCTTCTAAGAGTGGGAAGGACAGGTTTCTGGTGACTGCAGACCTGAGCCCCATTCCCACCTGTTATTCTTTTGCTGCGGGACTTTGGCCAAGATGATTTCCTCTTCCCATCCTTACCTTCCCCACCTGCAAAATGGGACTGATAACGCTCACAAGCTGGCTGAGTGGAAAGTCAGAGGCCAGCAGAACTAGCACAGGGTGACGGTCAGAGCAACTGCTGAGCAGTGTTGGCTCCCTCTCCCTTCCCGGGACCCCTTTATCTCTCAGGACAGGCTCAGACCCCTGTTTCAGAGCACAAACAGCCGACAAACAGGATGTGTGCTGCTGCGGTCAGACTGCAAAACCAGGCTGCCTGACTCCATCTTGCTGTGTGATCTCGAGCAAATCACTTAGCCTAACTCTACGGTTTTCTCACCTGCGAAATGAGGATTCAGAGTCCCTTATCTAAAAGCTGTGAAATCGGATGGTTTCAGAGCTTGTCTGAGTTTAAAGTCTAATACAGAACGTGGGGTCTGGGGCATGTCTCATAATCAGGCTCATTCATTTTTTTTTTTTTTTTCCAACAAAACATGAATGTTCACACCAGGCAGTGAAATGGAGAACAAAAATAGCTTCTGCTTGGTTCAAGTCACTTTTGGCACAAACCTACATGACACCTTCTGGCCATTGAAGCTTTGAGGATTCCAGTATTGTGGAGACGGGCTGGTAGGCCTGGGGTATCTACCTCATCATGGGACTGCCATGTGGATAAAATGGGCTCCTACACACAGGTCACTCAGAACCACACAGCGAGTACTTAAAGCGTTCTCACGTGCTATTCGAGAGGTCCCTCTGAAGCCCTCCCACGGCTCCCACGGCTCCAGGGTGAAGCACCAGCAATTCCAAGCAAGACCCTTTATGACTGGAGCCCCGGTGACCTGCACCCTCGGTCTTACCTCTGCCCTGCACACCCGAAACTTGAACTTCATTGTCTTTTTCCAGTTTCTGAGACACGCCAGGTGCTCTCTCTGCAGGCTCTTACAGTTGCTGTGCTTTCTGCTTGAAATGCCTCCATCCCTAACTACCTCCCTCCTTTTTTTTAAAGTTTATTTGTTTAAGTAATCTCTACACCCAACGTGGGGCATGAACCCATGACCCTCAGATCGAGAGTCTTGTGCTCTTTTGACTGAGCCAGCCAGCTCCCCCTAAACTTTTATTTAAGTCTTATTTATTTATCTTCTAGTAAATCTCTACACCCAACATGGGGCTCGAACTCGTGACCCCAAGGTCGAGAGTCTCATGCTCCTCGCCCCAGCCCAACCCCCTTTCTTAACTCCCGTTTCCTCCTGTAGGTCTCCAGCCCTCTTCTGAGCATAAACCAAGCACTAGGAAAACTGCTGGGCTTCCCCTCTAGACTGTGATGTCTGGGAAAGCCGTGGCCACATGCACATTCTTTTCTGGCGTACTGTCATTATTGGAATGAATGAACATCCTCACCCGTCAATGGCTTTGCCATTAGCTCAGGGATGCAACACGTTTGTTGAATGAATACATGAAACAAGGAAGATCACTCTCCCATTTGCACCCCAGGAAAAGATTCTTAGACTGCCATCCCCTCCCTCTTTCTTCAAATTCCTTAAGTGAGTTTTTGAAAAGGGACCTAGTCCAGGCAGGGAGCCAGTAGGGGGACTTCTGGGATTGGGATAGCAGGGCCTGGGGGAGGTGGCTTCAGTCTATTAGGCAGAAACTACTTGTCCTGGGTTGGTAGAGGCCTCTGGAGTCTGGGGAACAGAGGGTGGAGCGAAGGAGGCCTCCAGCACTCCGGAGCAATTGCTATAAAATAAACTCCATAATCAGGTAAATGCATTCGTGCAGGGGGATGGTTCCCGTGCAGCTGCGGACGTCCAGGCCGGAGGGGACCTGTCTAATCTCAAAGTAATGAAAACGTGGGTCCAATTACGATGGAGGGCCGAGGCTTGGGCCATGG
This sequence comes from Leopardus geoffroyi, assembly GCF_018350155.1. NCBI lineage: Eukaryota > Metazoa > Chordata > Mammalia > Carnivora > Felidae > Leopardus > Leopardus geoffroyi. The sequence continues at coordinate 81,566,929 of NC_059342.1, forward strand.
CCGGAGTTTGGGAGCTGGGCCTCTGGCAGCGGAATTAGAACATTTAAGCTGTCAGGCTGAATCCGGGAGAGGCCTGATTACCTGGTCCGCGAAGGGGCCGCTTTGGTTTGGTGTCGACTATAATTTCCTGGCCGCCAGCCGTGAAGCCACGGGCCACCTTCTCTCCCCTGCTATGGGGGTCCAGGCCTTGTCTTTCTGACCTCCACCCACCCCCAGACTGGCCCAGAGGGGTTGACCTGGGCCTCCCAAGCTGCGCACGTGGGGCAGAAAGGGAAACAGGTACCTGAGTGACACAGTCTGGTTATGTGTAACACGGGTTAAGGAAAGTGTGTACAGCGGCCGCATGCGAATGACACATACATAGGTACACGTGGTATGGATATACTGAGTGTCTGTAGGTGATGTAAGACATGTCTACATGGATTGTATGCAGCTGGTTTAGCGATGAGGTGTGCGAGTAAGTCATGTACTTGGGCTGTATGTACAGGATATGGGCATGTGAGCGTGTACACAGGTTGTATGCAGTGTGTGTTCACAGTTGTGCATGCCGGTCTGTAAGTGCCATGAGAGCAGGGAGCAAGTCTGTCATGCTAACTGCTATACCCCCAGCACCTAGATGGGTGCCTGGCTTGGTGGGTAGATATTGATTATATGAATGTTGAATCAAGTCATATCTATCCAGTGGATGCATGTATTAAAGGAAGGAGCATGTGGAGTCTGCATGGATATGTTGTGCGTGTGTGCATGCGTGTGTGTGTGTGTGTGTGTGTGTGTGTGTGTGTGTGTTACCTGTCTCTCTTGTAGAACATGGAAGCATGAGCAGTGGAATTGCGTCAAAGGCCTGAACTGTGTGGTCACAGAGACCTGTGCTCGAGTCTTGCCTCCTCCACTTGTAGATTGTGTGACCTCGGGCAAGTCACTTAACTTCTCTCAGCCTGACTGTACTCATCTATAAGACGGATAATAGTAGTCACAGGTAACATTTGTTGAGCACTTACTATGTGCCTGGTATTGTGCTCTATATGCTTCTCAACAGTTATTATCTTACTGACTTTTCACAGTAACCCTTGAAGTAAGGACGACTATTCCCTGCCCCCCATTTTCAGATGGGGAAACTGAAGCTCACAGAGGTTAGACAGTGGGGAAGCCAGGACTCAACCCAGGCATTCTGATCGTAGTGTGAGCTTTTAACTGCTAGGCTAAACGGATAGTACCTGTTGCAGAGAGTTGCCTTAAGGATCGAATAAGATAATCCGAGCGCCTATGCCTGTGTCTGGCACATAGTACGTACTCTGTAAATGTTATTGTTATTATTTGCACATGGTACATGTAGATGGGATGTATAAAGTAGGTACAAGGGAATATGCAGGAGGTGTGCACGTAGTATAGCTGTACGAGAGAGGCATGTGTAGGTGTGTTTATGGGTGTGTAGAGTGTAGGAACACATTTACTCAAGATTTATGGTACATATACTTGGGTATATGCACATAATGAACACAAGACATGTAAATAAATGTATTATGATGCACGATATTGACAAGTGTTTCATGAAATTAGAAAAAACATATACTCGAGGTATGTGATATGTATGACCCTACATAGGGTATGACCCTATGTATGACCCTATGTATGTGATATGTATGACCCTACATATGTATGACCCTATGTATGACCCTACATAGGGCTCTTCACATTGGGGTGCTCTGTGAATTGAAAAATATATGTAAATGAGGGTGATGACAGGTATCCGAGGTGCAGGCCTGGCCATACATGGGCACATGTGCACACAGCATAGCACATTCGTGTCTGTATAGATGTGATACATATACTAGATATAGATATACATGCAGTGGATATATATACGGTACATACACAACACATTGCATGTGGTCTGGCAGGTGCACATGTATGTGAAGGGCTTATGCATGGGGTGTATACAGGCACATTGATGTAAACAGTGTATATGTTTGTGTAATGCATATATTTGTGTAATGCATATACATCCTTTTGAGATATATATGTTTGTGATTTATGTCCTGTGTGTCTTTGCTCAAATGTCACTTCAGTTAAAATATCCATAACCACTTTATTTGAATTTTTATTTAAATTCTAGTTAACATACAGCGCAATATTGGTTTCAAGAGTAGAATTCAGTGGTTCATCACTTACATACAGACCCCCAGCGCTTATCATCACTAGGGCCCTCCTTAATACCTGTCACCTTTCTAGCCCATCCCCACCCACCTCCCTCCATCAACCCTCAGTTTGTTCTCTATTGTTAAGAGTCTCTTAAGGCTTGTTTCCCTCCCTCTCTTCTCCCCCTCCTGTATGTTCATCTGTTTTGTTTCTTAAATTCCACAGGTGAGTGGAATCATACGGTATTTGTCTTTCTCTGACTTTTCTCGCTTAGCATAATACACTCTAACTCCATCCACGTCATTGCAAATGGCCAGATTTCATTCTTTTTGATGGCTGAGTAATATTCCATTCCATATTCCATTCCATCTTTATTCATAATTCATTATTCATTTATTGTTTGATGGACATTTGGGCTCTTTCCACAGTTTGGCTGTTGTTGATAATGCTGCTGTAAACATTGGGGCACATATACCCCTTTGAATCTGTATTTTTGTATCCTTTGGGTAAATACCTAGTAATGCAATTGCTAGATCTAGGGTAGTTCTTCTATTTTTAACTTTCTGAGGAATCTCCATACTGTTTTCCAGAGTGGCTGCACCAGTTTGCATTCCCACCAACAGTGCAGGACGGTTCCCCTTTCTCAGCATCCTCCCCAACGCAGTTGTTTCCTGTGTTGTTAATTTTAGCCATTCTCGCAGGTGTGAGGTGGTATCTCATCGTCATAACCGCCTTATTTAAAATAGACCTAATTTCCCATACCAGTCAGTACCTTCTTTATTTTGTCTAAAAAAGTATCACTTTTAAATATAGTGTGTGATTCGGGAATTTATGGTGTTTTCTCCCTCACTAGACCATAAAGCGTCAGGAGACCAAGGGCTTTTTTTTTCAGTTCTGTTGACTGCTGAATCCCCAGTGCCTCGCGCAGGGCGCGGCAGGTTGGAGATGTCCAACCACGAATGAATCAACAAGTGGACGTCTGCGCGCCTGCAGTGCGGCAGGGTGGGAGCCGGTGGGGCCGTGCGCGGGGTGGAGCTGAGACCTAGGCGCAGAGCACAGCCTGGCGATCGCGACCTAGGGGAGGGCCACCAACCTCAGGCCTGCGTGCGCACGCACACGCCGGCTGAAGCTGTGCGCTCCCGCTCGCGCTCGGTGCACGTGGTGCACGTGTAATTGACGGACGCACACCAGCTGCCGCTGGGCCAGCGCCCGCTCACCTCCGGCCCTGCCCGTGGCTCTGCCCGTCCCCTGCCGTCTCCTGGGGCGCGACCCCGTGTACCGGCGCGGTGGGCCCAGGCTCCGGCCCATTTCCCGGCGGCCGCAGGGCGGGGAGCGGGAGCTGGGCTGCGGCGGGGCCGGGCGGCAGGAAGCGGCGCATTGTTCGCGGGCCGCAGCCCCGGGCAGGGAGTTCCCGGCCCCGCACGGACATAAAAGGAGAGAGCAGCGCCCGCGGAACGGCCGGCCGGCCAGCGGCCCCGCGCTCCGCTGACCCCGGCATCCGCTCCGGGCCCTCAGCCCGGGAGAGAGGAACGCGCCCCGCCCTTGCGGCTGGCCAGCCCGGGTTCGAATCCCGGCTCGCCGCCTCCCGAGCCTGCCTTTCCTCCGGGAACGTTAAACGGAGCCGCTGGAAGCCCACCTCCGTCCCCGCCTCATTCAGTTTGCTTGCCCCGCTAAAAACCCAACCTTGTGCCGCAGTCCCTCGAGAAGAAAAGGTACATTAGTGAAACCCAGGTTGCAGGGGGGAATGCTTTACCTAATAAAGGAAACTTGCCGGTGTAGCTTGGGCGACACCCCTTTGTGCACATGGGGCTGCCCAGGCTTGGAGCCCCAAGGAGACCCTCTTCCGGGTGGAACTTTGCAGGCACCAGTGTGGGTGGGGGAAACTGAGGAAAGAGGGAAGCCGTGCTCAGGGTCATCAACCACCAAAACCGTATCAAGCAGACTTTACAAATCCAGAGTCTTTCTCTCTGTGCTTAGAAGTATGGCCATTTTTGTGGTTGTTCACTATAAAAGTGATCCAGTGAACACTGCTCCTGGGTGTATCTTTTTGAACCGGCTTTATGCTTGTTATTCATTTGACCCTCACATCCCCTCTGAAGGCGGGGGGCATGAGTTAACTGAGGCCCAGAGGTACAAGTACCTTGCCCAAGCAAGTTGGGGAAGGTTGGAGATGGGGGTGGGGTGCCCCTGGTCTGTTTTATCTGTTAATCCCAGCAACTCTGGCACCATAATTTTGGGTGGGGATGTATTTGCAGGAGGGTTAAGATCTAATCAGGGCAGGAAAAAGTAAGGGATTAGCAACCCCACCCCATTCCAGCCCACCCCAGCCCAGCCCACAGCCCTGAGCTTTGCCCTCCAGACTTGGACTGTGCTCTTGCCTCATTGGGAAGGAAAAGGTGGAATTGTCACCATTTCCATAGGAGCCCAGAGAGGTTAAGTGACTTGCACCAGGTCACACAGCAAATGGCTAGGAAGCCGAGGCCGTCCACCACAGCCAGACCTCTCCTTCCAGGGAGAACCCCCTCCCTGAATCCTGACATTTTGGGGACCTGTCTTGGGGTGCACCACTGGGCCAGGAGATTCTGATTACCGAGAAACGGCCTTCCCTCCACCCCTGCCCCCGCCCGGCCCTGGAACCCTACACCAGGGGTAATTGACATCAGATGCGGCTGTGACCCAAGGAATGCTCCCTAGGAACCTGGAAGCATTTATTGTCTGGAAGAGAATCCAGGGCCCTCTCTAGGCTGCCCTCCCTCCCTGGCTGTCTCCTCCCCAGGCGGCCAAAGGTGGATAGGGGCCCTGAGGAGCCTCTGGTGCTGCCCCGGGGTGAGTGCAGCCGGCCTTGATGAATACAACTGCTGAAAGCACCTTCCTGGCTTTCTCCTTCCTGGGGATACAGTTACAGGGGGCCAGACTTCCTGCCCAGCCCGCCCAGCTTCACCACGCGGATCTGCAGGCTCTCCGGGCAGGCAGCTCTGCCCCCCACCCCCAGCTGGGATGCTGGCGGGCCCCCTCTCATTCAGAGTGCAGCTCAAATGTCACCTCCTCAGGGAGGCCCTCCCTGACCACCCTATATGAGCCAGCCCACCTACTGGCAGATTCTCCCTCCCACTCTGTTTAATTTTCTCTGTATCATTTAATCTCTAGCTGGTTGCTTCATCTGTTTTCTTATAATAATGATTATGTCCTGCACACAGACCCCTGCCTCCCAGAATGTGAACTGTGTGAGGGCAGGGACTTTGTCTTGTCCACTGCTGTATCCCAGGACCTGGAACCATGCTCGGCACATAGTAAATGTTCAGTAAATACCTACTGAATGAACAAAGCAAGAATAAACCTTTGCATTAAGCCTCTGAATTTATAACTTGACCTTGAATCTCTGCTCTGAGCTGAGATTTATCATCCCTGATCTCCACCCTCTGGTTTGTCTGGGATTCTCCACACTGATTCCACTCTGGTATAAAACTCCAGTTTCTGGGGCACCTGGGTGGCTCAGTCAGTTAAGCGTCTGACTCTTGACTTCAGCTCAGGTCATGGTCTCGCTGTTCGTGAGTTCGAGACCTGCATTGGGCTCTGCACTGACAGTGTGGAGCCTGCTTGGGATTCTCTCTTTCCCTCTCTCTCTGGCCCTGCCCTGGGCTCTCTCTCTCTCTCTCTCTCAAGATAAATAAACTTAAAACATTTTTTTTTTTTAACTCCAATTTCTGATGCTCACTCTCCTGCCTGGATTTTATTGTTTCAGGCTCTCATCTGGGAGCTCAGGACTGACCTCTGAGCTCACTTCTTTGATCTTCTCCCCTGGCTCTGTGATGTGACTTTGGGCAGGTCTCTTGCCCTTCCTGAGCTAGCAAACGTCTTTAAACCGAAGCTTCTATGGGAAGCCCAGTATATGAGACCGAGAAAAAGTTCACAAGGTAGGAAGGGGACCTGAGCCCTGAGTACCTTGTCTTTCCATGTCCCCAACACACCTTTGCAGATCCCTAGAGCTTTGGAGAACATGGTTTGAAAACCCCAGATTCGATGATTTCTCAGTCTCTCTTGGGTCTGTAATTCTACAGTGCAATTACTTACATGTCTAGTCTTAAGCGCTCGCTTGGTCATTCATGTACTGGTCCATCAAACATTCATGGGCCACAGTTGTGTGCTGACCTGCCCTAATCCCTGTTCTCCAATGTCTTGTGTCCAGTTTCTGGTCTCCTTTCCTCATTCAGTAAGCAGTCCGGGAGCACAGCTCACGTGCCAGGGTCGTGAAATCTCAGAGAACTTGGGCAGGGCTGCCGCTGACTGGTATTACACCGTTGTGTGACTGAAGGAAAAGGCACCCCCTTTTGGGCAGATGCGGCCTTACTGGACGCAAGTTGACCAGCAGACGGTGCCCTTGAATGACGAAAAAGGTGACTATGTTTCTGGCAGACGGAACCCCACATTTGGGTGCAGGCTGATTAGGTCCCAGGCCCCTCGCGTAGTGCATAAACTTCACGGGTGGCTCCACGGGTGTGCGATCTGCGTTTGGTTTAATGATCTAGTAACATCGTCTTTAAATTTTAAGTAATTTTTGAACGGGGTGGGGGCTGCACATTCTCATTTTGCAGTGGACCCCGCAAATTACGCAGCTAGTCCCGACGCGATACAAAGTCCTGGTTAGATAATAGCAGCCCCCATTACACCAGGGGGAAAGCAAAGCCCCAGTAAAGAGGAACTGCCTGCCAGTGTGGCCTGGTGGAGCTTGGCAGGGCTTGGGTGCCCAGAGGCTAGTCTGCCCGCTCCCAGCCGGGTGAGGCTGGACATACTCTGCGGTGGGGAAACCGGGCATGGTCCCCACCCAGAGGTGGTCAGGAGCAGGGGGAGAGATGTGCGTGAGCGTACTCAGAGCACGAGATCTTCAGAGCAAGAGGAAGTGCTCTTGGCTTGTTGGAAGTGCCTCGCCACAGCAAGGGCTTGGCGACTGAGGTGTGGGCAGTGTAGAGGATGGAGTGACGTTTTCCAGCGGGGGCTTTGGAGAAGCCTTCTCAGAGGAGGTGACAAGGGACCTGACAGTGAGGGATAAGAGGGCTTGAATTAGGAGGGGAGGGGAGGGGCATTCCCAAGGGCAAGTCCAGCCTGGGCTGAAAGAGTGGAAGGGTGTGGTCTGGGTGGGAGAAGACACAGGAGAGGTAGGGGGTGAAAGGCCTTGAACGTCAGGGTGAGGGGTCTGGACTGCATCCTCTGTGTGGGCTTGGGAGGGTCCTGCACCCCAGCTAGAGCAGATCAGTATGAATCTGTTCTCTATGTCATACATGGGCACTTGGGATTTTGTAAAAAAAATAAAGATGTCGCCTGTAAGAATATGTTTGAAAGTCATAGTAATGGGGGGGTGGAAAGCCAGAGAAGCAGTTCAAAGTCCCTCTGCCAGCTTCTGGCTCCCATGCAGGGCTGTACTCTTTACAGGAGAGAAGCTGAGAGGGGCAGTGCTGGCTCTGGATCACAGGCAGTGTGTAGAACCCAGGACTCCTGCCTCCTAGATTGGGGGTCTTTGGATGCTGCGCCTGCAGGAACTCACATTTACAGGCCCCTGGGTGAAGCCGTTGGTCCACTTTCCCAGGTCTCCCCTCTGTCTGCTGCTCCAGCGCAGAGATGCTCCTTTTTCTTCCTCCTTCAGGGACTTTTCTCTGAAAAGGAGGCCTATGCTGCCACCTGGTGGCAACTGTGAGGTAGGTGAGGTGCAGCTTCCCTGCTCTGAAGCTTGCGGACCGTCCTGGTCTAGACAAAGGGCCCTGTGCCCTGGGGTGGGGCAGCCCTGGCTGTCAGGACTCTGGGACCATTAATGGTGGTATAGCCCACCCTGTATCTGTTCTTTGTCTGTCTCACCCCATCTCAACGACTTGGCACCCTAACTGATCTTGAAGCCTGGGTGTTACCCTTGACTCCGCCCACTCGCTTATTCCCTAAATCCAGTCTGTCTCCAAGATCTGTCAAATCTGCCTTTGAGGGCACCTGGGTGGCTCAGTTGGGTTAAGCATCTGACTTCGACTTAGGTCATGATCTCGCTATTTGTGAGTTTGAACCCTGGCTCGGGCTCTCTGCTGTCAGCATGGAGCCTGCTTCAGATCCTCTGTTCCCCTCTTTCTCTGTCCCTCCCCTGCTCATGTGTGCACGCTTTCTCTCTCTCTCTCTCTCTCTCTCAAAAATAAATAAACATTACCAAAAGTCTGCCTTTTAGGTAGACCTGGAACGTGTCCATTGCTCTCTATCCCTAAGACCAAGGCTTGGGTCCAGCCACCATTGTCCCTCCGCCCCACCCCACCCGGTCTGCTGCAGTAGCCACATTTGGTCTCCCCACCTGTTCTCTGTGCTGCCTCCAGAGGGACCTTCCCGAAACCCGCAGCCACTCATGTCACTCCCTGCTCAAAACCACCAATCGCTTCCCATTCGTCCCAGTACGAAACTCAGCTTCTCCACCGGGAAACCCATCTGGGAACCCTCCCCTGCAAACACCCCAGCCCCACCTCTCATGGGCACCCTTCGGCCTCTCCTAGTTGCACAGTACGGGACAGGGGTTGCAGGCTTAGACTCCGGTGCCTGACTGCCTGCTTTTGTCATTTGCCCACCGTGCACACTCAATCAGGTTACTTGCCTCAGTTTCCCAATCTGTAAACCAGGACTGATGGTAACGGTACCTACTTCAGGGTACTGAATGATCATGGGATCACGTGGGGCCAATGACAAGGTTGGAGAGCACAGTCTGTGCATGAGACTGCCCTCACTTCTGACACTACCTGCGAGTTTGGGGGGCCCCCCAACCCACCCTCAGGTCCAGCCACTTGCTAAAAGGCTCACAGAACCCCCTGAAAGCTCTTATACCTGTTGTGAAACGATACAGATTAGGATCTGCCCAAGGGGGAGATGCGGTAGGGCAGAGTCACGTAGGTCACATGGTCAGTGGTGGTGGCTGAGGCAAGACCACCCCGGAGAGACTCGCACTTGCAGCCATGTTGTCAGGGAATGTGTGCAGCCTGCCCAGCCCTGAGGGGACACCGGGCAGAGGAGGGTCCTGGAGGCAGCAGCAGAGATGGCAGGGAGGGCAGATTTCAGTTCCACATGTCCAAGGACCTTCCAAGAATGAAGGCTGCCTGGTGGGGGCAGTGATCTGCTGTGGGGATGGGGACCTAGCCTGTTGGGAGGCCCAGGTGGGGCTGAGGGGGGGCGGGAAGCAGGGGCAGGTCCCCCTCCCTGCCTACCCCAGCTCTGCAGGGCCCAGATGGCAGTGGGGAGAGAGGGGCCGGGGAAGGAAAGTGGAAGGAAAAGCCAGCCTAGGCGGAGTTCAAGCCTAGGAGGAGTGAAGGAGGGCCCTGCCTTCCAGAAGCCTCTGCAGGGAGCTTGGATTCAAGCCTAGCTGTGTGTTCTGAGGAACAGGGCAGTCCCAGGATTCACATGGGGAGCAAACTACTTGAATTTGCTCTCTTGGGCAGATGGGGCACACTCCAGGCCCAAAAAGAACCCCACCCTGAGAGCCTGCTGGGGAAGGTCTAAGGGCCAGGAGCCCTGGATTCTGGCTCCTTCTCCTGCTATCTGTCCTTGGGCAGATCTCCTTCCCTCTCTGGGCCACAGCCTCCTGATCTGTTCAGTGGAGGTTTGGGCCCAAGGATCGGAGTCCCCTTCTACAGAGAGACCGGCATCGGGGGCTTGGAGAGAGTGTGGGAGGGCACTGGAGGTCGGGCCAGGACTGGTCGTAGCGGTATCTGTCCACAGCCTAGGAACCAGTCCTGCCCACCCCCTCCCCAAGTTCTACTCTGCCCACCACACCGACCACAGTGTCCTCTTCTCCTTTTCTATTTTCAGACCTCCTAGGGTTCTGAGGAAGCCTGGCCGGCGCCAGTCCAGGAACTCTGAGCTGCTGAGGGAGGCAGCCCCAGAGCGGTTAGATGTGCAGGGAGTCACGGGCTTAGGAGGGGGTAGTGGGGGCCTTCCTTCTGGGCTGGACAAGGGGCTTTTCTCAGGCTTGGCTCTGGCCTGGACCCCCAGGATGCTCTGGTTCCTGCTGGAGCCTGGACTGGTCAGGAGGCTGATGCACGGTGGGGCTGGGTGGAATGCATTCTTTCGGGCCCAGCCCAAAGGCTCACCTTGATTGAGACCCCGACAGTCTTGGGGCTGTGCCTGTCTGGGCAGAGAGCCTGCAGCCAAGGTCTCGTGGCTGGAATCTGGCTTCAGTCTGGCTAAAACCCGAGCCCTGTCCCTCACTGCAGCAGGCTATGTTGTAGGAGGGCCAAACCCCAGCTTCCTTCTTTCCCCAGGACCTTTGAGGGCCTCCCACTAATGCTCTCAGAATTGTCAGGAAGGCTTGGGGTCAGTGATGAATGACCCTCATCAAAAGGGCACCCAGAATGCTTCTTGTATCTTTTCTTCCCCACCCCTCTTCCCCCCAGATAATACATGTCGCTATGAGACAGACAGACAGACAGACAGACAGGAAGGCACTGCTCTGAGATGGTGTGGCAAGACAGATAGTTCCCTTGTTTGTGGAGATGGCTTCTGGTCTTATTGTCATTCCATCTACCAGCCAGATGGTCTGGTACCCAGACCTTCCTACTCTGGTACCCAGACCTTCCTACTCTGGGTGCAGAGTCTGGAGTCTCTGGCTGATAGGGTCTCTTTCTTGCCCCACTAACTCTACATGAGCTTTGGCAAGATGCTTGCAGTCTCTGGGGCTCAGTTTCCCTATCCATGAAACAAGAAGATTGACTGGAACTCCCTCCTAGTTCTATGTGTACGATTGCGATTTTCTGACCAGGGAAGCAGTTTTAGCTCCGGGTTCAGCAGCCTCTGCCTGGGATGGCCTGCTGTTGCCTTGGTAGGGAGCAGGTGGAGAGAACAAAGGCATCTGTGCTCAGGAGAAATAGCTTCCCAGCCAAAGCGTGGAACATGAAGCAGATTGTGCCAGAAATAGAGACAGAGATGAAGAGGGACAGAGTCAGCAAGAGGGAGTCAGCAGCAAGAGAGATACTGAAAGAGGAAGAGAGTGTTGGAGACAGAGATGAAGAGATAGGGCCACCCACAGAGGCAGAGATATCACAGGGGGAGAGAGAGAGTGAGAAACAAAGATACACAGATGCAGAGACCAAGACTGAGAGGTACAGGCAGGAACAGGGCAGCCATAAAGGATTGGATGGGCAGGAAAGACAGTGACAGAGTTTTCTGCTCCTTGAGGGGCATGTCTAGCCAGATCCTGTTGTTGCGCACACGGTGCCCAGGTCTGGTGGTCACTCTTCTGCCTGTGATATTTCCTCTGGGACTGGAACCCTGTGGCCTCCCAGTTTAAATGTCCTCTAGACATCATGCCCTTGGAGGTAGTGTGTGTAAAGATGAGAACCCACATGGGCTTAGGATGTCTGATGCTACATGGTCTCAGGGCTTCATTAAAGGGTAGGGACAAATGGCAGGGTATCAGAGATGAATGAAGGTTATTACCTGTAGGAGGATGTGGCTAGGGTTGGGAGAAGAGAGCAGGAAGATGGAAAGTCCAAAGAAAAATCTCCCCATCTTTCTTTAAATGAGGCATTAACTTTGTGTCTGACTATTTAGGGACTGATAGGAAATCTGGTAGGTGGAGGGTGGTGGTGGTGAGGGTTGGAATGTAGGTATTAAGGGTTGGAAAGAAGGAGGAGATACAAAAGGAGAAAAACTGAGCTGGGCAGGATGGGTTTAGCTGAGTTGAATCATGTTTAGTTGGGTCAAGCATGGTTGCCAGAGGCTGGCAAGTGGAGGTTTGGTTTGGGTGGAGCGGAGTTGTGTTATGTCATGTAGGGGTAGGTGAGGTAAATAGAATTCAGTTTGGTTGGATTGAATGGAAGTTGGGTTTGGGTCTGAGTGGAGCAGAGTTGAGATGGTTTGCTTTGAACTGAACTTAGTAGATAGAGTTAAGCTGAGTTGGGTTGTGCCGAGTGGAGTTGAGTTTGACTGAATCGGGATAGGATGGATTTGGTGGGGTAAGTGGAAGTAAGTTGAGTTGGGTTGACTTGAGTTGAATTTAGGAGAATTGTAGTGGGTTGCGTTGAGTTGAGTTAGATTGGGTTGGTCTGAATAAAAAAGTTAAAAGACTCCAAGTAGTTTGGAGTGAGGAGGATGCAGTGTAATCCAAATCATGTTGCCAGGCAAGGAGGATGAAGTGAAATGCCAAGGAGAGGCCTGGTGAGGGGAGATAAGCCAGGCTGAGACCTAAGCAGATCTGTGAGTTGGAGGTGGTTTGGCATCTAAATGGTCTCAGTGTCTCTCCATCCTTTACCTCTCTGTACCTCCATTGTGTAGAGAAAGGCTCACTAAGGCTGTGATTTGCATCCTGCCATCAGAAGAAGGGAATATAAAAATCTCATTGAATGTGTGCAGGTGTGTGTGCCTGTGTGTGTGTGTGTGTGTGTGTGTGTGTGTGTGTGTGTGTTGAGAACATTTAAGATCTACTCTGTTAGCAACTTTCAAGTATACAATACAGTGTTATTAGCCATAGTTACCACAATGTACATTAGATCTTCAGAACTTATTCATCTTATGACTGGAAGTTTCTACGCTTTGACCATCACCATTTCCTCCACTTGCCAGCCTCTGGCAACTGCCAATCTACTTTCTGTTTCTGTGAGTTTGGTTTTTTTAGATTCTACATGTAAGTGAGATCAGACAGTATTTGTCTTTCTCTGCCTGACTTTACTTCACGTAGCATAATGTCTTCAAGTTTGTTGTTGCAAATGGTGAGAGTTCCTTCCCTTTTTATGGCTGAATAATATTCCATTGTGTGTACATGCCCCAAAGAATATTAACTCCTGCAGAGAAGGAGTTCTTTTTGTGTGAAACCCTGGCAAGATTTTTTTTAAAGGAGAATGAAGGGGGAGAGCAAAGGCCAGAAGGTTATCCCTGTTAGTCACTCTTTTTTTTTAAATGTTTTTATTTATTTTTGAGAGGGAGAGAGAGAGAGGCAGAGAGAGAGGGAGGCAGAGGATTCAAAGTGGGCTCTGTGCTGATAGCAGGGAGCCCGATGTGGGGCTTGAACTCACGAAATGTGAGATCATGACCTGAGCCGAAACCAAGAGTCGGACGCTTAACCGACTGAGCCACCCAGGCATCCCCTTCCCTGTTAGTCTCTTAACCCAGCTCTTGGGTGGCAGCCTTTCAGGAAAAGGAAATGTAGCATTTATTGAACACCTACTATACAGTAAGTATGTTTGCATCCATCAGCCTTTTAAATCATCACAAAATCCCTCTTTTTCTAGTGGAGAAATTGTGACCCAAGGAATTTAAGCAACATGGTCAATGTTGACCAAGGTCAAGAGCCAGTGTGATGCAGACCCAGGTGGGTGTGTGTCTAAAGTCCACATCTTTTCCTTTCTGCCAAGAGAGCAGGAGGACATCTAAAACGCATCAACAGGCAAAGGAGGTGAGAGGATGTGAGGAGCTAGAGTGGGTGGGGGTATTGGGAGGGTGAGGAGGAGGGAAGCTGAGGGACAGGGCACCCAGAGATGCCATGTTAATCAGGGCCTGGTTATGGGACCTCAGCTAGGCAGCAGGGCCAGGTGCTGGTTTATGGACCTTAGCATTTGGGAATTGAGATCCTTCTAAGGATCTAGGCACGTGGGCCTTGCAAGGAGATTCTCACAGCTCCTTCCTTACCCTCTGTCTTCTGTTCCTCTGAGGTTCACCCCACCCCCTCCCCGTCTGAGAGCTCCATGAGACCAGGAGGCTCCAGCAGCCCACCCGGAGGTTGGCCCAGATGTCATCTTGTGATTATTTGTAGGATGGGTGGTGTGGAACTGAAAGAAATCACAGAGCAGTGAGGCCACTCCTGTGCTCTGGCTGCAAGATGCCCCGAGGAAAGAGCCCATTCCTGTCCCCAAGGTGGCCTGGGGGAGGGGAGCAGGCCTGGGGACTCTGGGGCACTCCTCTCTGGCTGTGGGCAGGCAGCTGACCAGTCCTCACTCACCACCCAGTTCTTTCATGTGGTCCTGTGGTCCTGGCCACGTGGCTGGGCCTCTTCCCTCCCAAACCCTTGAGTCACACACACACACACACACACACACACACACACACACACACCACAGAGCACTGGACAGCCCAGTGAGAGCCTAGGTTGGATGGAAGGGAGATAGGTCCTTCATGGCTGTGGGGTCAGGACAACCGCTCCCTTTCCATGTGTTCTGAGAGGTTGGAATCCCTGCAGCTCCTTCATTCACTCATTCATTTATTCCTGGCTTAAAAATGGGTATTTGCATGGGATGCAAAATGCAGAGAAGCCAGAGTCTGATATTTCAGAGTTGCAACTGAACAACCAGTAGACCTTAGCCAGGTCATCTCAACTGCATGAGCCTGGGCTTTCTCGTCCGTAAAATGTGCATAATGTTCCCTCCAGGGTACTGGAGGCGGTCCAAGGAGGTGACAAACTCATAGTGTTTGTTAACTATAAACTCCTGATTGCATGTGTGTGTGTGTGCGCGCGTAAATGATAGTCATTCACTTATTAATTTTTTGGCTCATTTATTTAAGAAACATGGGGTGCCTGGGTGGCTCCGTCGGTTAGGCATCCAACTTCGGTTCAGGTCATGATCTTGCGGTTGGTGAGTTCGAGCCCCACATCGGGCTCTGCGCTGACAGGTCAGAGCCTGGAGCCTGCTTCTAATTCTGTGTCTCCCTCTCTCTCTGCCCCTCCCCTGCTCGTTCTCTCTCTCTCTCTCTCAAAAATAAACACTAAAAAAAGAGAGAAAAACACTGATACACTGCTTAGTAAGCATCAAACAATGTGCCGAGCACTTTATAAGCATTAACTCATTCAATCCTCAACAACCGTATGAGGATGCTACTAATATTTTCCCCATTTTGCAGAGGAGGGAATTGAGGCACAGAGGAGTTAAGTAATTTGCTCAATGCCATATAGCTAATAAGTGGTAGAGCTGGGATTCACACATAGTCCTGCTTGACTCCAGACTATTTGACTATTTCATTCATTCATTCGTCAAACATTTATTAAGTGCTTTCTCTGTGTCAGAGAAAGTCTGAGTCCACAGAAAGGAGCCAGACTTGGTCATTGTGGTATTGTGGTTCCCTTGCAGAGCCACTGATAGCCTCCTGGAGGGGAGAGAGTTGGAAATGCATGGGCAATGTTTGGTTGTTGCCATTAGTGGGCTTAATATTAGCCAGCTAAACTTCCTGCCCTGTGTGGGGCAATCCTACACAGAATGTCAATAGTGCCCCGCTAGAAAGCATTCAAGAAAACAGCACAGGTTTTGGATTCATTCCAGACCTGGATTGACTCCCAGCCCCGCCATTCCAATACTTGTGATTTGGACAAGGTTGCCTCACCTCTCTGAGCCTCAACTTCTGCCTCTGAAAAGTATGATTGGAGAGATGATGTCTGTCAAGTGCCCAGCAATGTCTGGCATTCCTTGAAATTGTTCAGCAAACATGAGCATTCTTTCCTGCTCAAGCAAATACCAGGAAGTACAGAGAAGCAGCAGCTTTGGACGCCAGCATCCCTCCATACCTTTCTCCCTCTCTCTTGTGGAGGCCCTGAATCACACAGGTAGGAGTACGCTCACCCATCCATGTAGCTCTTTCCTTTTCTCTCCATCCAGGCTCAAGCCAAAGGCAGGAAAGCCTCCCTTCCCACCAGCCCTGAGGCTTCAGGCAAAAGCCACTCACCTCTCTGAGCACTGGTTTCCTTGTCGGTCAGATGGAGAAATAGAGCGCAGCTCCTTTTGCCCCCTTGCCCTGCACTCCTTCTCTCTTCTTTTGATAACAGCATCCAGTTTTCTTTGGGGGAACATCTCTCTCCCATTCTTCGTTCACAGGGGTACACGGTCTGGGACTCTAGGACTGAGAATCAGGATGTTCCATCTTCCTGGTCAAAACGTTTGGTTTAGGGATGGGTGCATGAGCTAAGCTAGAGCAATC
Source organism: Leopardus geoffroyi (assembly GCF_018350155.1). Taxonomy (NCBI): domain Eukaryota; kingdom Metazoa; phylum Chordata; class Mammalia; order Carnivora; family Felidae; genus Leopardus; species Leopardus geoffroyi. The sequence continues at coordinate 81,582,970 of NC_059342.1, forward strand.
AGAAGTGTCCAAAAAAGAAGCATTCTCCTTTCATGTGGGATTGGGGCACTAGGACAGCGTGAGTCTGGCTGGAGGAGCCTGAGTGCTTGGGGAGCACCTGCCAGACAGTGATGCCAACAAGAGGGGAAAAAAGGATGAGCGAGACAGAGAGACAGAGACAGAGAGAACCTGACACCTGTATGCAGCCATACCTGGCCCCAAATTTTCAGCTTGGGAGCCAACACTTCCCTTCCTTTTGCCAAAAGCAGTTGGAATTGGGTATCTGGCATTTGTAATGAAACTAATCCTGACTTATTCAGGGCTAAAAACGTTTTTTGTCAAGAGACTGCTGTGTGGCTCAAAAGAGATGATGATGTCAGTGAAAATGTTTTCTTACACTGTGTGCGACTCCATGACGGTAAGTTATTAACGAGGTGCTAAAGCAGGAGCCCGCGTTCCCTGCCAGTGATGAGTCAGCCCACTTCTCGCTGAAAGGCTCAGGAAAATGCACTTTTAAGGCTCTTGCCTGAGAACTGAAGGCTTGTTTAGAAGTGCGCCTTCTTGCCCACTAAATGTTCAGTCTCATCAAAGGATGAGATGTCCTTGTGTTGGGGGCACAACTGTTACGAATGTGACTCGTTCCGAGGCTGGTCATTTTACAAGAGGCTATAGGGCACAGAGGAGAGATACCTGGCCTGTTTGGGCAAGTCCCTGCTTTGCTCTGGGTCTCTGAGACTGTCACCTGAGGGGGGTGAGTGGTTTGGACCTTGTCTTAGGCAGCTCCTGGCTCTGACCTTCTGCAGACCTGCAATTCTCAGACCCTAGCCTGGGACAAAAAAGGCCTGTTCATTGCTGAATTCTGCAGCATGTACTTGTTAGATTCTCCAGAGAAGCCCACGTCAGAAACCATAGCCTACACCGGAAAGAGAGCCTTCAGAGTCTGGCAGACATTGGAGGTTGACAGGACCGATCTCCATTTCCAATACCCAGTCCTTCCTGCCTAATCAAAAACTTGATTTCCCATTCTCCTTCGCAGCCAAGTGAGGTCATGTGACACAGTTGTGGGGAAAGATTAGTGGAACTCGGCTGGGGCTGCCTTTCCCCTTTCTACCCTCTTCCTGCCTGGAAGGAGGCCTGAGGACACAACCCATTCTGGGATGACACAGCAGAGCTGAAAGATGGGGAGAGCCTGGAGCCTGATGGTGTTACAGAGCGGCCACCGAGGCCTGGCGTCTCACCTCTGGACTGCTGGTTGTTGAGAAGAATCCCCTCCTTTTCCCCTCCAGCTTCCATGTTTGTCATATTGTGGCCAGACGCACTCCAGGGGCACGAGGCTAGCACTTGACTGCAGCCATTCTCTCTTAAATTCTTTTTGGCGTCTAGAGCAAGTGCTTTCACCTCTGGGGCCACGCCGACAGACCTGGATTGGTTATATAATTATTAATTACAATAATTCCACCAATAATGATTATTTTCTGAGTGCCTCCTGAGTGCCAGGAGTTTTGCTAAGTCGTCCCATCCTCACAGGGTTCCCAGGAAATACATATTATTATTGTTCTTATTTTCAGATGAGGAAGCAGTCTCAGAGCCGAGATACGACAGGCCCCCAGGCATATGGCAAGAGTATCATAGCTGGGCTCCGAATCCAGGTCTGACTGACTTCAAAAGCTCTGCCCCCTCCGCGCCCTCCCTCTCCCCCTCTTCAGCACATGTAATTCAGTAGGCTTATTTAACAAGTCGGGAAACTGAGGTCCAAGAAGGTGAGTGAGTCCAAGGTCACATGGTGAGTCCAGGAGGTTGCGTCACTAGAAACCAGATCTTCTGGGTTTCCCTATCAGGGAAATTGAGTTTTTGATTAGGCAGGAAGGACTGGGTGTTGGAAATGGAGATCTTTCTAGGGCAGCTGCTGCCTGGTGAATGATAAATCTGAAGGCCAGGCTAAGGTCTGGGGCTGTGGGAGCTATTGAGTTTTTTAGGCAGAGTTAGGAGGGTGTTTCACATACCAAAGGAGGACTATGAAAACAGCTCCTTTTCCTTCAACCGGTGGAGGGGGAGAGGTATGCAGAAACCGACACTTTACAGCCCCAGCAAACTCCAGAGTAGCTGCTGTCTCTTTGCAAGACGATGGTTCTTTCCCCAGCTTGGTTCCTCCTGCTCTTCCTCCCCAGGCGGCTGGGCCCCCAGATCTCAGGAGCTGATGTCTGATGCTGTGCAGATTACGTTGGTGGGGGGAGGGGTGCTGGGGAGGATGCCCGTGGTGTGACCACTGGGCCATCCTGTGCTGATCCGATGGCGTCAGCTGCCTAATGCTGAGGTCTGTAGGACAGGGGACCCTGCAGTGGAAACTCCCCAGATGAGCTTGGAGACTCTCCACTCACCACCAATCTCCTGCTTGTTTATCTGTCTTCTTGGCCTGCCTCCGCCAGGATCTGAGTGTTTGTTTTAAAGATTCAGGGTTCAGGATCCAAGAGAGCCAGGGATGGAGCAGTTAGGCTTGCAGACGTCAACATCAAAGAGGCCAGAGCTCCAAGCCCAGCTCTACCACCTACTAGCCTGTGGCCTTTAGCAAGTCATTTTTACTGTTTACAAAAATGGAGAAAACCTGTCTCATGGAGCTGTTCTGAGTTATAGAATCGGTGGTGCACCTGAACCCTCGGCATAATGTCTGCCACACAGCAGGTGTTCCTGCGGGGGTTGTAACCCCTCCCCCCCCCTTTACTGCAAGATCTAGGGAATTCTTTTTTTAAAAAATTTTAATGTTTATTTTATTATTTTTGAGAGAGAGAGAGCACATGAGCAGGGGAGGGGCAGAGAGTGAGAAGGAGACACAGAATCCCAAGCAGGCTCCAGGCTCTGAGCTGTCACCACAGAGCCCGACGCGGGGCTCGAACTCGGGAACGGTGAGATCATGACCTGAGCCGAAGTCCGACACGCAAGCGACTGAGCCACCCAGGTGCCCCAAGATCTAGGGAATTCTTTGAGTCTCAGTTTCCTCTTTTCATAATGGAGCTGTTGTGAGGATTGCAGTGGGAAAGGGGTGTAAACAGCCGACCATCACCCATCGTGCATTTCCACTTTCTCTTCATGAACTCCAAACACCAGCTGGCTGTGCTGGGCCTTAGGTGTGCAGTACCTGGTATCCAGAACAAAGGCACTGGACCTTGAAATCTAACCTTTACTAGTTGTACAACCTGTGTAAGTCATTTCAGCTCTCCAGGCCCCACTTTCTTTTCTCTGTAAAATGGAGGTGATAATATAAGGCTGTTGAGAAAATCGCATGTGATAGTGCCTGCAAAACACATAGCACTCTGCCTGCCACGTAGTAGGTACTCAAGAAATAGCAGCGATTTTTATTATTGTCGCCAATGCCCAACGCTGGCCTGGCACTGGTAACGTAGGTTCAAAGGAGGAAGAGAAGTTTGCAGGAAACCGTCCCGCTCAGGTAAGGAACAGCAGGGAAAGCAAGCAAAGGATTTACATTGAGCTCCTCCTGGAGGCTGGACAAGCTCACACAGACCATCTTCTTTTGTCTCACGGTAACTCTTACAAGAGTAGAATTATTAACCCCATTTTACAGATGGGGAAGCTGAGGCCCAAGAGGGGCAGTTGGTTGCCCAAGGTTGAGTTTAGAGCTGATGAGGGGTTTGGGTGAGGGTGGGGGAGATGGGATTTAAGGAGATGCTGGGTTGATTCCAGAGCTTTCCTGCCTGTCTGCAAAGCTGCCTCCAGAGGTGGGGCTGGGTGCGGCCGGGTCCCTGTGTGATTCAGGTAAGAGTCAACTCTGGATTTCCAAATAGTGGGTGGGGCCTAACAGGGATGAGACCTCTCCAGGGGCCTTGAAATCTAGGGCCTGGTGTGGGTCTCTGGTAGGGTTGCCAGAAGCCAGAGGTAGGGGTGTGTGTGCAGAGAGGGAGAAACCCTGCCGCGGGTTGCCGGTGGGGTACAGGGTAGAGTGGAGTCCTTGCTGCTGCAGCCAAGAGGGGCTCAGGGCCCGGGGTGTTGCAGTTGCTGGCCAATGGGCCCAGCTGGGGAAGACAGGGAAACTGAGGTAGGGTACTTACTCTTCTGGTGGTCGTCACAGCAGATAGATGGGTTGGCAGTCACCTGATGAAGCCGGCCTTGGACCAGCACTCACTTGTAGAAGGTCCATATTTTCTCATTCATTCAATCACTCCTACTTTATGCCATGAAACAACATTTGCAGGCATCTTTTATACGCCAGATCTCGTGCTCGGCCCTGGGGATATGAGAGTGACCACAGTCTTCTGACACAACACGTTCCAGTGTGCTGGGAAGTCTGCAGTAAGCAGACAAGGCACAGGAATGTCCTCAAAGGACAGAAAGAGGAGGAGGTGTGCCAGGGGACATTGGAGTTGGGCTTTGCCCAAGGAGTGGAAACTCACTCTCCTGAGGACTAGGAAAACTCCCTAGATGGGGAGGTCACAGGCTTTGGAGTAGAGGCACAGGGAAAGGTGACACTGTGCAGTGGCCTTTCTCAGGGCTGGCGCCAGGGCTAGCCCGGACCTCTCCCCTGTATATCCAGCTGCGGGCTGGAACTTGCTGCCGAAATGGACTAAACACGACGAGTCCAAATTCAAGTGCCATCTCCCCCAGCTTGCCCCCCTCCCTGATTCCTTCCCTGGGTATTCTTGCCAGCATCAAGCCAGAAACCTAGGTGCCCTCCTCGGCACCTGTCTTTCCTTCAAGCCCCAGTGCCAACCGGTCAGCACACCCTGGCACTTCTGACACCATTGCTCTCACCTGCCCCTCCTCCAACTGGCCATCTCAGTGCGATCCTGTCCCCAGAGGACTGCCTACCATCTTACCTCTGTAATCTCCTTCATTGCATCCATCTTGTATCTCCAGCCCCGGTCACAGAGTCTGGCCACAGTGAGGGCCCAGTCACTCCATGCCAGACCTGTTCTCAGAGACCATCTGATTTGACCTTTATATTGTTCAGATGGGGAACCGGCTGCCCAGAGAGGTGCAGAGATTTGTCTCAGTCAGTCCCCGGGAGAACTGAGACTTGAACTCAGTTCTCCTGACTCCTAGCCTGAGGCTCTTTCTCCCAAGGCCAAGGCCACCCAAGTGTTCATCCCTTTGAGCATGGTGGGTGGCGTCAGAGTAAGGAGTCAGCAGAAGGTCCAGGCGGTAACTTGCTGGGCCCACAGCCTCAAGGGAGGGTGGACCCTGCTAGTAGAAATGGGCCTCATTCAAGCTCTTCTCTGCTTTCTTCATCGCCAGAAAGTCCCCTTTTCTTTGGGTACCTGGACCCCCGATCTCTATGCTGAGCCCATTCCTTTTACTGATTATCCATGACTTATGGCTCCTCGCCCCTGTCTGAGTAGTCACCAGGGGGCCCTGGATCTGGGATCGAGGATGGAGATGCGTGTGTGGGGGAGCTGCAGCCTGTCCCAGCACCCCAGGGCCCTCTATCTGCCCCACTCCCTCCTCGAGTCTGCCCTGGCTTGCTCTGTCTCCCTGGAGCAGCTGGCTTTTGTCCCAGTGGAGCATGGGAACAGCTCGGGTGGGGACATAGGAGGGGCTTCCCAGCAGGCCTCCCCTCCCCCACCTGGCATGGTTCCCACCCTGCACCTTGAGGATGCCTGGGCACCTCCTTCAGCTTCCCTGCTGTGGAGCCCATGGGATGGCTCAGCGTGCTGGGGAAACCAAAGGAGAAAATCTTTGGGTGCAGGGACCAGGAGACTCTGTGTGACCTAGTGCCCGTCCCTTCCCCCTGCTAGGATCTGTCGCCCCAGCTATAAAATCGAGGAGCTGGATCTTGGTGTTCCGGAAAGTCGGCAGGTAGATGTGAGTCTGACTAGAGTGCCAGCCCTGGCCAGCCACGAAATTGGAGCTGGGAGATCTCTGAAAACCATGCCTCCTGATACCCGAGGCTTGCATCAACAGATTCGTGTGCCTCTCGAGGCATCTTACATCAGTCCTCTGGGAGGGTTCTTATGATTATCCCCGTTTCATAGATGGGAATACTGAAGAGCAGAAAGGGTAAATACCGGGTCCAAAGTGACACAGCTAGTAAGCTGTAGAGTCTGGATTTGAGCTCAGGTTTCCTGGACTTGGAGCCTGTGGTTTTCATTTCTGGCAGCAGAGGTTCAGGCCGACCTGGGGCCTCAGAGGGCAGAGCCTTCCTGTGCTCCCTGTTGGGTCTGAGGGTAGTGGGTTGCCCATCCAGGAAACCATGTGCAGCCCAGCCTGGACTGCTCCTTGGAGCCCCCTTTCCTCTCTGGGGGTCAAGGTGTGTGGTTCAGGCCAGCGCTCCAGGCTCTGCCCAGAAGCCTCGGGTGACCTCAGCATTGCACATAATCTCTGGGCCTCAGTTTCCTATCTGCCAAACGGATACCGTTCTGGTGCCACCGGGCTTCAAAGGCTCACATGCCTCACGGGTCTCAGGTGAAAAAATGCTTTGGTTACAATCAGAATAATTAATAAAATGTTTTGGCTAGGGCGGGAGCAGAGGAAGTAAGTGGGCGGCGGCGCTGCCGAGGTGACAGCTGGCTGGAGAGGTGGAGCCAGGGAATGGGTGGGGAGGGGGCGGGCCGGGCTGGCCAGAGCTCTGGGCAGAGACGCACCCCAGGAGCTGGCCGTCTACATCCCGCAAGGACCAGCCGCGCTGCCGAGCTATGAGCCGTGAGTCCGACCCCGGTGTCCCCAGGAATCCGCCTTTGCCTTGGCGGAGCCTTGAATGCCAGACTCAGCCCTAATGTCTCTCACTCTGCAGGGAGGAGTCGTTTGCTCCGGTTCCCGCTGCTCCTGCTGCTGCTGCTGCTGCAGCCGCCCCAGGTCCTGCCCGCGGATTCCCGGGCCCCCGCGCCGGGTAGGCGCCCCCCCACCCCTGACCCCGGGGAGCCTCCAGTCCTGAGCCCCGGCCTGGCCCCTCCCCCTGCTCTCCCTTCGGGCAAGCCCAGCTTCCCCTTTCTGCTCTCGGTGCCTGGAATGGGGGAGGGCCCTGAGTCGGCGGGAGAGGGGTTCTCTGGAGACCCCCGGGGGTGTGTGGCCTTGGATAGGGGTTTTCTTTGCGGGGGAGGGGGGTGGAGAGGACAGACTGGGATCTCACGGCGGCTTTGGGAGAACGGACAGCCCCTCTCCAGCCCCCTCACCTGTCCTGGGCCCCCAGCTGTCCAGGCTGCCTTTTTCTCCAACAACCCCGTTGTTTCCTGCGGGGGGTGAGGCTGGGGGTCTCTTTCTGAGGAAGCAGCAGGCACCTGTCCAGCCTCTAACTTTCTGGGTGCCCATGGGGATTCTCAGCCAGGGGATAGAAGGTCTCCCTTGGTGAGGGTCCGGGCACAGCAGCCGTTCTGGGAAGACCCGGGGAGGGGGGTGGTGGAAACACATTTATGTACAGAGCTGCTTTGCCTCCCCGAGGTTTACATCCTCACCCAATGGGTAGGTGAGTTAGGCGCAGGTAGGTGCCGTAATTCTCTCTAGCTCGCTCAGCACATGGTGGTCTAAGGGTTTGAACTTGAATCTGTCTTGCCCTAGGCACTTTGCAAACTCTTTCCACAGACAGTCCCCCTCCTCCCCCAACCCCCCACCACTGCCCTCCTTGGTTTCATCACCCAGAAGATGATGGGGAAAGTCAGATCCTGTAAAATTCCACCACTCCTGCACCCCCCTCCCCATGAGTGTATCAGGTTCCAAGTGGAGGAATTCAGCTCCACCCTTAGCCAGCCTCTCTCCCCCAGCTTACTGCTCGTGTGTGTGTGTGTGTGTGTGTGTGTGTGTGCGCGCGCGCGCGCGCGTGCGCGCGCATGTGCGTGTGTGCAAGGCCTGGACGTAGCTTCCTTCACCATCTAGCTGTATGATCCACCCCTCTCTGGGTCTCCATTTCCCATCTGTAAAATGGGGGCAAGAGAGGATGCAGGTGGGGAAAGGGGCTGAGCTCTCTGTTGCGATGCTCTGGCGATTTGGTGCTCAGAGGAGAGAAGAAAGATGTCTATGTGGACTGCGAATCAGACCAGGTTTCCTAGAGAGTGAGAGGGTTTGAGTGGGTGGCATTTGGGGAACCCAGGAAGAGGGTGGGGGGTGCTCCAGAGACTGGGTATGAACAAAGGCCCAGTTAGTGGGAAGAAGAAGACTCATGTGGCCAGCACTTTACAGTTTCCAAGGCCCAGCTATGGGCTTCCATTTCTTGGCGCTCACAACAGCCCTGCCAGGGAGATGTGTCAGACCCATTTTACAGAAGGGAGCTCTGTGGCCCAGAGGGGAGAGCCCATCTGTCTGAGACCCCAGCAGCAGAGCCAGGGCCGACCAGGCCGCCCCAGTGACCCGACTCCTCAGCCCGTGGATCAGCACAGCACTTCCTCTGAGGCCCCATCCAAGGGCATGGGGATACGAAGGGCTGGTCTGCCCGTCTTCCTGTGTGTTCACTAACACCCAGTGAACCATGGTCTGTGCCGTTTTGTTTTTGTCTTTTCTACTTATCTTTATATCAGAAGTGTTTAAATGGAATTATTCTTTTCACTCCACAAACATTCCCAAGGGCTCGCTTTAAGCTAGTTTTTGGCTGGAGCTGGAGGCACGGGGCCGGGAGGGGCCCACCATCGCATACGGGACAGAAACACCAACAGACTGTCATCCAAAGGGGTCAGGGCCATGGGTGAGGGCCGCACAGGGGTGTGTGAAGCTCAGGGTGGAGAGAAGTTCCCTCTCAGGTGTGAGGAACCGAGGGAGACATCCTGGAGGTGGTGACGTTTGACCTGGACCCTGAAGGAGGTGGTGAGTGCTGGTAAGTGCTCTGAGGCTTTACTGTGAGACCCTGTAAGGTCTTTCTGATAGAAGCAATGGCAGAGATGGAGTCTAAAGGTCTGGACCTCGGGAGGCAGGCAGGAGCATAGGGAGCCGTAGGACAAGAGGCAGGTGCTGGCTGGCAATGTGGGTGAGGTGCCAGGACTCGGGCCTGAGGGTAATTGGGTTGGATAGGTGACTTGGGGTTGAGACTGGAGGCCAGGAAACCTTTAAGAGGCTGCTGCAAGGGTCAAGGACAGAGCGATGACAAGCTGGGTGCAATAGTACTTTGTGCTTGCAGTCTGTGAGTGAACTGAGGTCCACGATGTCTGGGCATCTGCTCCGGGAAGCCAGAGCCTATGCTTTGCCCTCAGAGGTACAGCAAAGGCCGGCCCCCAGCAGAGGAGGGCTGCAGACTCAGCTGAGGGCAGGTGACAGGGGACATTGTTGCTTTGGCTTCTCCGTGTGGGGGAGGAGATAGGCTTGGAGGGCAAGGCCATGCCACGGGAGTCTTAATGCTCAAACTTATCCCCTCTAGCCCCTGGACTTGACTCAGTGCCTTCTCCTTGGCTAGGGACACGGCATGACCTGGCAATCGGAGCTCTGTGCTAGGCAGAGGAGCCTGAGGCCAGTTAGCCCTGGCCCATGGGGAGGGGAACCCAGCCTGTGCCAAGGCCTCCCTGCTGCCTGCCGTCTCCTATCTGCAGCGCCAGCCGGGTCTGTGGGCCATGAGGGGGCTTCCTCTCCAGTTGGCTCTTCCAGCTGTGGGCCCAGCTGTTGGGGCCTGGTATGGGGGTGCCCGGCCCCTGACTGTTGGCCTGGCTGAGTGTAGGGGCTGGGGCCCAGGTCTGGCTAGTCAGGGCCTTTTTTTTTTTCCTCTTTGGTTGCCAAGCTCCTGGAGCTTCTCTAAATATTATTCTTAAGAGATTTCAGTTCAGTCCCATTAAGGGTCCCTCTTGCTGCCTGGTGTCTGTGCATCCTGGAGGACTTGGTGTTTCTTCATTGTGCCCGGGGCTCTGACTCCTGGGCTGGGGGACATTTCCTTGCCTTAATCCTCAGAAAGTTCTGGAGCTGAGCAGTTCTGGATACTTCTCATTTGTGGGAATGTGTGCGGTATGAGCATACTGATCGACCCCACCTCCGGGGTGGCTTGAAGATTCAGTGAGAGCAAGTTGCAAGGTTCTCTGCTCTGGGCCAGGGGATTCATACTGATGCAAACAATAAAGAAGGGGAGGCTGCAAAGGAGGCCTCCTCAGAGCCCGCCTGCCCCGTCCCCCTTCTGGGAGACACAGGAAAAATGAGGCCCAGAGAGTGGAAGGGACTTGCCCAAAGACACACGACCAGTAAAGAGCAGCTGCTCCCCCGCTCTCTTGATACATTTCCCCCAGCACCTACCTGGCACTTGGCCCTGTGCTGGGAACTTGGTAGATTCGGTGCCTGCACCTCTCCAGTTCTCTTTCTGGATGGCTCATTATGCAGGGTGTCCTCCACTGAGCACAGAACTGGGCCGGCATGAAAGCATGCCAGACTTCAGTTAGACTTAAGGGAGGCCTTTCTTTGTGAGTAGTTCCCAGAGTTCTTGTGGCAGGGGATGGTGATCCCTCTGAGGTCATTCCCAACTTGTGGATCTAAGTACCTCTCCTACCCTATCCTTTTCCCAGATCCAGGCCTGGAAACCTCCAGGGAGAGAAAGGGAGGGAAAGAGAGGGAATACAAGTCTTAGCTCTGGAACTTCAAAGCAGTGGGGCTTGGGCCAGTCTCCTGATGCTGAGCCTGGAATTCTTCCTCTGTGCCCTGCAGGGCGTCTCCCCACCCTCCTGGGAGTGCCAGGCAGATAGAAAGAATGGGGGCACGCAAGGCTGTGGAGTGGTCAGTCGCTAGAGCCCTGGATTTCCCAGTGACTGTGACAGTCCAGCGTGGTCAGGCGCATCCCGGGGAGGAGACACTCAGACTCCGCTCTGCTCACCCGGACACCCTGGGGCCCCAGAGGCAGCTGTTTTCCTCACTGGGGAGAACTTTTCCTTCCAGGGGCAGCTGGTGTTTATGGAAAGATCGTGGAGGAGGAGGGAGGGAAGGTTGGATTGTGGGTCTGGGAGGGAGGAGCCTCTGCGTGGACATAGCCTCTCTTGGCAGGAGAGGGATGCGGGCAGGAGCTGGGGCAGAACTCTAGGGCAGGAAGCAGGAAGCCTCCAGGCTAGCCTTCTGAGCCAGCAGCCAGGGCTGGGAAGATGAGGGATATCTTCGGCCAAGCTCGGGGTAGCCATTCTCCTGGCTTCATTTTGTTGACTCCGCAAACATCTGTTGAGTTCTGGCCACCACATCTGGATCCCTTGGGTGGCTGGATCTCTCCAGGACTTGGGTTGAGCCCCAGTGTGTGCATGGCCTGTGTTAGGGAGGAGAAAGTGGGGAAAGTATTGCCCCTTCCCCTGGGGGCTCATGGTGGAGAAGAGCAGGTTGAGTGGGAACACAGAGTGGAGTGAAGGACGTTCATGGGAGGTTTCCTGAGGAGGCAAGGCATGAGCTCTTTGGGAGGGTCAGATGGCCCTGGAGGGAATTGTTAGGGAAGAACAGTGGTCTGGGCAAAAGGAAGGAGAGCTTTTGACTTTGGGGCTAAGGGACGGGGCTGCCACAGAATGAGCTAGAAGGCCCTCTTGAGGTTCTTTTGAAAGCCCTACAGTGGTTAGGGTGGGGAAACTGAGCCAAGTGAAGGGCTAGGCCTTAGCTCCTATGCCTGCTTAGCAGTAGGACTGATGTCCATCTGGGTTAAAGGGCCCTGTGTGCCCAGGGCTGGAGGCTGGGCAGTGGGGAGCTACAGGGGGTCCTGGGCAGGGGTATTAAGCAGGTAGGTAGAGTGTCCTGAGAAGGAGGGATCAGTGAGGAGAGTTCCAGAGCCCTGAGCCCGCTGGGGTGATTACCCACTCCCCCCACCCTCTTGGCATTTCTGGGCACATGGCTGTGGGAAGGGAGGCTGCGTCCTGCCTGCTGGGTCTGCCTGTATCAGCTTGATAAGGCCATTTCATCCAGCCCTCTTCCTGTAGGCCCCTCCCTTCTGCACTCCCTACGGGGGCCACAGAGATGCCATTGTGGGGCTGTGGGGAGTTGCCAGGGCTTAAGCAAAACTATTTGCATGATTCCTGTGATTCTCTTTTTGCTTGCCTGAGTGTATGTGTGTAGGGGGGTGTGGGGGCACTGCTGCTGGGGCCCTCTCCTGGGTCAGGGCCATGAGGACCCTATTCTCTAGGCCCCATGCTGCCAAGTGAAGAGGCTAAGAGTGGAGGGGTTGGTCCTTGCCCAGGGCCATGCCTTCTAACCACAACACCCTTCTGCCACCTCTTGCTACCCTTGGCCCCCAATAATCCGTTGTACAAAGAATAGGAGTTCCCTATAAAGTTGGCTCTGAGCCTAGATAGGGAAGTGTGTTTGCAGCAGGGAGTCTGGTGTTTTCTGTGTGAGGCTGGTGAAGCAGCCCCTGCCAGGATCCAGGAGACCTGGGTCTGCAGGAGGTCCTGCTCCGTTCTGTGTCCTTGGCCAAGCCTCCACCTCCCCCTGGGCCTCAGTTGCCTTTGCTGAGCTGTGATGAACACTGAATGAGCTCTGAGAAGTCTACCTCTGCTGTTGAAGAATCACTAAAGCAGTGCAGATTCGAGCAAAGGTGCTGTGGTCAGCAAGACCTGGGTTAGACATAAGGAGAGATTCCTGGTGGGGACTTCTCCAAGAGGCAGGAGGGCTGATGCCAGAGCTCCACTCACCCCTCAGGAGGGTTTCCCAACTATATCTCCCCTGTCCCTTGGTGCCTGACCATCCTCAAGATCCTTGAGCCCAGAGTATGCTCTGACATAGGCCAAGGCTGGGCCTATCAGCAATGGGGGCTGAGATCCCCTCAAACCCACACTTTGTCCACAGGGTTCTGGGAAACTTCTTTCCTTGGACTTGAATGTCAAGTCTTGGGTGGGGGTGGTATGGTGTAAATGAAGGTTGGTTTTGTCTGGTGTGACTTGCTGGGTGACCTGTGTGGGGTTTGCCTTGTCTGGCCTCAGTTTCCCCATCTGCAAGTGGGCATTATGATTCCTGCTCTTCCCCCACTTCTACAAAAATAGAGGGATGGTGGACAATCTCATCTTCCCAGTGTCCAGGTACCTAGAGTTTGTGGGCTGGTCTGAGAGGACCCCCCCATCCTTATCCCTTTCCTGAACCTCACAAACCCAGCCCTTGGTGCTGGGCTCTGACTGGGCAAGAAGTGAATGCTCTAGAAGCCTGTGGTTGTTGTGTCTTATCAGTTGTTTCCTAACCTTTGGTGTCACAATTTGGTGTTTGAACTCTCCCCCTGCCCTATTTTGATGGCATCAGGGAAGAGGCGGGGACTTCCCTTTGGGGCCCATGTGGACTAGGCTAGAGACCAAAGCAGGGTCTGAACAGGGCAGGGCCTGGGGCTTCCAGCCATAACTTTGGGAGCAGAGAGGACCCTTAGGTGAACACTGAAGTCCAGGAAGGGCCACCAAGTGAGTTAGGACAGACCTGTGACTTGAGTCCATATGTCTGGCCCCATACTTCCCCATCGGGGACAGGACAGGGGTTGAGAGGTCATCCTCGAGTCACCTCTGATCTCTGCTTCTCCCCTGCAGTGAATCCATGCTGTTACTACCCATGCCAACACCAGGGGATCTGTGTCCGCTTCGGCCTTGACCGCTACCAGTGTGACTGCACCCGCACGGGATATTCTGGCCCCAACTGCACCATCCGTGAGCCGGGCCTCCTGACTCCACTCCTGTCCTGGGCTCCCTTGCTCCCTTGGGCTTGTCCTGAGACCCCCAGTTCCTGCCTTTGTCTCTGGCCTTAGCCCAGTTCTCCTTCCTTGCCTGGCTTTGACCTTTGACACTCTCCCTGACCCGGCTGAAGCAGAGCTCTCCCTCCTGGCATACCTCATGCCCTCGCCCTGTCCCCTGCCCTCTCACATCTGCTTCTGGCTCTGTCACGTGTCATCTCTTCCAAGGTTCCATCCTTACTCTGCCCCGTACGTTCTGACCGGTTCTGTCCTGGCTTCATTCCCGGTTCCTGTCTTCCACTTGGGCCACTTCTGGTCCTACTAGGAGGCCCGACTGAGTGGCTCCCATTGTCCCTGCAGCTGAGCTATGGACCTGGCTCCGGAATTCACTGCGACCCAGCCCCACTTTCCTCCACTTCCTGCTGACACATGGGCGCTGGTTCTGGGAGTTTGTCAATGCCACTTTCATCCGAGACATGCTCATGCGCCTGGTACTCACAGGTGGGTGGAGGGTAGCATCCCCCCCACCCCCGTTCTGGGGAGCAGGAAGTCCTTCCAGCTCTTGGAATTCTTGGCATCTGATAAGGGCAGTGGGTTGGGAGACTATGATGCCGGGTTAAACAAGTCCAACCCAAGAGGAGGCAGGGAGGGGGGTGTAACTGGGGATGGGAACCCCCTTGTCACCATATTCTCCCTCTGCAGTGCGTTCCAACCTTATCCCCAGCCCTCCCACCTACAACATAGCGTATGACTACATCAGCTGGGAGTCCTTCTCCAACGTGAGCTATTATACTCGTATTCTGCCCTCCGTGCCCCAAGACTGCCCCACGCCCATGGGAACCAAAGGTAATGGAGATGGGGTTGGGAGTCACAGGAGATGCCCTGTTCTCTTTGGGGAAAAGCAGGTGAAAAAGCAGTTATTGACCCATTTCCCACATGGGTGGTCAAAGGCAAGACATATGACATATCAGAACCATGGACAAGGACAGGGCTGGGGAATGAGGATAGGAAGGGGTGGTGGAGACTCTTGCCTGTGGTCTCGTAAGAAGTCAGTGGCAGAGTCAGACTAGTGCTTCCATATTTCCAGGGTGCCTCTTTGCTTGAACCTTGTCTACTGAATTGGTGGGATCTTGCTGAAATGGGGGTGACCTAAGAGTTGAAATATAGGAAGGAAGGAATACTGTGCTATTTGTTGGGTGCTGACTCCATGTTTGGTTCTTAACTGATGTAAATAGTTTACCATGCTTCATCAGTGTAGGTTACACGTAAAGTCAGAGTTTTTTCTTTAGTTTCCCAAGACCCCACTTGTTTGCATTGGCAGGGATCTTCCTCCTAAGTCCTTCTTTCCACTCCACTCCGGACTGCCTGAAAACCCAGGGGTTTACTCAGTTCAGAGCCATGAATTCTGCTTCAAATACAGAGGGGACATGAGAGGCATTGGTCCACTGCTGCCATCACTTCCATCCCTGTCCACATGGTGACACTGTTGAACGCTGGGTCCTGTGCAGCCCTGTGGTTGTGGGCTTTTGTGGGCTCAGCACCTTGCATAGGTATTGATGTCCTAATTTGGGTCTCAGGGCACTACTCTGATGGTTTGCACTCACATGTTTAGCTCCTATGTTTAAAGCATGACTATTCTGCCAGATAGCTGGGTCTTACAGAGTCTCTGGATTCTGCCAGCACTTTGCTGGAACCAGCCCCTTTTTAATGTTAATCCAAGGGGTGAGTCCAGGTTATAGGGTGCAGACCACTCCTTCCAACTTCCCTTTTGGTGAGTTTCCTTTGGGGTGCTTGATCTCCTTGCCTGCCAGAGGAAACCAATCGACCATCTCAATCCAGAGAGGTTCTCTTGATCTTGAACCTTCAACACTGAGCCTTGCTTGAGGTACTATGAAAGGGTGCCTTTACCAAAACACAAAAATTCAGTTACTCCTTTCTGTATGGGCATTGGGTACCAACGCATCTGACATTGACATAATTAAGGAAGGCTCTTAATACTTATTCTCATGATGACAGACACCTGCTTTGAGATGACCTGTTGTCTTTACCCCAGACAGAAAGACTGGCATATTTAAAATAGATTGGCAAACTCCAGCCCACAGCCTAAATCCAGTCCACTTCCTGTTTTGGGAATAAAGTTTTATTAGAACTTTGTCATGCTGATTTGCTTAGGTACCATCTGTGACTGTTTTCCCCACTACAAGAGCAAAGCAGAGTGGATGGTGACAGAGCTTTTTCAGGCAAAACCTGAAAGAAAGATCGACTATCTGGCTTCTTACAGAAAAAGCTTGAAGTTCGCTGATCCTTGATTTACAAGATCCCATCTCACCGGTTCTCAGTCATGCTTACATTATCTCCTGTACTCCTCAAACTACTGCATAAAATAGGTATTTTACAGATGCCCTATTTTACAGATGAAGGCATTGAGGCTCAGAGAGGTAAAATGACTTATCTATGTTCACACAGTCAGCAAATGGCGTACCCAGATTCAAACATAGGCTACCTTGCTCCAGGGCCAGGGAGTCCAAGATCTTTTTTGTTTTTTCTTCTTTATTTATGTTTTATTTACGTTTCTTTCTTCTTTCTTTTTGGTTAACTTTTTTCAGAGTTACAAACACACACAAAAGTTGGGAAGAAAGTATAATAAACTCTTATGTAGTCATTTCTCCGTTTCAATACATATCCATAATTTGCCAATCTTATATCATCTATCCCCCTTACCTTATTTTTAATGAACTATTTTAGAGCAAATTCCAAATATCATGCCATTTCACCCATAAATACTTCTAGGGTAGAAAAGGTACAAGGGGCCATCTGGTAGGAGGAAGGCTGATCTGGGCTTCCTGTGTGGACCAGTTTGGTCCAGTGAGCCCAGAAGGCTGTGGGGCAGGGAGATTGAGACATCAGACAGCTACTGCCCTTCTCTACCTCCCCAACCAGGGAAGAAGCAGTTGCCAGATGCCCAGATTCTGGGCCATCGCTTCCTGCTCAGGAGGAAGTTCATACCTGACCCCCAAGGAACCAACCTCATGTTCGCCTTCTTTGCACAACACTTTACCCACCAGTTCTTCAAAACTTCTGGCAAGATGGGTCCTGGCTTCACCAAGGCCTTGGGACACGGGGTGAGTACCTAGGAGGGGCTTAGGACTTCTCTGGGCCTAACTTAGCACATGTAGGTCCCCATCGCTGAGGCGGCACCCCAGTCCGCTGACCGGACCCTCTTTCTGTCCTCAGGTGGATCTCGGCCACGTTTATGGGGACAACCTGGAACGTCAGTATCAGCTGCGGCTCTTTAAGGATGGGAAACTCAAATACCAGGTAGCACTGTGGTTGCAGATGGGTCAGTGGGAAAGGCCTCCCGTGGCCTTCCCTGGCAGAGGCCACTGGGGGACCTGAGTGGCGTCTTACAAGGACCAGCTGCAGGAGCTGGAGATGTGTGTGAGGAGGAGAGACAATGAACCCTGGGGGAAGGAGCCGGGCAAGGGAAGCACACTAGGAGCAGACACAGCCTCTCATGTTCTCCTGGGGGGTGGACTTTGGGGTGTCCATCTCCTAGAAGATGAACATTTCCAGTCTGCATATGTACTTGTAATTTTTCCACCATATCATTTGGACACTATGGTGTGCCTGGCACAGACAGTGGAGCAGTGACCAGGATAGTTAATGGGCCCTGACCTTCAGGAACCCACAGCCCATCAGGGCTGCACCCACACACTAGGATGCCAGATCCACGACTTTCTGTTTGCACTAACACTGTCCACCAGAAATACAATGTGATCAACACATGTCATTACAGTTTCTCTGGTGGCCACATTAAAAAAGGTAAAAAGAAACAGGTGAAATTGACTTTAATACTATATTTTATTTAACCCTCTATGTATAGCCAGAATATTATCATTTCAATGTGTAATTGATACAGAAATTATTTTTGATACAGAAATTATGAATAAAATAGCTCACATTATTTTTTTTTTCATGTTAAATCTTTGAAATGTGATCTGTATTTTATATTCATCGCACATTTCACTTGGGATGCCAAATTTTCATTGGGGATAATCTGATCTGTACTTAGATTTCATAAAGTTACAGCTGAAAAGCAGGTTCACATGCCCACGTTGTTTTGAGCATACTTAAAGGTTTTCCAATTGTTGAAGTGTCAGTAAACCTGAATTAAATAAAGTTAAAGATTCAGTTCTTCATTCACGCCAGCCACATGTCTAGTGCTCAACAGCTACACGTGACTCCTGGCTACCGTATTGGACCACACAAATCTAGACAAACCCAAACCCAAACCCAAAGTTCACTGCTGAATCTTTAAGGCTAAGAACAATATTTGGCATGTAGTAGGCCCTTGGTGTATATTTATTGAATGATTGAAAAGGCTGCCATATAATCAATTACACTTGTGATCACCCGCTAGGAAAAAGGTCTGTGAGTGTTCAGAGGGCGGGGCAGGCTTCCCTGGGAAGTTCAGATACACCAAGAGCTGCAGGGATGATGAGTTCAGGAAGCCAAGATGGGAAAAGGGCTTTCCAGCTAGCAGTGCCTGGACTTAGGAGAAGCAGCTGGTGTGGTTCGGAGGAGTGAGGGAAGGGAAGTGTGGCTGCCTGGACACCCAAATGATGGCAGGCGAGGGTGGAGTTGCCTGTGGGGCCGCGTTTAGGATTTCTGATTTCTGCCAAGAGCAGAGAGAGAACTTGGAAGGGTGTGAAGCCAGGGCATGATACTAGATTTGGGTTTTGTTTGTTTTTTAAAGGATTACTCGCTGTGGTACTGGGAATGGACTGTCTAGGACAAGTGTCAATGTAGGGAGACATTGATGAGAGGGGTCAGCATGGAGGAAGAGGGTGGGTTAGAAGCAGGTGGTGGCAGTGGGGATAGAGAGAAAGGGACCCGTTCTAAGAAAGATTTAGGAACTAGAATCGGCTAGAACCATCAGCCTGGGTTACAGAAGATGGGCAGTTGCCCTGAGTGATATGGGCAGCTGTCAGAAGGGAGGGTGTCAGCTCTGGCAGGTGCAGGCACCTGCCCTGTCCCCAGGTTGCCAGGCGGCCCCATCCCGCAGGTGCTGCACGGAGAGATGTACCCGCCATCGGTGGAGGAGGCGCCGGTGTTGATGCACTACCCACGAAACATTCCACCCCAGAGCCAGATGGCTGTGGGTCAGGAGGTGTTTGGGCTGCTTCCCGGGCTCATGCTCTATGCCACGCTCTGGCTGCGTGAGCACAACCGCGTGTGTGACCTGCTGAAGGCTGAGCACCCCACCTGGGGTGATGAGCAACTCTTCCAGACGGCCCGCCTCATCCTTATCGGTGAGGACTCCAGACCAGCCCTGTCCTGGAATGTCATATCCTCCATCCTGAAAAGCAGAGTGTGTGGGGGGGAGGGGGGTTTGGGGGGAGAGAGCTGAGATTAGGACCCCACCTCCTCTGCTTACCAGCTATAAGACCTGGAGCAGTCCCCTTCCCCTATGTGAGCCTCAGTTTCCAAATCTGGACACTGGGGGTAATGATAGTTGTAAGGATTTGTAGAGATGATGAAAGCACTTAGCACATAGTAGGCCTTTGGAAAATGCATGGCTGTGATGGTCAATTATGGTGACTTACAGCAGATTTGATTAGCTACCCCCATCTGTCTCCCCATTGTACCGCCCCAGAAGCACACAGTGACACCCCCAGCGTGTGCAGGTCAGATTCTAGCCTGCCCTGCCTTCAGGAGTCCTGTTTCTGCTCTGCATGCATCCGCCTTCCTGGAGTTTGGTAGCTTCTGGGTGACTCAGGGACAAGATATTTTTGTGTCCCTTACGGGGGCGAGTCTGCAGCCTAAAATGTCAGATGGTTTCCTGCCTGGGAGCTTGGTCCCTGACACCCCTGTCCAGACGGTGTTCACTCTGAGTCACCAGTAACCACTTTCCCTTGCCTCTGGGCATCACTGGGCATGGCTGGTTTCAATTATATTGCCTGATTCACTAGGGCCTGGAAGAGCCAGGCATCAGGGATAGCAACAGTCTAAAGAAGGAGAAGGGGCTTGTGCTGAAGTCCCAGCATTTTGGAGACTGACTAGAAAGGGCAAGTTTGTGTCTGGAAGCTGGTGTCGAAGCTGTGATCAAAGGTAATGAAGCTGTATGTCCAGTGCTTCGGTTAACCTTCCCCCAACAACGCTATTAACCAGATATGATTACCCTTGTCGTGAAAATTAAGATTCAGAGAGGTTAAGTGAAATCTCCAAGGCCACTCAGTAGAGGTCTGGCTGCTGCAGGAGCTCCTGCTTCTTGCACCACATCGCAAGCGGAGCTCCTTCCTGGGTGGGGGGAGGGGGTTTCCCCACATGCCCACGCATAGCCATCCTCCTTCCCGCCTGCATGTGGTCATACTCCCAATTACACAGGGCCCTGAGCCGGGCTGCTTCTGTCTGCTATTCCCAGTGGTCCCATCCATAGTGTCATGATGCATATTTTACGGAGAAGGAAGGTGAGGTTCAGACAGATGAGGTGACACAGCTCAAGCTTGGAGAGGGGAGAGGGAGGCTAGGAATGGTGACGCCAGGCTCTGGACCTTACTGATGGCAAATCTCATGGCTCCAGATCAATTTTCTAGAAGCCAGTTTGTCTCATGGCTAATTGGCTAATCAGTTCTTTTTCCTATCTTGATGACCAGTTTTCATTCTGTTATGGAACGTTCAGTTTGGTTCTTCCCTGCCTCTTTGACTTGAAGCTGGTTACTGAGGGGGCAGAGGAAAAGCTGTTCATGAGAGTTCTGATGTGTAAGAAAATGCAAGACATGTACATGGGACTAGATTCATCTTAAATCCTCAGCCTGCCTCTTTTGTTCCTGCGGCAGCTCTGAGGGGTCTCTCTGAAGCTGTCCTCACTCCTGGAGGCTCACTCTGAGAGCCCCCATGAAGTTAATCTCCACTTTCTCATCATTTGTGACCACTCCCACATCTTGTGGGAGGGTGATCACCATAAGGCCACAAAACCAATTCTCGGGCACTTCCTTCCATGTCCTGCTTAGCTGGGCCTATGACATCCCTTTGGAATGTGGGAATAGCATTTGGCTCTTGTCTTGGGACATTGGTCCAACATGAGACAGGAAGCTCCTTTCTTGGGGCTCCTGGGCGGCTCAGTCAGTTAAATGCCTGACAATTGATTTCGGCTCAGGTCATGATCTCATGGTTGTGAGATTGAGCCCCTCATTGGGCTCCATGCCGAGTGTGGGACCTGCTTAAGATTCTCTGTCTCTCCCTCTGCCCCTCCCCCACTCATGCTTTCTCTCTCTTTCAAAAGAAAAAAACTCCATTTTCACACCCTGTTACAAAAAGACTAAGTGAAAGTGGCCCCCCAAATTCACCACCAACAACAATGAAGAAGCGAGAAGCAAGCACCATTCATGAGCTGGCCTGCCTCCCGAGCCAGGTGGCCAAGTCCCTGTGCTCCCCTGACTTTGCCCAACCCCCCACCCCCAGGGGAGACCATCAAGATTGTGATTGAGGAGTATGTGCAGCAGTTGAGCGGTTACTTCCTGCAGCTGAAGTTTGACCCGGAGCTGCTGTTCGGCGTCCAGTTCCAGTACCGAAATCGCATTGCCATGGAGTTCAACCAGCTGTACCACTGGCACCCGCTCATGCCTGACTCCTTCAAGGTGGGCTCCCGGGAGTACAGCTACGAGCAGTTCCTGTTCAACACCTCCATGCTGGTGGACTATGGGGTCGAGGCCCTGGTGGACGCCTTCTCTCGCCAGAGCGCTGGCCGGGTGAGCCTCGGGAGCGTGGGGGAGGGCAGATGGGCTCTGGGGTACAACAGACCCAGACCCAAAGCCCAGTGTGCTTTTCTGTTCCATAAGGGTGGTGCCACTCCGACATTCCTTTACCCATTCCTTTATTCCTCCTCTTGTCTTTCGTTCATTCAGCAATAGCAGGCATTACTCTGGGTGCTGGGGGATAGAGTGGTGAGCAAGGTCAGCGTGGTTCTTGGCTCCTTGTCCTCTTGCCACTGACACCCTAGTGAGGAACAATAGCCATAGAACAGCTAACATCATGTGAGCACTTACTATGTGCAAGGCACTGTGCCAGGTGCTCTTCTGACATTATCAGAATTATAAGAGCATGTTAAGAGCCACAATACAAAGAGCCCACAGTGCTTTGACAACTTGGGGAGGAGCTTGTGACCCAGTGTGGAGAGCTATAGATAAGGAAATGATGTCTGTGCAGAGATCCAAAGGATGGCTAGAGCTCTCCCAGGGAGAGGGGTTGTGTTAATGGCAGGGGACGATCATGCTCCTGGTGGAGGGCACAGCATGGCAAAGGCCTGGAGGTCAGAGGGCATGGCAATTTGAGGACCGTGAGGACATTCAGGACATGGTAATCTATGCGAAGGTGTCTTCACATAGTTGGTCTTTATCAAATTACAGGCCTCCGTTACAGGCATAACTGTCCCCACCCCCCATTCGTAGGTTGAAGTCCTAACCCTCTGTGCTCAGAATGTGGTCATATTAGGAGACAGGGCCTTTACAGAGGTCATTAAGGTTAAATGAGCTCAAAGGATGGGCCGCACTGTGACTGGTGCCCTTATGCGGAGAGGAGATTAGGGTATAGACATGCACAGTGGGAAGACTTAGGGGGAAGATGACCATGGATGAACCAAGGACAGAGGCCTCAGAATGAAGCCCACCTTGCTGACACCTTGACCTTGGACTTCTGGCCTCCAGACTGATAAATTTCTGTTGTTTAAGCTCCCCAAGCTGTGATACTTTGTTATGGCCACCCTAGCAAATTAATACAGCACGTTCCCTGGAATTTCTAAGCAGCTCCCTCCTGAATCTCTCCTTCCCCATGCTTGGAAGCCCCTAACTCCTCTGTCCTAGCCCTGCTCCCCGCGCTTCTCTCTGATCCTTCTCCCTAAGCCCTATCATGATATTGTGGCACCCTGTGGATTTAGGTCTACCGCTGGTAATTTGATTGGAATAGCATGTGCTACCACCAATGGGCAGCTTCTGGCTGATTTATGGCCTCTTTTCTCTGTGGGGACACAGAGATGAACAGAGATAGCAGCTTTGTGTGGGGCTGTGTCGTTTCCAAAGCATTTTCAAAGAGCGGCCATGGTGTTGTGGGAAAAGCCCTGGGGTTGTACTTGGCCCAAGGCAAGTCATAAGTGTGTCACCTCTCAGGATGTTCAAGAGAGCATGGGCAGTGATAAAACAGGGCTTCCCCTGATAATCGCCACACATGGCTGTCGTCTGGGGGTGGGGGGGTTACCATGTGACCAACACTGAGATAACTGCTTTGCATACTTTTTCTTGCTAATGTCACCACAAGGGATCAGGTGAATGCTCTTGCCTTCCCCATTTTTTGCATATGAAGGAACTGAAATTTAAGTAATTTGCTCAAGGTCCCTGCATGAGTTTCCTAGGGCTGCCGTAACAAAGGACCACAAACTGAGTTTATTTTATTATTTCACATTTCTGGAGGGTAGAAGGTGTGGGCAGGGCTATGTGCTCTCTCTGAAAGCTCCTGGGGAAAATCTGTCCCATGCCTTTGTCTTAGTTTCTGCTGGCTACTGACAATCCTCTTAGACACCTCATGCCAATGCCAACATGGAGTCTCCCTGAGTCCCTGTTTTCTCTGACATCAGTGGTTGTCAGGATCCCCCTAAGGGAGTATGACCTCATCTTCACTTGATTACACCTATTTCCAAATGAGGTCACCTTCACAGGTGGTGGGGATTAAGATTTCAACATATCTCTTTGGGGGACACAAATCAACCCACAATAGTCCCACAGGTTGTAAATGGTGGAACCGACATTTGCACTGGTCTCTGCTAGCTTTGCTCTGCTCCAAGTTGCATGACTTCACCCAATTATGATTTTCCTCCTTCCCATCCAGTTATATTTGTTCTATTTAAACAGAACTCTTTCTTAAGTATTGACATTATCAATTCATCCCAAGCAATAGAGTTTTCTTTAGACCAATACTCCTTAACTGTTATGAATCAGAATTTTTCTCTGGAGCCTTTTGATCACACCAGGTTACCTGAACTCTATTTTCATTCCTTTCACAGGATATTACACCACCCCTTGGTCTTGGAGTTAAACTCCAAGTTTAGTTAAGCTAAAGTTGTAGATACACTATAGTTTTCATGGCAAGATTTTAGCTCCCTCCCTGCTAGCTTATGACTGCTCCCTGCCCAGGAGACCTGGGCAGAAGGAAGGAGAAACAACAGACTTAGTCACCTGCATTTCCGTGAGTGGCTTTATCTGGTGTGAATGCAGTGACATGATACTCTGTGTTCCTACCTTCTGGCTCTGAGTTTCCCTTTTCTAGTGGTGGTCACTTAATAGTAGTTCACTTTTGAGGCATTTGGGTGGCTCAGTTGGTTCAACGTCTGACTCTGGCTCAGGTTATGGTCTCATGGTTCATGAGCTCCTGGGGGGCTTGCAGTTGTCAGTGTAGAGCCTGCTTCTGATTCCTCTGTCCCTCTGTCTGCCCCTACCCCACTCAGGCGGGTGCACTCGAAAATAAATAAAATATAAAATAAATAAATAAATAAAACATTAAAGTGTTGTTAAAAATAAATAAATATTAAAAAATGGTTCACTTTTTTAATTTATTTTTTCTTTTTTTTTTTAATATATGAAATTTATTGTCAAATTGGTTTCCATACAACACCCAGTGCTCATCCCAAAAGGTGCCCTCCTCAATACCCATCACCCACCCTCCCCTCCCTCCCATCCCCCATCAACCCTCAGTTTGTTCTCAGTTTTTAACAGTCTCTTATGCTTTGGCTCTCTCCCACTCTAACCTCTTTTTTTTTTTTTTTCCTTCCCCTCCCCCATGGGTTTCTGTTAAGTTTCTCAGGATCCACATAAGAGTGAAACCATATGGTATCTGTCTTTCTCTGTATGGCTTATTTCACTTAGCATCACACTCTCCAGTTCCATCCACATTGCTACAAAAGGCCATATTTCATTTTTTCTCTCATTGCCACGTAGTATTCCATTGTGTATATAAACCACAATTTCTTTATCCATTCATCAGTTGATGGACATTTAGGCTCTTTCCATAATTTGGCTATTGTTGAGAGTGCTGCTATAAACATTGGGGTACAGGTACCCCTATGCATCAGTACTCCTGTATCCCTTGGATAAATTCCTAGCAGTGCTATTGCTGGGTCATAGGGTAGGTCTATTTTTAATTTTCTGAGGAACCTCCACACTGCTTTCCAGAGCGGCTGCACCAATTTGCATTCCCACCAACAGTGCAAGAGGGTTCCCGTTTCTCCGCATCCTCTCCAGCATCTATAGTCTCCTGATTTGTTCATTTTGGCCACTCTGACTGGCGCGAGGTGATATCTGAGTGTGGTTTTGATTTGTATTTCCCTGATAAGGAGCGACGTTGAACATCTTTTCATGTGCCTGTTGGCCCTCCGGATGTCTTCTTTAGAGAAGTGTCTATTCATGTTTTCTGCCCATTTCTTCACTGGGTTATTTGTTTTTCGGGTGTGGAGTTTGGTGAGCTCTTTATAGATTTTGGATACTAGCCCTTTGTCTGATATGTCATTTTCAAATATCTTTTCCCATTCCGTTGGTTGCCTTTAAGTTTTGTTGGTTGTTTCCTTTGCTGTGCAGAAGCTTTTTATCTTCATAAGGTCCCAGTAATTCACTTTTGCTTTTAATTCCCTTGCCTTTGGGGATGTGTCGAGTAAGAGATTGCTACGGCTGAGGTCAGAGAGGTCTTTTCCTGCTTTCTCCTCTAAGGTTTTGATGTTTTCCTGTCTCACATTCAGGTCCTTTATCCATTTTGAGTTTATTTTTGTGAATGGTGTGAGAAAGTGGTCTAGTTTCAACCTTCTGCATGTTGCTGTCCAGTTTTCCCAGCACCATTTGTTAAAGAGACTGTCTTTTTTCCATTGGATGTTCTTTCCTGCTTTGTCAAAGATGAGTTGGCCATACGTTTGTGGGTCTAGTTCTGGGGTTTCTATTCTATTCCATTGGTCTTTGTGTCTGTTTTTGTGCCAATACCATGCTGTCTTGATGATGACAGCTTTGTAGTAGAGGCTAAAGTCTGGGATTGTGATGCCTCCTGCTTTGGTCTTCTTCTTCAAAATTCCTTTGGCTATTCGGGGCCTTTTGTGGTTCCACATGAATTTTAGGATTGCTTGTTCTAGTTTCGAGAAGAATGCTGGTGCAATTTTGATTGGGATTGCATTGAATGAGTAGATAGCTTTGGGTAGTATTGACATTTTGACAATATTTATTTTTCCAATCCATGAGCAGGGAATGTCTTTCCATTTCTTTATATCTTCTTCAATTACCTTCATAACTTTTCTATAGTTTTCAGCATACAGATCTTTTACATCTTTGGTTAGATTTATTCCTAGGTATTTTATGCTTCTTGGTGCAATTGTGAATGGGATCAGTTTCTTTATTTGTCTTTCTGTTGCTTCATTATTAGTGTATAAGAATGCAACTGATTTCTGTACATTGATTTTGTATCCTGCAACTTTGCTGAATTCATGTATCAGTTCTAGCAGACTTTTGGTGGAGACTATCAGATTTTCCATGTATAATATCATGTCATCTGCAAAAAGCAAAAGCTTGACTTCATCTTTGCCAATTTTGGTGCCTGTGATTTCCTTTTGTTGTCTGATTGCTGATGCTAGAACTTCCAGCACTATGTTAAACAACAGCGGTGAGAGTGGGCATCCCTGTCGTGTTCCTGATCTCAGGGAAAAAGCTCTCAGTTTTTCCCTGTTGAGGATGATGTTAGCTGTGGGCTTTTCATAAATGGCTTTTATGATCTTTAAGTATGTTCCTTCTATCCCGACTTTCTCAAGAGGTTTTTATTAAGAAAGGGTGCTGGATTTTGTCAAAGGCCTTTTCTGCATCGATTGACAGGATCATATGGTTCTTCTCTTTTTTTTTTGTTAATGTGATGTATCACGTTGATTGATTTGCGAATGTTGAACCAGCCCTGCATCCCAGGAATGAATCCCACTTGGTCATGGTGAATAATTCTTTTTATATGCCGTTGAATTCGATTTGCTAGTATCTTATTGAGAACGTTTATTTATTTTTGGGACAGAGAGAGACAGAGCATGAACGGGGGAGGGGCAGAGAGAGAGGGAGACACAGAATCGGAAACAGGCTCCAGGCTCTGAGCCATCAGCCCAGAGCCTGACGCAGGGCTAGAATTCACGGACCGCGAGATCGTGACCTGACTGAAGTCGGACGCTTAACCGACTGCGCCACCCAGGCGCCCTGGTTCACTTTTTTTAAAGATAATTTTTTTTTTTTTAATTTTTTTTTTTTTCAGCATTTATTTATTTTTGGGACAGAGAGAGACAGAGCATGAACGGGGGAGGGGCAGAGAGAGAGGGAGACACAGAATCGGAAACAGGCTCCAGGCTCTGAGCCATCAGCCCAGAGTCTGACGCGGGGCTCGAACTCACAGACCGCGAGATCGTGACCTGGCTGAAGTCGGACGCTCAACCGACTGCGCCACCCAGGCGCCCCTAAAGATAATTTTTTAAATATTTATTTTTGAGAGAGAGAGAGAGAGAGTGCACGTGAGAGCGTATGCGAGCCGGGGAGAGGCAGAGAGACAGGGACACAATCCCAAGCAGGCTCTGAGCTGCTGACAGCACAAGCCCAACGTGGGGCTCAAACTCACAAACCATGAGATCATGCATGACCTGAACTGAAATCAAGAGTTGGATGCTTAACTGGCTGAGCCACCCGGGCATCCCAACAGTGCCTCACTTTTTAATCATTAGAATTTTGTTGAATCTCGATGCTATAATACAGGAATGAAAACCAATAGGAAAAAGCTCCGTAGCAGGAGCCCCCCCCCCCCCCGCCCGCTGAATGATTAAGCATCTCTATTCTTTGATAAAAACAGATTTGAAGAACACCATAAAGTTTCGGCTCCCAAAACTAACATCTGTCCATCCATTTGTTTCTCATGTGCTGTCTTAGGACCCCCTCTGCCCCTCCAGATTTCATTTCCAGAGCCACAATGCCCTTCCTTCTACTTGAGCTCCTGGCTGGTGCCATTCTGCCATTTCTTTTATGGAATCCTAGTTGCTGAACCTAAAACTTGCAGAACCTTTTGTAACAGGATGTTGGGATTCTCACTTAAATGCAAAGCATTGGGGAATAGTGTGGCTGGTAAGCCACTGGAGAGGTCCCGTTGGCCACTGCCACTTTAACGATGAGGAAGCTGAGACACAGGGGTGTTCCTGAAAGAGCATGACAGTGGCAGACCTGGGGCTGAGTCCCCAGCATGGTGGCTGCTGGATGCAGCCATGCTCTGTCTGCACTTGGGAAGAGCTCCTAACCTGAAGATCTCCTCTAGAATACTGTGGCCTGGCTCTCAGACCACAGCTATGTTTATGTCTTGGCAGATTGGTGGGGGTAGGAACATGGACCACCATGTCTTGCATGTGGCTGTCGATGTCATCAAGGAATCCCGTGAGCTGCGGCTGCAGCCCTTCAATGAATACCGCAAGAGGTTCGGCCTGAGACCCTACACGTCCTTTCAGGAGCTCACAGGTGAGCAGCTGTTTCCTGGACACGGATCCCTCGAGGGACTTGCAGTGAAGTGAGGGGGACATTGTGGAAACAGACTGTGGAGGTCATGAGGGGTGTGTGAACACCGTGCTGGAGTGTCAGGGAGGTGAGGGGTGGGAAGGGAACAAATGACCCCTCTTGGGGAAAGAAAGTGGTTTCTCAGCTGGCTTTGAAGGAGATAAATAGGGATATTCTGGATGGAGACCAAGGGGGAAGGCATTCTAGGTAGAAGAACAGAAGGGACAAAGGCACAGAAGCCATTAAGAATGAGCCTGCGGCGGGGGTGGGGGGGCACAGTGGTGGGTGTGGCTGGAGCAAGGTGCTTATGTGTGGGGAGGGGTGGGGTTAGGGGCCAAATTGTGTAGAACCTTGGATTCTATGTAAAAGAATTTGGGTTTTACTCTATCTAGTGGTTCCTAAATATCTACTTACAGACCAGTTGCCTCAGAATCACTTAGGAAACTGATTAAAAATATCAAATCCCAGATATCTCTCTCCAAGATTCTGATTCAGTAGGCCTGCATGGTGCCAAGAATCTATATGTATGTGTGTATAATATATACACTTCTTTTTCTTTCTTTTTTCTTTCTTTCTTTCTTTCTTTCTTTCTTTCTTTCTTTCTTTCTTTCTTTCGTCTTTCTTTCATTCTAGCTGTGGACTGCCAAGAGTTTGGGAACTGTTGTCATAAACAGTGGGAGGATTTTCTTTCTTTTTCTTTCTGTCTGTCTTTCTGTCTTCTTTCTTTCTTTCTTTCTTTCTTTTTCCTTTCTTTCCTGCTGTGGACTGCCAAGAGTTTGGGAACTGTTGTCATAAACAGTGGGAGGGCTTGAGCAGGGTGTGACATAACTGTGTGCCTTATAGAGGGAAATGGGTAGGGAAGCTCAATGTCTGTTTCCCTTTTGCCACTATCTGTGAATATGTGGTCTTCATAGACTGGGGAGTGAGCTCCCCATAATTCTGGAACCACAATCTCTGTCACTCTTTAATTTCCTGTGACAGTCCAGAGGGGGAGGAGAACACTATAACTAAATCTCTATGTGAGCTCGGACAGGTTACATCACATCTCTGAGCTCCAGAAGAATGAAGGGACTTGAATTAGCATACGTCCTTGAAACCTGCCTGTGAAGGAAGCAAGATGGATAGTGTCTCCCTGTTGTCACCATTAGGCAGTTAGGGCACAGAGAAGAGACATGAGTTGTTCAAGGTCACATGCTGTCCAGTGGCCCATCCAGGCCCTTGATTCCTTCTTTAGTAGCATTCCTTCCCTAGATGCAGCCATGGAGAAGGGTCAGTCAGCCAGGCCAGATGTTAGGGCATGTACTCAATTGTTCAGTTGATCTTCTGAAGTCCCGTACTCTCTCCAGAAAAAGGTGGACCTAGAAGTTTCCCTCCCAACATTAACCTTAATGGTGCCATGACTCTGACTCTTGCTTCCCCCCTTGCAGGAGAGAAGGAGATGGCAGCTGAGTTGGAAGAGCTGTATGGAGACATCGATGCCTTGGAGTTCTTCCCGGGGCTGCTTCTGGAGAAGTGCCATCCAAATTCCATCTTTGGGGAGAGTATGATAGAAATTGGGGCCCCCTTTTCTCTCAAGGGCCTCCTAGGGAATCCCATCTGTTCTCCAGAGTATTGGAAGCCAAGCACATTTGGTGGTGAGATGGGCTTCAATATGGTCAAGACAGCCACACTGAAGAAGTTGGTCTGCCTCAACACCAAGACTTGTCCCTACGTTTCCTTCCATGTGCCCGACCCCCGCCAGGATGATGGGCCTGGTGTGGAGCGGCCATCTACAGAGCTCTGAGTGGGGAGAGCAGCAGCACTCTTGGGGGGTGGACTTTGTGCTGGTCATTCCAGAAAGTTGAGGCCAGGGTTGTTGAAAGTCTTAAATGTTGGGTATCTGGTTTGGCATTGAGAGTATCAAGGTCAACATTTAGAACTTTGTGTCTCTCACCCATTATCTGGAATATTGTGGTCTTGTTTGTTATTCTAAATGCTGAATTATTGATTGACCATCCAGAATGTTAGGAGCGATTCTTATTTGGCATCCCAGAACACCGGGTTCCTGGTTGATGACCTAGAATGTCAGATTTCTGGTTGAATCGGAACATAGGCATTCTGAAATGTGGAGCTCCTGATGAAATCATCTAGAAAGTTAGGGATTCTCATTTTGCATTCTAGAATTCTGGATGGCCCTCCAGAATGTTGATTTTCCAAATGGCAATTCAGAATGTTGTGCTCCTGGTTCCTGATCCAGAACGGTGACTGGTATGCCAGATCAGTCTTGATCTGAATATCTAGAATGGTGATTTGATTCATTTTCCTGTTCGGTAAGATATCCACAAAGCAGGAGAATCTATGGTCTAAGGTCTAACAAGAATGCATTTCCCAACTCTGTTCCTGCACTGAGGGGGCAAGGAAGTAGGGTGTTCTTAGGACCCCAACTTGGACCCTGGTCCAAGGAGGGAGAACAGGTGGGCTCTTTCCAGGCCATTGGTTGAAAGCCACCAGAGTTCTATTGCCATCCATGTCTTGACTCATGGAAGCTGTTTCTCATGAAGCTAATAAAATTCTTTTTCCAAATTGCCTGCTATGTATCACTTTTCATCCCATTTCCAGAAGCAGAGGTGATACTGGTGTGGCCTTTCTCCTAGTTGCAAGCTTGATGGGCAGGTCTTGAGACCTTCCACTAGGGCCCCTAGCTCATCACCTAGCTTTTCCACCACTGATCTCCATTTCCCACTGTGGGTCAGGCGTTGTCCCTTCCAGGCTGCTCTCCTGAAATCCACAACTCCCCAGCCCCAGGAGACAGAGCATTCAGTACCCACCATCTGATTAGAATAATTTCCTTCCTTACAAAGAATACAAGGGCAGAGACGAGGGCATCTGGGGAGGACAGCACTTACTGTGTGCCAATTTCCCACATTTACTTCTCATTTATTCTTACCCAAGAGTATGAAGTATGTGGCATAATCCTCGTTTCAAAAATGAGGAAACCGAGACTCAGGATGGTCAAGTGGCATGCCTCACAGGTGCCAGAGCCAGACCAGGACCCAGGTCTGGCTGGATCTGGAGTTGGGCTCTTCCCCCATCCAAATTCCTCTTTCTTCCTGATTTAACTCAGTTCCAGGCCTGATCTTGCCTCTCTGGCTCAGGGTCAAAGGCAGAAGGTGGGGTGTAGCTACTGCATGCTATGCTTTCAGTCACATTGATTTTGCTAAGTGCTTACTACACATCAGTCACTGCTACAGGCTTGGGGCTTAGCAGTGATTGAGACAGACAAGGCTTTTGTCGGTGTGGAGCTCACATTCCACTGGGGCTAGAGCAGATGACAAAAAAATGAAATAAGACAAAGGCAAGGTGAGTATGCTTTCCCTTCTAACCCATACTACTCTGCCTTCCCTTGCTTGGCTCCTAAGACTTGAGACCCTTTCCCAGCCACATAGACCACCCACTCCGCATAGCTAGCCAGGAGAGGACAGGGCAGAGGGGAAAGGTAAGAGGTTAGGAAAGTTCCTTCATTCTCCTCACTTTGGGCTTAGAGTTCTTTAGGAAAAACAATGGCCGAGAAACAAAGGGGGAAAATGGGATCCCTGGGGCTGGGCTTCCTGTCTTACAGTCCAGAAAGCCCTTGTTTCTCCTTAGTTGGCTGGGGACTGCTTAAGCCATTCCTTCCTGGTCCTATTGAATGCAAAGAATGCAATCAGCTCCCCCCAGTTGCTCTGATGATCAGGGATCCTTCGGCTGCTAGAAGTGTGCGTGAAATGGCTGTCTTGTCTTTGCTTACCTGGTATTTATTTCCCCTCTTTGCTAATAACTTTACTCTGCCTGAGAATCTTCACCCTCTCTTTAATTCCACTTTTGGTGGTTCTGTCATGGCCAGGGTTTGGGTCTGTGAATCAGTCCTGGCCAGACACCCTCTCCTTATAAACTGGCCCCTGAATGGAGTTACATAGAGATTGAAACAACCCACTGATTCATTCCCCACAGCTGGGCTCAGAAAGATTGTCCCTTAGTTCTTGCTTCCAAGGTCACTAGGGAAGCCTGAGTTCCTGCCCTTCTCAAGACCTTAGCTTTTCCTTCCATCCTGGGGGCTGCTCCATGAATTCCTCTTTCACTTAAGTTGGTCAGAGTTCATGTCTATTGCTTGCAGCCAAACCTTAATGGCTGTTGGCCTGAAATGGTAGAAGCACTATGATGTTCTGAAAGGAATTTTAATTGAGGGAGACACAATCAGTCTAGTGTTTTAGAAAGAGCACTGTGGTGCCAGGTGGGCAAGAGAGTAGAGCAGGAAGGACCGAAGGCTGGAAGAATGGGGAGGAGGCTGTGGCCATGGTCCAGCTGAGAGATGACAGCAGTTGGAGCCAGGTGGAGGGATGTGCGGTTGGGAGGGTGGGATGGCTTCTGGGGATAGACTTCTCTTGAATGCAGGTACCTAACTTAGGTGGACTTTGTTCTGTACAGACAACTGTGTGTGAAATTTTTGCATGTAGAAACATATGTCAAATACATCAAGGAAACTCCTTCAGAGTGAAGCCTCTTAATGCTCATAAAATGAATGTTCATTCCTGGAATCTTGACCTGGTGGGTATGATGGTTAGTTTTATGTGTCAACTTGGCTGGGCTACAGTACTCATTTAATCAGACACTAATCAAGGTGTGGCCGTGAAGGTATTTTGCAGCCATGGTTAACATCTACAGTCAGTTGACTTTAAGCAAAGATTACCCTGATAACATGGCTGGGCCTCATCTACTTAGCTGAAAGGTATTAAGAGTAAAAAGTGAGGTTCTCCAAGAGAAGAGAAAATTCTGCTTCAAGAATAGAGCCTCAATTCCTGCTTGAGTTTGCAGCCAGACGTATGGATTTCAGACTTGATGAAGTATGAACCAATTCCTAAAGACAAAGCCATCTATATCTATCTATCTATCATCTATCTATCTATCATTGGCATCATCATCAATCTATCACCTCCTATTGCTTCTGTTTCTCTAGAGAACCTAGTGGGTAATTCACTCAGGGCTCTCAGTGCAAACAAAAGAACTCCCTCCTGCCTGTTTTTAGCAGGAAGGAATTTATTATGGGTCACTGCACAGCTCATGGAACCATTGGCAGGACCAGAGAATTAGGCTCAGAGGCTTTTTGCCCAGGAACAGTGGCTCCTGGTCCAGTAAAGATGCCTCTGCTCCTGCCACTGGACACAGGCATCTCAGATTGCACCTCTGTTGCCAAAACTCTACTGTTGCTGCCCCTGAAACCTGGCAGCTTCTACAGCCACCTCCGCCAGAAAGTGGATTCGTTCTGCATGGTGCCTGCTTCCCCACTTTCCTCTGCTTAGAATTAAAGTCATTTGTGTTTCGTGTCTGATTAGTGGGGCCTAGCACCCATGCCTGCACTCCAGCTCCAAGAAAGGGTGGGAAGGTGAGTTTTCTGGCTTGCACTTTGGGGAGGAGGGACATATAATATGGGAAATATAGGAAGGGTGTTCCATGGGGGACATGGAAGTTCTACCTCAGTGGATCTGAGTATTCTTAGGTCTGTTTTGCCTCTGTGGACCCTAGCCCTAGAACACTACAAAGAAAAACACAGTGGCACCACTGTTGACCTGGCAGCAGCTCAATG
Organism: Leopardus geoffroyi; assembly: GCF_018350155.1. Taxonomy (NCBI): domain Eukaryota; kingdom Metazoa; phylum Chordata; class Mammalia; order Carnivora; family Felidae; genus Leopardus; species Leopardus geoffroyi. The sequence continues at coordinate 81,616,637 of NC_059342.1, forward strand.
TAATTGCAAGCAAAGCACGCAAGAAGTGAAATTCCAGAAGTACCGAACAGTAGAGGTGCAAAGACACCTGGTGCACCTAGGTGCAAAGAATACACACAGTCCACTTGTTCTAATACCACTTGAGTAAAAGGTGTCAAAAATGTCAGATATGCCCACAACCCACTTTCCTGCTTAATCATGCTTTTCCTATAAAAACGGACTTTGAACTAAAATAGATTTGTGTGAATGACAGTAAAGAATATTAAAACTTCAATGATGCTTTTATAGAGCACTCTTATGGGAACTACAATAAAACACTTTCCTCACAATCTTGATCTTAGCTGTTATTTTTGTTTCACGTATTTAAAATTGGTTTCCTCCCAGGCTAGGTAAAAAAAAAATTTTTTTTTCTCTCAATCTTTATACTTTTGGTCAAAAGGACTTTTGAACCACTGGCACAAAGTCAGGCTTGGTATTTTGGGTTTTAGGACCGTGTGGAGGTACATTCTTGCAGACTTCTGCAGCGGGTTTCCCCCTGCCTCCCCATATAACATACATACAACAGAGTGCTAATCTTAGTGCCTACCTCAGTGAGTTTTTATATAAACTCAAGCAATCACCAAAAATTCAAGATACAGAACAGTTCTAGCATTATAAGCTCTTTTGTGCCCCTTCCTAGTCAAAAATCTATAAAATGTGACTATTCTGCCTTCCATCCCACTGATTAATTTCATCTGCTTATTAATTTCACTTGAATCGAGTCATACAGTGTGTATTTTTGTGTGTGTATTTTGCTCAACATGTCTGTTAACATCCATGTTGCTATGTATATAAGCCGTTCAATATTTTTTTTTATTCCTTCTAAGTAATGTATACCACAAAGGATTTATCTAGTCTCCTGTTGATGGACATTTGGGTTGTTTCCATTTTTTTTGCCAGTTATGAGTGAAGCTGCATCGGTGGCAAATTCTGACTTGTAACAAAGGACCTACTTAAAGTGTCATCTTTTATCACATTTACTATGGAAAATGGTTCCTGTTCTCTTTTCAAAATCCCCTGCTGTGTCTTCTGCTTTACAGCTTGATGGAAAGAGAAAATGGATTCATAAGTGTGATATGCACCATTAGATAAAGGGAAAGGAAATATATATTAAGAGCCTGCTCTGCGGCATGTACTTTACCTGCCTCCTGAGTAGGTTTTCCTGTTTCACAGAGGAGGACATTGAGATGCAGAGAAATAAGGTGACTTATCCAGAGTCATACAGCTGTGAAGCAGTGGGAGGCAGCAATGAAATTCTGATGGGTGGCCCTATTTCTACCATATGACCCATCAAGTCCTCCAGAACCAGAATTACAAAAGAGATGGGGGAATAGAGGTGTAGGGTGCAGTGATGTGGTGGGCACCGGTGATGTTAACACACTTCCAGATGATTCTGTTAATAACCTTGAGACGGAGACCTCTGCACCACACCGTGCAGGCTCTTGGTCACTCTTTTCCTCTTTAGATGAGTGACATTTTCTTTCATTTCCCCATGATTCACTTTTTCCAGGCTTGCTATCTCTTTTCAGATCTATGACTTGTACTCTGCACAGCACGATGATGATCACTGAAAACCGGTTCCCTGAAGTCTGAGAAGCTGTGCCCATTTATCTCCCCATCACTGCTGACCATGCCCCCCCCCCAACTGCCCCTTATAGCTACAGTTGTGAAGCTCCAACCCTGAGCGCTGTCCTTTCCCCACTACAGGATACTCAAGTGCCTGCTCTTGTCTTGTTCTCAGTTCTTGCCTCCATAGGAGGGACTTAACACAGATCTTAGTTTCTTCCTCCTCCTCACTTACCCTATGGCGTGGGGAAGGGGATCTGGCAGTTTTCTTCTTTTTTTTTTATTGTGGTAAAATACATGTGACAAAGGTTGGCCACTTTAGACATTTTAAAGTGTACTTTTGAGAGGCATTTAGTGCATTCGCAATGTTGTACAACCATCACTGATATCTAGTTACAGGACATTTTCATAATCCCAGAAGGAAACCCTGCACCCATTAAGCTGTTCCTGCTGGTTCCCTACCCCCCCCCCCCCACCTCCACCTGACCACCGTTAATCTGCTGTCTCTCTGACAGTGTTTTAAGCACTTGCTACATGCCACCCACGGCGCTAATCCCGTTGCACAGATTTTATTAATTATCATGAAAGCAGCTCTGGAAACTGGGGTTCTCCCTTGCATTTCTGGGTGAGATGACTGGGGCTTAGGGAGGAGATTACTGTGAGATCACTGAGCCTGTAAACGGCAGAATCTGGACCAGAACCCCCAGCCAAGGGCTGCGTCCAACCCGATAATTGATGACTGAGACTTCCAAGCTTTTCCTATGACGAACAAAGCTTAGGCCTGGGTGACTCCATAAGCCCATATTCTTTCCATTCTGAATGTCAGAGGTAACAAAAAAAATGTGGTTAGCACACATCTAAATGACTTAGGCTTTAGGAATTTTCCAGGATCCGGGATGCTGGGTTGTGGGAAGTAGCTGGCGGGCAGCTGCTTTTATCCCAGACAATGTGACCCAAGTCACCATCAGTTGCCCTCACGAATTTTGAGATGGCATTGAGGACAGAAGAGTACGAGTCTGAGGGTATCTCGCGAAGGGGTTCTAACAAGTGCCAGATGTCAGGTTCATAACCATTGGCCATTGAGGGGTCTGTCTTCAAAACTTGGGCTCCTGGTTCCCAGAACCAAATAGACTGACTTCCCTTATGGTTCTAGAAATGAAAGAATCAATCAGTCTTCTTTTTGTGCACAAAAGACTTTTTTTTTTTTTTTGTGCTGTTAAGTTAAATCTATTTTGGATAATTTATCCTACATCATACTAAACATATTAAAGTGCATTCACATACCACATCTAATATAATTTACATATATGTTGAGGTGGGTTTTACTTGACTAGTTAACACACCACATTTTGTAAACATTTAAGTAAACATTTATAATTTTAATTTTATCAGTTTACTTTAACATTTTGGACAATATATTCTTCCTTCTGCATCTTAAATAATTCTCTAAGCCCTAGTAAAGCTCAGTGACTATCAGGCACTTGCCCACAGGTTTGTTGAAGAACATAGCTCTGCGAATCCCTCTGTAACCCTGTATCATCATTGTTGGATACCATGCTTCTCATGGTCTGAAACTGAACATCTTTATCATGTAGCCAAACAAAAATCAGTGGTGAGTACTCTGCTGATTTGGAAAAATATAAACATAAGTTTTCCCCAAGTAAGTGTCTCCAATGAAATATTTTTACATATCTTGTTTTAGCTGAACTGGTAACTGACATTCAAAATGGCAGCTGTATCTTACACATTTGTTGGTCTGGGCACTTCTAATTTCTGTCAAATGAGGGAGAAGGTAGGGAATCTCACCATTGAATGGACTCTGGAAAGTGAAAATTAACAAATTATAGGGGTACCTGTGGACATAATTTTGCTAGTGGAAGAACAGGCACACATAAATCATCAAGACTTATTATAGCAGTGTAGTGATTTAAAAATTATTTTACAGTACAAAATTGAAGTATATTTTACATTTATTTAAATGCACAAATCTTAAGTGTACAGCTCAAACTTTTTTTTTAACCTTGAGGTAACTTTTTTTTAATGTTTATTTATTTTTGAGAGAGAGAGAGAGAAAGAGTATGAGTGGGGAAGGGGCAGAGAGAGAGGGAGACACAGAATCAGAATCCAAAGCAGGCTTCTGGCTCTGAGCTGACAGCACAGAACCTGATGTGGGGCTCAACTCAGGGCTGGATGCAGGGCTCAAACTCATGAACCATGAGATCATGACCTGAGCAGAATCAGATGCTTAATCAACTGAGCCACCAGGCACCCCACCTTGAGGTAATTTTATTATGACTTCTAGCACTATACATTAGTCTATTCTTGAACTTGATATGAATCACATCATATATATGTACCCTTGTTTCTTGCTTCCTTTGCTCAGTGGAAAGTCTTGTAAGATTACTCACGTTTCTGTGTTTATCAGTAGTTTGTTCTTTGTTGATCCTGGATAGCGTTCCATTGTGTAAATATACAGCAATTTGTTTATCCTTTTACTTGTTGATGGACATTTGGATTGTTTCTAGTTTTGGCTATTATGAATACAACCACTAGAAACATTTGATACAAGTCATTTGTAGATATAAATCTTTGATACAAGTCATTTGTAAATATACATCTTTGATACAAGACATTTGTAGATGTATGTCTTTGTTTCTCTTGGATAAGTATTTGGAGTAGAATTTCTGGATCATTTTGGTGAATGTATATTTAACTTTATAAGAAACTGCTAAATAGTTTTTTGAAGTAATTGTACTGTCTTGTGTTACCATCAGCAATGTATGAAGGTTCTAGTTGTGCATCTTTGGCACACTTGGCTCTTATAAGTTTTTAAAATTTTAGACACTTGTCTGGTGGATATTAAGTGGTATCTCACTGTACTTTTAATTTTCATTTCCCTGACTACTAATGATGTTGAGGATGGCTGGTAACTTGCATATCTTCTTTTTTTTAAGGTTTTATTTATTTATTTTGAGAAAGAGAGAGAGAGTGGAGTGAACAGAGGAGCGGCAGAGAGAATCCTGTCAGCGCAGAGCCTGTCATAGGGCTCCATCCCATGAACTGAATCATGAGATCATGACCTGAGCTGAAACCAAGAATCAGATGTTTAACTGGCTGAGCTACCCAGGCACCTCTTGCATATTTGCTTTTATGATGTGCCTGTTCAGACCTTTTGCCCACTTTTAATTGGGTTGCTTGTCTTCTTATTACCATTGTAAGGTACAGGTATTGCAAATATTTCCCCCTATTCTGTGGCTTGCCCTTTCATTTTCTTAATATAATTTTGGAGAACATAATTTAAAACATTCTGATAAAATCCAGCTTACCATTTTTTCTTCATGATTAATGTTTTTATTTTTTCTTATCCAAGAAATTTTGCTTACTGCAAATATATGTTTTTGCTAGAAGCTTTATACATTTTAGGTCTAAAATCCATTTTAACTTAATTTTTGTGAATCATGTGAAATAGGGTCAAGGTTTACATAATACATTTAGACATTTAGTTGCATTAGCATTATTTGTTGAATAGACTATTTCTCCTATTGAATTTCACTTGCACCTTTGTAAAGAATTAAGTGACTGCATATGTGTGGCTCTATTTCTGGACTCTGTTATGTTTCACTGATTTGTTTATCCTTATGACCCCATCACACCAGCATGTAGCTTTATGGTACATAGCTTTTTAGTAAGCCTTGAAATTTTTTTTTTTTTTAATTTTTTTTTTTCAACGTTTATTTATTTTTGGGACAGAGAGAGACAGAGCATGAACGGGGAGGGGAAGAGAGAGAGGGAGACACAGAATCGGAAACAGGCTCCAGGCTCTGAGCCATCAGCCCAGAGCCTGACGCGGGGCTCGAACTCACGGACTGCGAGATCGTGACCTGGCTGAAGTCGGACGCTTAACCGACTGCGCCACCCAGGCGCCCCAAGCCTTGAAATTTTTTAACGCAAGTATTCCAACTTTGTTTTTATTTCTAAGAGCATTTTTGTTTTTCTAGGTTCTTAACATTTCCATACAAATCTTGGAATCATCTTGTTAATTTCTATAAAAACACTTGCTGTGATTTTTGATAGGGACTATGTTGAATCTAGAAATTAAATGGAGAAGAAATCTTAATATTGAACCTTCAATTCAGGAACATGATGTATCTCTTCATTTATTTAGATCTTCTTTAATTTCTCTGAGCATTGTTTCATGTAGTATTCAGTGTACAGGTCTTGCATGATTTTGTTAAATCCATCCAGAAGTATTTCAAGTTTTTGGTATTGTCAATGGAATTGTTTCTAAAATTGATTTGACTTGGATTTTCCCCCCAGGGATATGTATTTTATTCATGACAAAGGTAGATCTACAGAATAGTGGTAATATGACAATATTTTAAATAAATGATACTGGGTCTAATATACAATTGTATATTCATATGTAAAAAATAAGAATTTCCCCCTACCTCACACCATATGCAAACAAAAATCCAGGTAGATTGCAAATCTAAACAGGAAAGGCAATCAATATATCTCTGAATAAGGAAAGCTATCTTAAACAGAATATCAAAAGCATTAACCACAAGACAAAGATTGGTGAACTGGGCTGCATTAAAATTAAGAATTTTTGCCCATCATTTACCATTAAGAATGAATGAAATTTATTCAGAATGAAAAAGCAAGGCTTGATTTTTTTTTTTTTGCTAGTACATACACAGAAATACAATTGATGATTGATTTTTGGATTCTGTAATCTAGTTAAATTCACATATTGGTTTAGTAGATTTTTTTTTCTAGATTCCTTAGGACTTTCTATGTAATTAATAGTGTTTTTTGAATAAAAACAATTTTGCTTCTTCCTTTTCAATATATTTGCCTTTTACTTCTTTTTCTTGCCATGCTGTATGCCTAGAACCTGTAGTACAAAATTTAATAGGATCAGTGAAAGATGACATCCTTCTCTTGTCCCCATCTTGGAGTGATTGCATTTTTTTTTTTTAACCATAGATGTTAGCTATAAGTATTTTTGTGGAATGACCTTCATCAGTTAGAGAAATTTCCCTTTTAATCTGAGTTTACTCAGAATTCTTTTTTATTGTTGATTTTTTTGTCAATGTTATTTATGTATCTATTGAGATTATCTTTTTTTTTCATTTTTACTCTGTTGATATGGTGATTTACATTCATTGATTTTTTAAATGACTTTGCATTCCTGGGGTAAGCCTCTTTTGGTCATGAAGTCTTATCCTTTTTATATAGTACTGGATTCAATTTGATAATATTTAAAATGGATTTTGTATTTATGTTCATGAGCGATATAAGTCTGCAGATTTCTCTTCTTTTTAATATCTTTGGTTTTTGATTCAGGGTAATTAACGCTGCTTTCATAAAGTAGATCGGGAAGTGGTCACACTTCTATTTTCTGAAAGAGTTTTCATAAGGTTGGTATTATTTATTCTTTAAATGTTTGATAGAATTTATCAATAAAGCCATCTGGGTTTGGAGGCTTTGCTTTGGGGGAGGTTTTATATTATTAATTTCATTTTTAAAAGAGTTATTTTTTTGAATTTTTTTTCATCATTTGTGTCTCTCAAGGAATTTGTCCATAAGTTGTTGAATTTATCAGCATAAAGTTGTCATAATATTCCTTCATAATATTTCTAATGTTATTATATGTATATATATATACACACACACATACATAATGTTAATAATAGGAATACATCCTTCCTATTGATTTAGATAGGTGAAATTCACTTAGATGTACCCCTATTTTTTCCCTATCCACCACATTTCATTTCTCCCTGCATTTTCTGTTTCCATCTGGGATCATTTTCCTCTCCCTTTAGTGTGAGACTTCCGAAGCATATGGTTATGCTCTTCTCTTTCCTGATTACTCACCCTGCTCTCAACATCCTGGGTTGTCATGCAGCTAACTCCTCACTGGTATCTATAACTGGGAGGGTATCTCAATTGTTTGTTTTGGCTATTCTTATAGGTTCTATTTTTTGTGTTCCTCCCTCCCCCCCCCCCGAATATCTCTACTATTTTTGTTTTCCTCTTCCCACCAGAGAGTCACTACCACTTTCCTTTGTGGCCAGTCTTCTCAGCCCACCCACCAATAACTCTCTGCATAGCCCCAATTACCCACATCAGTGCAATAATTGCAACAATAAGCTGATGTTGAAAACACAGCAGAGAGAATTATTAACCTGAAGAGTGCTTAGGGAAAGCTATCAGAGAGAAATTAGTTCTTGAAGGATGGCATTAACTAAGTAGAGAATAGAGGTAAAGATATTACAATCACAAAAACATGGAGGTGTGAAAAAGCGTTGTTTGGGGAGTGCAGCATGGTTCGTCAGAGTTTGGTATAGGGCCTGCAAGGTGAAGACACAGTGTTCATGCTACAGTCTTCCTATTCCATATCCATGGCAGACATTGCCAATCTATCACATAGCCTTGTTTCTCATTGGGATTGAGCAGAGGCCTTGAATCATTCTCAAATTAGCACTCCAGGCCTCTATTCTTAATTAAATAGTGGTGGCATAAGAGATGAAACCTACTTATCTTGGTAATGGGACAATGATAGGTCATGAAGAGAAATGAGGCTGGGGATTCAGGCAGGACCCAGGCTGGGACCATGTTTTGATGATGACATTAGTGACTGTAACCACTTGGGGAGGCCATGAAGCTTTGGGTGTGAAATATCAGAAAAGTTTCAGTGCTCTTGGAGCTGCCTCTGTGGGGCCTGTTCTATTCTATAACCTTGCTAATTAGGCCTCAGAGAAACTCCATTTGAGAATCTTCTGGCTATCCTGCATTGGCAGTAATTAGCCACTCAGAAGTTCTTCATGGTTTAATTGACATCTGTGGTTAAAAGTTTGGCTTCTGAGATGATTAGGAATTAAGCATGGTCTCTCAGTGGATTAGTCCTTTTACTGGAAACATGGACTTTGGCTATTACTGACTCAAAAGTTGCAGGAACAGAGGCTTTCTCAGCCCCATCTGACAAATGTAACTCCAGACCAGACCTAGGAGGGCCTAGGGCCTTCCTAAATCTGGTCTGGAGTTACATTTGAAATTGAGATTAGGATGGAGGGCGGGCCTTGCAAAGCCACAGTCATCCCTTGCAATTTCCTTTGCATTGAAGGAAGTGTACAATTGTAAGATAGGATTGGTGAGTGCCCTGAGGCAAAAGTGTGTCTGACGTGTTTGAAGAATAATAAAAGGGCAAGTGGATTGGACTGAATGAGGCCAGAGAGAGGTCACAGGACCAGTTAGTTCATATAGGACCTTGTAGATCATTACAAAGATTTTGGCTTTAATGCTGGCCATTTTATCAATATTTTGTTGCCAATGCATTTTGATCCTATTTAAGAAATATCCCCTTAGCCCAAGGTCTAGAATAGACCTACCTTTATTTTCTACAAAATTTTTTTTTTTGAGTCAGGTTTTATGGTACATACATGTATTTATACATTTATGCATTTTATGTATAATAAAATTTATCCATGTTAAATATTCTGTTGGATGAGTTTTGATAAATGTATGCTAGTTATGTCATAATCACAATCAAGATATAGAACATTTCCATCACCCTGTAAATTTTTCTCCTGCTCTTTTGTAGTCATTACCCTTCTCCCACTCCTGGTTCTATACAAATACTGATCTGAATTTTGTTTCCTTTTCCTGAATATCAGATGAACAAAACCACGCGATGTGCAGCCTCTTTGTTTAGCTTTTTTCACTTTGTATACTGCTTTGAGTTCATCCAAGTTGTTGCACGTATAAGTAGGTCATTCCTTTGTATTGCTGAGAAATATTCCATGTATGGATGTACCACTTGCTTATCCATTCATCAGTTGCTAGACTGTCTCCAGTTTTTGGCTACTGTGAATAAGGCTATAATTCCTTGTGTAAACATATGTTTTCAGTTCTCTTGGGTAAATACCTAGGAATGGGATTACAGGGCTGTGTAGTAGGTGTATGTTAAACATTTTAAGAAACTTTGAAACCATTTTAAGTAACTGCCAAAATAGAAAGTGACTATTCCTTTTGCAATGGATAAGATTTCCAGATGATGCCCTCATCAAGACTTGGTATTGTTAGTCTTTTAAATTTTAGTCATTTTAATGGATGTGTTTTAATTTGCATTTCTCTAATGACAAATGATGTTGAACATTTTTCATGTGGTTATTTGCCATCTGTATGAGAAAGAGAGCTATTTATTTGTTGTTTAAAGGAATTGGCTAAGGCTGAAGACTGAGGGAAGTGTTGTAGTTCAAGTCCAAAAGCAGTCTGCTGACAGAAACTCTTCTTGCTTGGGGGAGGTCAGTATTTGTTTAATAAATATTTAATAAATATGCAACTGATTGGATGAGGCCCAGCCACATTATGGAGGATAATCTACTCAAAGTCCACTGATTTATTTTTATTATTTATTTATTTATTTATTTATTTTTAAATTTACATCCCAGTTAGTTAGCTCTTTCCATAATTTGGCTACTTCAGTGTTTATTTTCCATTTTTATAAAAAGATTTTTCTTTAATTTTTTCTACTATATTTTTTATTTTTTGGTAAATTTTTTTATTCTATTTTACTTTCTTCATTTCATTTTATTCTATTGTGTTCATTTTTTTAAATTTTCAAACGTTTTCCTAGTTTTTTTCCTTTTTTTTCTTTTCTTTTGTTTCCCTTTTTTCTCTATCAAGCTTCTTCCAACAACCAGACAAAAACGCATCTAGGATCTAGCATTTTTTATTTGATTTTTGTGTTGTTTTTAATTTTCAATTTTTAATTATGTTATTAATTCTTTTTCTTCCTCCAAAGTGACAAAATGAAGGAATTCACCCCAAAAGAAAGAAGAGGAAGAAATGACAGCCAGGGACTTAATCAACACAGTTATAAGCAAGATATCTGAGCCAGAATTTAGAACCATAATAAGAATGTTGGCAGGGGTTGAAAAAAGCATAGAATCCCTGAGGAGATAAAAGAAGTAAAATCTAGTCAGGATGAAATTAAAAATGCTATACCTGAGATGGAATCTTGAATGGATGCCATGGCAGCAGAGATGGATGAAGCAGAGCAGTGAATCAGCGATATAGAAGACAAACTTATGGGGAATAATGAAGCAGAAAAAAAAAGAGGGAAACTAAGGCAAAAGAACACGATGTAAGAATTAGAGAACTCAGTGACTCATTAAAAAGAAATAACATCTAAATCATAGGGGTCCCAGAAGATGAAGAGAGGTAAAAGAGGTAGAAGGTTTATGTGAGCAAATCATAGAAGAAAACTTTCCTAACCTGGAGAAAGACACAGACATCAAAATGCAGGAAGCTCAGAGAAATCCCATTATATTCAACAAAAACTGACTATCAACAAGGCATATCATAGTCTAATTCACAAAATACACCGACAAGGAAAGAATTATGAAAGCAGAACGGGGAAAAAAGCCCTTAACCTACAAGGGAAGACAGATCAGGTTCACAGCAGACCTATCCACAGAAACTTGGCAGGCCAGAAAGGAGTGGCAGGATATATTCAATGTGCTGAATCTGAAATATATGCACCCAAGAATTCATTATCCAGCAAGGCTGTCATTCTAAATAGAAGGAGAGGTAAAAAGTTCCTCCAGATAAACAAACACTAATGGAGTTTATGACCACTAAACCAGCCCTGCAAGAAATTTTAAGGGGGACTCTTTTCGGGGAGAAAAGATGAAACAGAACAAAAAAGGCCAAAAGCAACAAGGACTAGAAGGGACCAGAGAACACCACCAGAAACTCCAACTCTACTGGTAACACAATGGCAATAAATTCATATCTTTCAGTACTCACTCTAAATGTCAATGGACTAAATGCTCCAGTCAAAAGACATAGGGTAACATAATAGATAATAAAATAAGATCCATCTCTATGCTGTTACAAGAGACCCATTTTATTTATTTTTATTTTTTTTAATGTTTATTTATTTTTGAGAGAGAGAGAGACAGGTGAGCAGGGGAGGGGCAGAGAGGGAGAGGGAGACACAGAATCTGAAGCAGACTCTAGTCTCTGCACTGTGAGCACAGAGCGAGCCCGATGTGGGGCTCGAACCCACAGACTATGAGATCATGATCTGAGCTGAAGTCATATGCTCAACCAACTGAACCACCCAGGCACCCCTACAAGAGACCCATTTTAGATAAAGACACCTTCAGACTGGAAGTAAGGAGATGGAGAACCATCTATCATGCTAATGGTTGCCAAAAGAAAGCCAGAGTAGCAATACTTATATCAGACAATCTAGATTTTAAAATAAAGACTGTAACAAGTGATGAAGAAGGACATTATATCATAATTAAGTGCTCTATCCACCAAGAAGACCTAACAATTGTAAACATTTATGCACCCAATGTGGAACGCCCACATATGTAAATCAATTAATCACAAACATAAGAAACTCATTGTAAGTGATTTCAACATCCACTTACAACAATGGACAGATCATCTAAGCAGAAAATCAACAAGGAAATAGTGGCTCTGAATGATACACTGGACCACATGGACTTACCAGATATATTCAGAACATTCATCCTAAAGCAGCAGAATACACATTCTTCTTGAGTGCACATGGAACATTCTCCAGAATAGATCACATACTGGTCACAAATCAGCCCTCAACAAGTACAAAAAGATCAAGATCATACCATGCATATTTTCATACCATAACACTATGAAACTTGAAATCCACAAGAAAAAATTTGGAAAGACAACAAATACTTGGAGACTAAAAAACATACTAAGGAATGAATGGGCCAACCAAGAAGTTAAAGGGGAAATTAAAAACTACATGTAAGCCATTGAAAATGATGACACCACAGCCCCAAATCTCTGGGACGCAGCAAAGGCAGTCATAAGAGGGAAGTATATAGCAACCCAGGCCTTCCTAAAGAAGGAATAAATGTCTCAGATACACAACCTAACATTACACCTTAAAAATCTGGAAAAAGAACAGCAAATAAAACCTAAAACCAGCAGAAAATGGGAAAGAATAAAGATTAGAACAGAAATCAATGCTATCAAAATAAAAAAAAAAACAAAACAGTGGGAATGCAAGCTGGTGCAACCACTCTGGAAAACAGTATGGAGGTTCCTCAAAAAACTAAAAATAGAACTACCCTATGACACAGCAATTGCACTACTAGGCATTTATCCAAGGGATACAGGTGTGCTGTTTCGAAGGGACACATGCACCCCCATGTTTATAGCAGCACTATCAACAATAGCTAAAGTATGGAAAGAGCCCAAATGTCTATCAACTGATGAATGGATAAAGAAGATGTGGTTTATATACACAATGGAATACTACTTGGCAATGAGAAAGTATGAAATCATGCTATTTCCAGCAACATGGATGGAACTGGAGGGTATTATGCTAAGTGAAATAAGTCAGTCAGAGAAAGACAGATCATATGTTTTCACTCATATGTAGAACTTAAGGAATTTAACAAAAGACCATGGGAGAAGGGAAGGGGAAAAAATAGTTACAAGCAGAGAGGGAAGGAGGCAAACCATAAGCGACTCTTGAATACAGAGAAAAAACTGAGGGTGGATGAGGGGATGGGGGAGAGGGAAAAATGGGTGATGGGCATTGAGGAGGGAACTTGTTGGGATGAGTACTGGGTGTTGTATGTAAGCAATGAATCACGGGAATCTACCCCCAAACCAAGAGCACACTGTACACACTATGTTAGCCAATTTGACAATAAATTATATTTTAAAAAAGGAAAATAAAAATATTTTTTTCTCTTTCTGTACTCAAGAATAAGAAAATAAAAAGAAAAAAAATTGAATATATGGACAAACACAGAATGAAATGCGAATGAAATTATGTCTAGTTTCCCCTAGAAGTCAAACTATGAAGAACTTTATAGTCCATAAACTAAGCAGGCAGAGAGACTTCTGGTGGTCCTCTAGAGCTTGGTTGGCGCAGTTGGATGGGGCTTGGTGTAACAGCTTTGTTCTCCACTAGATGGTGCTGCTTAGTGGGGTGGATTGTTGTGGAACATATGCAGGGGTAGGTGCATGTCTGGAGGAGGTGAAAATGGTGTCACCCAGCTTCCAGTCTCTAGCATCAGAACTCTGTGCTCTCACCTACCGGCAATCAAGCACTCTCCTTTGTCTCTGGCTTCCATCCACTCCCTGCCTCTGTAGTGCCTGCAACCAAGCTATCAGCCTGCTAGGCAGCACCTCCCTCCTGAATTTTATCTCAGATGGGGCTGTGTTTCCAAACCCCTCACTTCTGAGGGCCCTGCAGCTTGGACCTGCTCTGACCCTTTGGGGGAGGGCCTTCTAAGGAATGTCTGGGTGCTGGCCTGCCCCCGGGAATGGCTACCATGCTGCTGCAGAGGCCCAGAGCCTGTGGCTGGTTGCCCCCCCACCCCGAAAAAGTTTGCATGATTGTGCAACAGCAGCATTTCAGGGACTACAGCAAATCACAGCACTCATCTGGCACCAGGCTTCACCGCCTCCTAGCATCCTTGTTCCAACACCAACAAATTGGCTGTTCTCTGCGGTTCCCTGGGACCTTTGCCTGTAGGGAAGCCACATGACCTCTACCAAATGTCCTCTCATCAGGGGAATTGCCTCTTCCCATATGGCCCAAGGACCCCTTGGACCTCTCTGTTCCTAGGGATTTGACCTTCTCACCAGAGCTCTGCCAGATATCAAGCTATGGAGTTTCCATCTCTGTGGCCCCCTGTTTATAGAGTCCTAGTGGTATTGCAACCTTCTCCTTTGTTTCTTGTTCAGTCCCTTATGGGTGTTTCCACTCTCACTTTCTCTCCAGCTGCTTTTGGAGGGAGTGCTTTTCATATACTTCCCCCCTGTCTCCATCCTCTCTCTGCAAGGAAAAACAGCTCTCTAACCTCCGCAGCTTCTCTCTCCCCCAGTTCACCTCTCCATGTCACAAACCTCCTGAGTTCTTTGGCTCAATTTATGCAGATTGTTGTGTTAATCTTCAGATCAATTTTCTAGGTGTGCAAAATGGTTTGGTGCTGATCTAGCTGCATTTCAGGGATGATAGAAGAGGAAAACTTTCATACTGCTCCACCATCTTGCCCCTCTTGCCCAAATCCACTGATTTAAATGTTAATCTCATCCAGGGGCACCTGGGTGGTTCAGTCAGTTAAGTGTCTGACTTCAGGATATGATCTTGTGGTTCAAGACTTTGAGCCTTTTGTCAGGCTCTGTGCTGACAGCTAGGAGCTTGGAGCCTGCTTCAGATTTTGTGTCTCCCTCTCTCTCTGCCCCTCCCCTGCTCATGCTATGTCTCTCAAGAATAAATAAACATGAAAAACAAACAAACAAATAAATAAATAAATAAATAAAGTATGTTAATCTCATCAAAAAATATCTTCACAGAAACATTCATAACAAAGTTTGACTAAATATCTGGTTATCAGGGCTCAGCCAAGTTGACACAAAAAGTTAACTATCTTCGTTCTTTTCCTCTCAAATGTCTCCATCTTCACCTTCAACCTCCATAAATGGACTACACTTTTACCAATATCAAAAACAAAAAACTAAAAATAAATAGAATCTTACATTTTTTTGTGTATATATATATATGAAATAATGCTTATGATCAGAATTGGACCTTTTATGAAGAAACAAAGTTTAAAGATCTATACTTTCACTACCCAGAGAAAACTATTGTTTCTATGTCTTAGTAGATTTCCTTCTCTGACTTAAAGTTATTTATTATTTATACCAAGTCTTCTTTCTGAAGAGCATAAGACAGCTTAGAAAAATATATAAAATACAAGACAGGATAAACTGAAAATGAAGTTAGATGCAATCGAAGAAGGTAAAAACAAGGGTGGGAACTTAAAATTGGGCCAGGGATGACTGAAAACACAGAGTGCAATGACTCTTGTTAGGGGTGGGCCTCGTATTTGGTTCCAGGCTTTCCAGTCAGTCACAGAGTTCACAGTAGCCAAAGATAAAAATAAGCCAGTTGCTTTGGTGAAATACTATCACGTGTATTCTAAGAACAGACACATTTCATGGGCTTTCTTTCAATCAGCTTCAAAATAGGCTTTTGGCAATTACACTGGTACATAAAAATTTACATAGGCAGTAATTTGGAGGCAGAAATAATACCATCTAGATGTTCAGGTCTCCAGTGATCTGGGCTGGCAAGATGTTGGATTTTAGATTTGTAGGGAAGTATGGATGGGTTGCATGTCCTTTGGACTATCTTCTCTAAATGATTTTCCTTTAGAATTTTGATATAAACACCAAGTCCCTTGGTTGTCGCCTGAGCTTTGGCTGGTGTTTATTATTACTTGAGTACACATGAGTCCTATTCAGAGTTGGCAATCAAGTAACACACTGTAGTACTGAGAGCTGGGTTTGGAGTCAGACAGATATTACAAAGCCACTCTCTAACTGGGGCCATAAGCAAGTGTCAGGGTCCTCACATGTAGAGAGGAGATAATATTAGTACCCATCTTCTTGGGTTCTGTGGAAATTAAGTAAGATAATACATGTAAAGTATTTAACATAATAACTAGTACATGATAAGTGTTCAATAAATAATAGTTATTAGTTTTATTATCCCTTTATAAAGCTGAGGGACATAACAAGGACTCGTGCTTACAAAAGAATGCCATCAGACATCTGCTTCCAGGTGAGCTGAGGTAGCATCCATTGAATATACTCAAGGACCCAAATAAAATGTCTACCTTAGACTACTTAAATTTTGAACTACCTCTCAGGTTCCAGTGTATTCCATACCAGTGCTTTTCAGATATCAGTCTATAGCCCATTATTGGTCCATGAGGAAGTTTCCATTGATCTTGAAGTTTTCAAGTGCATGCAGCAGGTCTCTCTCTCAGCTTTTCAGCCTTGACAGAAACATTGTACATGAATAGATTGTAGAGATAATTACCTGTTTTAGTGCATCTGGGCTGCGATAACAAAAATCCCATAGACTGGGTGGCTTAAACAGCAAACATTTATTTCTTATAGTTTTGGAGGCTGGGAAGTCTAAGATCAAGGTCCCTGAAGATTTGGTGTCTGGTGAAGGCTGGCTTTCTGGTTCATAGATAGATGGCTGTCTCTTTCTTGTGTTCCCACGTGGTAGAAGGCACAAGGGAGCTCTCTGGACTCTCTTTTATAAGGGCACTAATCTCATTCAAGAGGGCTTCACCCTTGTGACCTAATCACCTCCTAAGGCTCCACCTCCAAACACCATCACATGGGGGAATAGGGTTTCAACATAAGAATTTTGGGAGGATATAAGAATTCAGTCGCTGTGTTATTTGAGGTATGAGCTTGGTGTATTAATTCATAGAGGCCAATAGCTAGGTGACTCACCTCCAGCTTTACCAAGCAAGGCTAACTTGGTTTCAATAAATTTCAGGCTACTTGCTATATACGGGCTTGAAACACTGCCTCACATTGTACACTAAGTGTATGGATTTAAGTGGAACAAATGATCCCATTAATAATCATAGTAAGATAAGATCCTGAATATTTCATATAAATGGATATACGACAACTAAATTTTTTTAATATTTATTTATTTTTGAGACAGATAGAGGCTGAGTGTGAGCACGGGAGGGGCAGAGAGAGAGAGGGAAACACAGAATCAGAAGCATGGTCCAGGCTCTGAGCTGTCAGCACAGAGACCAATGCAGGCCTCAAACTCATGAACCGCGAGATGATGACCTGAGCCAAAGTTGGATGCTCAACCGACTGAACCACCCAAGCGCCCCAATATACCACAATTTTTATATCCATTTGTCTGCTGATGGATAGCTTAGTTATTTCCAGTTTTTGACAATTTAAAACAAAAGCTTCATACACATGAATGTTTACAGCAGCTTTATTAATAATTGCCCCAAATAGAAACTGACAATACTTGAGTGGATAAACAAACTGTGGTACATCCATACAATGGACTATTACTGAACAATGGAAAGAAATGAACTATCAAGTCATGAAAAGAGACAGAGGAACCTTAGAGGAAACTTACATGCATATTGCTAGGGGAAAGAAGCCAGTTTGAAAAGGCTGCATACTCTATGATTATAATTATATGACATTCTGGAAAAGGCAAACTATAGAGACAGTTCAAAAGATCAGTGGTTGCCAGGTTTTGTTTGTTTGTTTGGTGAAGGGGGGAGATGAACAGGTGAAATACAGAGCACTTTGAGGGCAGTGAAACTATTCTGTTGTAATCACAGCTCAAATTAGTGTTTCACTGGTACGTACACATTCAATTTTAGTATGGAGAAAACATGTCAAATTGTTCTCCAAAGTAACTTAGCTAAATTATCCTCATATGGGCATTGTCAATGTCCATCATTGTCCCCTACACTTGCCAACACTCAGAATTTCCAGAAATATTTTTTTCCTTGCCAATCTGTTGTATGTGAAGTATCATCTCACTATTGTTTTGATTTGTGTTTTCCTAATTACTCTTGAGGGTGAGCATCAACCACCTTTTTGTAAAAATCTTTCCAAAATGAATTATAAATTTTTCTTCCTTTTAAGAGTGGCTATTAAATGTAATTTGACTTTTCTGATGGGCCATGGTCTCTATAAAGTCCCATCTTCCTTCAGGGCATAATAGAGTGTGGTTTTTGGACATTTTGCACTTCAAATGAATGGCCCCAGTGGAAGTTGGGCAGAGATAAAGAAGAGGAATCATGATGGAGCCAGTAGGTTTGGGAAGGGAAGTGGGAGAAGGAACTGGAAATGTCAGCAGGGTGCTGATAGGTGTACCCAAGTCTACTGATAACAGTAAGACTGTTTTAATACCAGTCAGGGGCCTGTTGGGGCAATTAGGGTGGAGTTAAAGTTGCTGAGCTCTGGCACGTTCTATTTCCTATGTCTTCCTGTGTCTTACAGAGTCTCTCTCCTGGAGCATGCAGCTGTACACATCCTGGCATGGAGTGGTCATTCCTAAATGGAGTGGTCATTCCTAAAAGGAATGGTCATTCCTAAATGCTGTTGCACAACAGAGTACGGAGTCTGTTGCCTCAGATAATCTGAGGAGCATGTTCAAATCCCCTGAGCCTCTTTCTGGTGATGCTGCTCAACTATTCTGGGATGGGACCCTGAAGGCTATGTTTTCCAGATCTTTCTGAGAGTTTCCCCGGGAACTGCCCCATGGAAAAGGACATGGTATTTTGCTTAAGCCTCCATGTTATGAGGCTAACACTTGTGGGCTTGTTGCTTTGATGCATCTGAATAGAGGTTTTGCTGGTACCTCCCAGACTGGCCAGAGGAAGGAAACTCCCTGCTCCATATCCACAGCTACATTCCGGAATCTTTCCTAGGTGGCCAGAGCACAGTAAAGAAAAGGATCACCTATTATGATATTACTAAAGAATCAGAAGTACTAAAAGAGAATTATACCACAGAGGCCACCTTACAAGTACAGCACAGGCCCAAATTTCTCTAGGAACTCTTACCAGGCCAGTGACTTCCTGTCTTAACAGCGGACAAAGATATTTCACACCCCATCCCTGAGACAGAGGCCTTTTCCTGCCTCAGGGTCAGAGCCAAAGTGGCTCTCAAGACCCACAGAAGGAGGTGTTCCCCTTACCTGTGTCTAGCTCCACACCCCCAGTGTGCTTAGCCATCTAGAAATCAGTTTTTATAGTTCTGAAGGAAGGATTAGTGACTAGTATAGAGAACTCTCCAAAGATAGCCTGTAACACCAAGTTCGTAAACAACTACAAGTTTCAAAATACATTAGAAATTTTAAAACATATATGAACACATGACCAGAAATTTAATAAATTATCAGAACCTCATGCCAAAATGAATATTCTAGAATTGAAATAGAGTTCTAAATAAACAGCCTAGAAAGTTCATAGTCTGGGTTGCGGGCTTTGAAAAGTCCCTTGAGGCAGTGTAGTGTAAATCCTGACAGTTGTTTTTTTTCATTTTTTGTTCAAGTGCCTGACTTAAGGTTGGATCGCCATGACATCCATTTCAAAGAAAGATCCACTTCAGACAAACACACTGTGAGCCACACAACCAGATAAAGAGAAAGGCCATCTCCCCTGACTGAGGCTCCTTTGTTTTTAGAAGTCTTGGTTGATTTTTTAAAAAATTTCCTTTCTTTTCTTTCCTTTTTTTAAAAAAAATTTAAATGTTTATTCATTTTTGAGAGAGAGAGAGAGACAGAGTGTAAGTGGGGGAGGGGCAGAGAGAGAGGGATACACAGAATCTGAAGCAGGCTCCAGGCCCTGAGCTGTCAGCACAGAGCCTGACGCAGGGCTCAAACCCACGAACTGTGAAATCATGAGTCGAAGTTGGACACTTAACCAGCTGAGCCACTCAGGTGTCCCTTGGTTGATTTTGATAAAAGGACCAATTGAGCCACTTGTCTTTTCTCTTCCTTTGCTCTAAATTCCTGCTCTTTAGTTGTTTTTTTTTTTTAATTTTTTAAATGTTTACTTATTTTTGAGAAACAGGTTTGGGAAAAGTATGTTTCTGTCAAAGAACAATTTGCAAGAAGCTCTCTGAAACTAGTTGTGATTATGGGGTACTCTTAGGAGGCCTGAGAAACAGGACAATAAGGTGGCAGAGAGAGGCCACCTTTATATGGACAAAGGTTGTGGTTTAGTCAAAGGAGGGAAAGTCAAAGGAGGGAAAATGAGGCTGTCTTCTCCACAGGCTCAGAGATGCAGAGAATTTCTTCCCACTGCAGGTGAGGACTGAGCCAAGCAGATGACCAAGGTCACCTTAACAGTTCCCCTCAGCTTGCATTAAATGGTAGCCTTCTTCCTGAATCTGGGACCCCAACATTCCTTTTATTAGAAAACTTGTAACTGTGAATTCTTTCTCTACCTCTTTGAGATATAAATCTTTTAAAAAACTTCTTGCCAGTTTCTCAGCCTAGGCTTATCTTTCTCAAGGACCTGGAGCTAACTCTTTGAAATGTAATCATTTCACATGAGATAGTGCCCCATCTCCCAATGTCTGTGGGTGCCTTGCTCCAAGTTGCAAAATTGCCTTCTATCACCAAGAAACAGGAAGTTTATTTTCCCTTTGCATAAAGCCAATTAGCAAACACAGATGGTGTATGACTCCCCTAATGTCCTCTGGTACTTTTCCTCTGGCTCAGCCCAGGGCTTACAAACCCTTTCTTTCAGACTGAATTCTGTTCTTTCTCCCTATTTTGAGAGTTTTAAATAAAGTCTTCCTTTATTTGGATTGGGAGAATAAACATTGTTAAAATGTCTATACTACCCAAAGCAATCTACACATTTAATGCAATCCCTATCAAAATAACACCAGCATTCTTCACAGAGCTAGAACAAACAATCCTAAAGTTTGTATGGAACCACAAAAGACCCTGAATAGCCAAAGTAATGTTGAAAAAGAAAACCAAAGCTGGAAGCATCACAACCCCGCACTTCAAGCTGTATTACAAAGCTGTAATTATAAAGAGAGTATGGTACTGAGAAAAAAAACACACACATAGATCAATGAAACAGAATTGAGAACCCAGAAATAGACCCACAAATATATGGCCAACTCGTCTTCTACAAAGCAGGAGAGAATATCCAACGGAAAAACGCAGTCTCTTCAGCAGATGGTGCTGGGAAAACTGGACAGCAACATGCAGAAGAATGAAACTGAACCACTTTCTTATACCATACACAAAAATAAATTCAAAATGGATGAAAGACCTAAATGTGAGACAGGAAACCATCAAAATCCTACAGAAGAAAACAGGGATCAACTTCTTTGACCTTGGTTGCAGCAACTTCTTATTAGACATGTCTCTGGAGGCAAGGGAAATAAAAACAAAAATGAATAATTGGGACATCATTAAGATAAAAAGCTTCTGCACAGAGAAGGAAACAATCAATAAAACTAAAAGGCAACCGACAGAATGGGAGAATATATTTGCTAATAACATATTGGATAAAGCGTTAGTATTTAAAATCTATAAAGAACTTATCAAACACAACATCCTCCAAATAAATAACCCAGTGAAGAAATGGACCAGAGACATGAATAGACACTTTTCCAAAGAAGACATCCAGATGGCCAACAGACACATGAAAAGATGCTCAACATCACTCATCATCAGAGAAATACAAATTAAAACCACAATGAGATACCACCTCACACCTGTCAGAATGGCTAAAATTAATAACTCAGGATACAACAGATGTTGGCAAGGATATGGAGAAAGGGGAGCCCTTTTCACTGTTAGTGGGAATGCAAACTGGTGCAGCCACTCTAGAAAACAGTATGGAGGTTCCTGAAAAAATTAAAAATAGAATTAGCCTATGCCCCAGAAATTGCACTACTAGGTACTTATCCAAAGGATAAAAAAATGCTGATTTGAAGGGGAATATGCACACCAATGTTTATAGCAGTGTTATCAACAATAGCCAAATTATGGAAAGAGCAAAAATGTCCATTGACTGATGAATGGATAAAGAAGATGTGTATACATGTATGTATGTACATATGTATGTATGTGTATATATATAATGGAATATCACTCAGTATCAAGAAGAATTAAATTTTGCCATTTGTAACAATGTGGATGGAACTAGAATGTATTATGCTAAGTGAAATAAGTCAGAGAAAGACAAATACCATATTATTTCACTCATATGTGGAATTTAAGAAACACAACAGATGAACGTAGGGGAAGGGCAGGAAAAATAAGATAAAAACAGAAAGGGAGGCAAACCATTAGAGACTCTTAAAAAGAGCAAACTGAAGGTTGCTGGAAGGGAGGTGGGTGGGGGAATGGGCTAAATGGGTGATGGGCATTAAGCAGGGCACTTGTTGGGATGAGCACTGGGTGTTGTATGTAAGTGATGGATCACTGGTTTCTACTCATGAAACCAATACTACACCATATGTTGACTAACTTGTTTAAATAAATCAAAAAAGGTCTTCCTTGCCTGTTTCACTTTGCCTGGTGCCAGTTTTGCTTTGATACATGCCAAATATGTGTTTCTCACATTTACCAATCAGATAAGACACTCATATTCCCTGGGATAGAAACTGAAACAGGGTGGGAAAAAAATGAGACAGTGCCTTAACTAAATCCTCTTCTCATGGAGGAAAAGATTGAGACCAGGAAAGCAGCATTCCCATCAGACAATGATGCTTACTTAAACTTTTTATTCTTAGATGTTCACTTATAATATAAAATTTTCCATCTCATTCTGAATTTTCATTTCTTGCCACTGGAAAAATATCTTCCAAGGTAATTGAGACTGATATTTCTTTTAATCTCTATTGCCTAATAAAATTATAACAAAATGTCTAAATCTAGGACATTCTCTAGAGTCAGCCTTACTTGGACATATACTTTATTATAAAATATTACTGTTGCCAGTTGCGAACATGAGGAATTTGAAACTTTTTAATATTAAATTATTTCTATGAATTGGAAGTGACCTTGAATATCATCTAGCTCAATTCCAGTCTGATATATAAAACGGCTTTGTACTACCCTTCTCCAGTGAGGGTGGATGTCACCTTTCAATAACTCTGACATTTGAGTTTCTTTCCTTATAGTGTGTTAGGAATTACTTTCCCCAGTCTTACAAATATTGTGTCTAGTTCTGTCTTCAAAAGCTACTCGGGGTAAACCTTATTACAGAGAAATATTTTTCTCACCTTAGAAAATAGATCGATAGATAGTAATGATGTCAGAAATATAGATACTTCCAGGGTGAATGACACCAAAAAGATGCTCAGAAGAGGCCATGGACCAAAAGCTGTCAGAGGAACAAAGGGAAGGAAGCCAGGGAAGACAGAAAAAAGTAAACGTCAGTTCCATTGCACGTGGCTGGTCACCTGGAACATTGGACCTAAGTTGTTAAGTCAACCAGGTCCTGAGGGCCAACTCTTGATTCTATACTGTGTTCAGGACCCAAGACACTGCCAAGAGAGATTCCAAAAAAGGAGGAGACATTATATATTCTCTGTCTTTCATGCAAAAACTGTCTCTGCTGTTGGGGAGTTCCTAATCTTACAGGGAAGACAAAATGCACACACAATATCACCTTAAGTAATTTCAGGGATGTTGAAATTGCTGAAAATTGAATAACTAATTGAAGACATTTCTTTTTTTAAGTTTTTATTTAAATTCCAGTTAACATACAGTGTAATATTTGTTTCAGGTGTACAACATAGTGATTCAGCACTTCCATAGTGATTCATCACAAGAGCACTCCTTAGTCCCCATCACCTATTTAACCCATTCCCCATCAACCCCCCTCTTGTAACCATCAGTTTGTTCTCTATAGTTAAAAGTCTGTTTCTTGGTTTGTCTTTCTCTCTTTTTCTATTTTTCTTTTTGCTTGTTTGTTGTGTTTCTTAAATTCCACCTATAAGTGAAATCATATGGTATCTTTCTCTGACTGACTTCTTTCACTTAGCATTATACTATCTAGCTGCATCCACATCATTGCAAATGGCAAGAGTTCATTCTTTTTTATGGCTGAGTAATATTCCATTGTATGTATGTACCATATCCAATTGAAGATGTTTCTTAAATTACATAAGGATACTGGGAGCTCAGGTTTTTTTGTTAAATGTTTATTTATTTATTTTGAGATACAAAGACACACACACACACAAACACACACACACAGAAAGAGAGAGAGAGAGAGAGAGAGAGAGAGAGAGAGAGAATCCCAAGCAGGCTCCAAACTGTGAGCACAGAGACTGACATAGGGCTCGATCTCACAAATGGTGAGATCATGACCTGAGCCGAGATCAAGTCAGACGCTTAACTGACTGAGCCACTCAGGCACCCTGGGAATTCAGAGTTATTGACAAGGAGAAATCTAGTCAAGAAAAATTAGTGAGAAATTTTTAGTTGCACTTGGAAGGAGTGGATAGGAAAAGGGAATGGGAGTAAGAGAATGAGAAATGGGTGCAAAGACCCTGGGTCAGTTAGGTGGCCCTAATGAGGTGGCTTTGATTGGTGGGTATATGATAAGATATATTATTATTATTATTATTATTATTACTATTATTATACTGTAAGCTAAATATAAAATATTATGAATATATAAGACTTGGTATACAATATTCTAGTCTGGTCACTTATACAATTTCCCACAAACACTCAGTTTAGGTATGCTAACTTCTAGCAGCTTGGTATGTAGACCAGGAATCAGCAGAAATGAAGGCTCAAAGAAGACCTGCTTCTGAGTGTGCTCACGAAAGTGCTGCCTGGGACCTCCTGCCCATCAGCTTCCTCAGGCCTCGCTTCATGTCTTTGTTCCTCAGACTATAGATAAAAGGGTTCAGCATGGAGGACAGAACTGTATAGATGACTGTTGCCACCCTGTCCTTGATGGTATAGCTAGACAGGGGTCGGAAATAAACATAAATAATGCTTCCATAAAAGAGGGTCACCATGGTGAGGTGGGAGCCACAGGTAGAGAAAGCTTTACGCTTCCCCGCAGCTGAAGGGATCTTAAGAACAGCAATGAGGATCTGGACATAAGAGATGACAACACACATAAAGGGGGTCACCAGGGTTATCAATCCTTCTGTGTTAATTACAATTTCATTGACAAATGTGGGGGAGCAGGACAATTTCAGCAGAGGGTTGATGTCACAGAGGAAGTGGGGATAACATTGGAGTCACAGAAGGTGAGATGGTTTATCAGAAGAACTAGTAACAGGGAATGGAGGTCAGAGATGGAGCAGGAGAAGGCCAGCAGCAGGACGCAGCGGCGGTGGCTCATGGTGGTGACATAGTGGAATGGGTCACAGATGGCCACAAAGCGGTCAATGGCCATGGCAGCCAGGAGATAACTTTCTGTGTTGGCAAAAGCCAAGAAGAAATACATCTGGGTCATACACTCAGCATAGGAGATGGACTTCTTCTCTGACAGGAAGTTCACCAGCATCTTGGGAATGATGGTTGTTGTGTAGCAAACATCAATGAAGGATAAGATGCTGAGGAAAAAATACATAGGTGTCTGGAGTTGAGTGTCAGAGCGGATGGCCAGGATGATGAGCAGGTTTCCTACCAGAGTGACCATGTACATGATGAAGAACAGGGCAAAAAGTGGCTTCTGGTCCTCAGGCCGGGAGGACAGTCCCAGGAGGATGAACTCAGAGACACTGCCGGTTTGATTGACCCTCTCCATAATCCTGCATGTACCAGTGAATATGGAAAATTCCAGAACTTTCAATTCAACAAGTTCCAATTTATTCCTATCTCCCCAAGAATTCCTATAAATTGCCCATGATTCTGTCTTCCTTCCTTTCCACAAAAAGGAGTTGAACAATACAAAAGTTTAACCTGTGTTAAATGCAGGGACATCAGAGAAAGGATTTCCTTTCAGAAAGAATCCTTGGTGGACCTCAGTGATGCATGTTTCTCTAGCTCCCCATAAATGCTTATTCAGATATGTCAGGTTGAGGCTCATCTCTCTACCCTCCTTGCAAACAAAACAAAGTAAATAAACGACAACAAAAAACCCCAAATACCTAAGTGAAACAGGTAAATATGAATGCTGACATAGGCGCACGGTGTTTATAGTCAACATTTCAGAGACAACATTTCATTTAAAGCTGGCAAAAAAACCCTCTATTATATGTGAACCTATTTATTAGAACACTCTTAGACACTGGGGATTTATGGCTTCACAATTATTCAACACCGTTGCATTAAATGCTCACTGGGAACTCAATTGCTTAGGACTGAACTTTGTACTGAGAGTACAAAGATGAGTCATTCTCGATTCCTAATCTTAAGGTGGTTATAGTCTAGTAGAGAAGACCTTTTTAAACAAATAAGCTCAATAAAATGCTACAGGTGTAGTGACAGGTGCACTGGAAAGCCATGAGCTTAGTGTGGTGTCTCTGCTAAGAGCACACATTTTGAAATCAGCTCCTTCATTTTCTGGGTGTGTGGTCTTGGACTGATTACCTAACTTTGATTCTTGATGTCCTCACCTGTAATATGGGGACAGTAAATACCTTCTCACCTCACCTTTACTTCACCCTTCTCCACTTGCTTTATTTAATTCTTTACTTCCTGCCAAAATCCTCTTGTCTGTCAGGTGTTCGGGGATGCTCTTGAAAGAAATTATTCTGTGTTTCTTGGCAAATCTCTCAGCCTTTGATTTTTCAGTTTGACCACCCTTCACCTGAGTTTGTGAGACTTTAAGAGAGAACTATTTTTGTGTGTTTTTAGGATCTTAATGAGTATGCAATTAAGGCAAATAATAACAGGTATGCCTAAAACATATCAAGTCTTTGCTATGTATAAGGCACTGAACTAAATATGTACATTACTCAAAACAACTCTGAGCTGGCTCTCAACAGCACTCCCTTTTTATTTTATTTTTTATTTTTTTTTTCAACGTTTTTTTTTTTTTTATTTATTTTTGGGACAGAGAGAGACAAAGCATGAACGGGGGAGGGGCAGAGAGAGAGGGAGACACAGAATCGGAAACAGGCTCCAGGCTCTGAGCCATCAGCCCATAGCCTGACGCGGGGCTCGATCTCACGGACCGCGAGATCGTGACCTGGCTGAAGTCGGACGCTTAACCGACTGCGCCACCCAGGCGCCCCTACAGCACTCCCTTTTAACAGATAAGAAAATTGAGGTTAAAGTGTTGAATACTTTTCTCAAGATCATGCAGCCCACAAGGGCCAAAGCCTGGATCCCAACAAGGATGGTCTTAAACACCAAACGCTACCTCCTCACACTTTATCAAAGCTTCAACAAATTTATGCCAAAAACAAATGAGCTGGGGTGTAATTTTTCACTGTAGAAATTTTCTACCTTAACATCCTTTTTCCAGTAACTGATCCACTTTCAAAATCAATGTTGCATGGAGTCCTTTACTGTAATTGCTAGAGATAGGACCTCCTTCAAATCCAGTGTTGACTGGGGCTGTGTTCATGGAGCTATGGCAGGGCACAGGAAAACAAACTTGGGATGCAGAGAAAGAAGCTGTGGGTTTGAATTTTGGCCCTACTAATCACAATGTGTCTTTGGCAAAATCCCTTCCCTGTTCTGTTTCGCTCTCCTCATACATAAGACAAAATAAAGCCTGTTCTCAAGAGAAAAGTGAGGAAGATGCATGTGGAAGCAGTTTGTAAGCCACAAGCTCAATAAACATTTTGGGGGTGACTGGGAAATGTCTGATAAAGAAGAAGCTGGTGGCTGGGAAGGAGAGGCGGGGCTAGGCCAAATACAGAGGGGGAAGGGAAGGTCTTCTGTCTGTGACAACAGAGGGGGCTGGGGCTAGAAGCATGCAGGAAGACTGTGTTGCTGGAATCACAATCATTTTTCCATTTTTTTTTTCCTGTCTAGTGCCCATCAGCATGGGCTTTGTTTCTCTAGGGATCTCCCATGTTTTACCTCATAAATATCTCTTGAATCTTGCAACCTTTTTCATCTCCCCACTCTGGTGAAAAATCATCGTTCTTGCCCAGATTATTGCAGTATTGTCCCCATGATGTACTTGGTTCCCACAGCCCCTCTGACACCCCCTCCGCCATCCATTCTCTGCACTGAAGCCACAGTGTTCTTTTAATAATAAAAATGTGATCACCTGACTCTTCAGGCTAAAGTCTGGGTTAGCTTTCTAGGGCTTCTGTAATAAAGTACCACAAACTGTGTGGCTTAAAACCATGGAAATATCTTTTGTCTCAGTTCTGGAGGCTAGAAGTCCACCATCAAGTTGTTGGCAGGGTTGGCTCCTTCTGGGGCTGTGAGGGGTCTGTCCCATACCTCTCTCCTTGGTGTGTGGATATTGGTCTTCTCTCTTGGTCTCTTCACATTGTTTTCCTTTATGCATGTGTGTTCCTGTGTCCAAATGTCCCCTTTTCATGATGACATCAGTCATATTGGATTAAGATCCATCCTAATAACTTCATTTTAACCTGATTACCTCTGTAAAGACCCTATCTCCAAATAAGGTCACATTCTGAGGTATTGGATATTAGGACTCCGTGTATCTTTTTTCAGGGACACAATTCAACCCATGACAGACACTTTCCTGCTGCATAAGCCTCCCTATTACCCACAGACTGAAGGCCAATTCCTTCTTGTGGCTTACTGAGCTTCCGTGAGGTAGCTCCTGTGGGCTCTGTGGCTCATCTCCTGCCTCCCTCCTAGCCTTCGCCCATTTCACACTCCAACTGTAAGGCATTTTTTGCTTCTTCTTGACTCAAGCATTTCTTATTCCATCTGCCTAAATCATCCATTCTCCCTGTCTGTTAGTGCTGGTGGGAGGTCCTCACCCTCTAGCCTCCAGTAGCACATTCTTTTGGACCTCCTGCTGCACACACAGTATGAACTGGAGCTGAATCTTAGTATTTACAACACTGCCTTCCCTGCTAGACTGTGACCTGCCCAAGTATGAAGACCGTGTCTGGTTCTTTGTTACACCACCCTCCCTGGCGTGCTGCCTGGAACATAATAGTCCCTTGATAAATATTTGCAGAATGAAAGAATGCCTAGATGGTCATTTTGGATTCTGAACAGATGTAAGGAAGAAATGCAAAGGATGCCAAGTGGCTGTCTAAAGAACGGCACTCCACTTAATTCACTGCTGGTGGGGCAGAGACCAGCCAGGAATGACAGGAGCCTTCTCTTCTGGAAGGTGCCCCTTGATTTCTTACTGCATCAACTTTAATTGTTTTAATGTTTACTTATTTATTTTGAGAGAGAGAGAGAGAGAAAGAGAGGGGGAGTTGCAAAGAGAGGGCTGGACTTGGGGCTCAATCTCACAACTGTGAGATCATGACCTGAGCCAAAATCAAGAGTTGGATGCTTAACTGACTGAGACACCCGGGCACCCCTGCTTTAAAACAGACTCATAGGGAATCTGTACAGGAGAAACTCTTAGAGATCATGTAGTCCAATCCCCTCATTTTATTTTTTTGTATTTTTTAAATGTTTATTTTTGAGAGAAAGAGCATGAGTGGGGGAGGGGCAAAGAGAGAGAGAGGGACAAAGAATCTGAAGTGCGCTCTGTGCTGACAGCAGAGAGCCCAATGGGGGCTTGAACTCATGAACCATAAGATCATGACCTGAGTGGAAGTTGGAAACTCAACCGACTAAGCCACCCAGGTGCCCCCAAACGCCCTCATTTTCAAGAAGAAATTGAGGGCTGCTGGGAAGCTGGACCTTAATTATCATGACCATTTGAATTGGTAGAGTCAAGAATGGAACCCAGGTCTCTTGGCTTCTCCCTGAAGAGAGGAAATGCCTTGCCTGTTACAGAGCTCATACAGCATGGAGGCAAAGGGCATAGCTCTGGCCCACTTTCTACATATGGGGTCCTGTCCTTATCAGGCAAGTGGTTCAGGGCAAGTAAGTTAACCTCTCTGTGACACAGTCTCTCCATTCATAAAGTAGAGATAATGGGAGAATCTGTCTCACAGCATTGTTGGCTCAGTGAACATGTAAAAAGCACAGTGCCTGGCAGGGGGTCAGCACCCCTACCCCCAAAGTTAGTGATTTATATTACAAGTCAGAAGAAAATATTTTGATAAAGTTAAGTGACCAGTCACGGTCAAATTTTGGAAGTCTGCCTGTTCTGCACTTAGGTTAACCAAACATGTGAAAACCGGAGACTTAGTCATGGTGACCGCCCGTTCCTTTTTGTACACATAGATAGCACTCATCTTCGTTGGGCTCATTTTGACAATGACACACGGGTAATCCCTTCCTGATTCACTTTGATATCTTATCAAAACACTCAAAATGATTTTGACATGGACCCTTTGGAATTCACTGTTCTCAGATGGTGGACAATGCGGTAAGGCATGCCTGGTAGGTGTGGACTGTGAATGGAAACTCTAGTCCTGGTTGTTTGCTATGTCCAGATGTTTTCTCTCCAGATGCAGATGTGTCCATGCCATGTCTGCAAATTTATTCAGAATTTGCACTTTAGCTAAAGGTCCCAGCCTCCTTAGATCATCCCCTCACCTCTGCTGCAGGAAGCCAAGGAGAACAGGGAGGAGCAGCCCACATGCTCAACAGGTTTTCCAACACTGCTTCAAATTTCTTACTTGTCCCCACCTCTCGTCCCCAGCTCCAGCCTGACTCCTCACTTCAGGAGACCATTACCCAGAGTAATGTGTCCAGAGACCTCTCCCAGCCTGTAATGGTTTAATTCCTTCACTGGGCCTCCTGGGGGCCGCTTGTGCTCTGAGGGAACAGGGTATTCTCTCTGTCTGCTATTCCTTTGGGGAAGTCTGCTCGGTGCCCTCTCTAAGGTTAGAAAGCAAAGCAGAGCCCAAGGGGATGGAGAATGTCTGGGGCCTCCTACTTGGTGTTGGCAATATTCCCCAAGCATGCGCAGATTCGTGGCTGGGTCGCATAGGTGTGACTCGGAACAATGGTGGGTATTTTGGAAGATGGGGATGTCAATGGAGGAGACTTGGTATTTTCATTTCAGGGGGGATAGTCTAGGTAATTAGGGGGGCAACAGTTTTCAGATAGTGGAAAGGTGGGTGTGTGTGCACACACATAAGCATGTGTGTGTTTGTGCTAGTCCAGGGACAAGTGATAAAGGTAGATTAGAGTCTGATGTTGGTTTATGAGGTAGTATCAGGTTCATTGGGTTCAAGGGGTATTGATGATGTCAGGGGCTCTTAAATTTTGGATTTCCAGTATGAAGTCAGAGTAACATTTTACATGGTTTATCCATTGGGAAAGCTCTTAGACTTGTTCCAGTTTCAGCTGAAGTAGTGGCCCAGCTGATGTGGAGTCATCTGTCCTCTGAAGAGAACCTCTGACTCCTGGGTTAAGGAGGAGTGTGCAGGCATGGCTCTTTGGATGCTGGGAAGCATCCTCAAGAATTTCTGTACAGATCAAAGGAGGTGGGAGCATGCTCAGGAGAAGGACCGGACTTTCTGCTAATCTATATGTTGGGGGTCTTGAAAGTTATCCTCTGAAATACCCTAGTCACATGAAAAAGAACTAGTTGAATGCTTGGCTCCCTTCCTTGTTTGCTCTCTCCTTCACTTTCTTTTTTTTCTTTTTTCTTCCTACTTCATCCTCTCCTGAAAAGAATGGAGTTGTTTCGAAGACACATACAACAAACAAGAAAATAAATATATTTAATGACTAAATATCTAATTAGAAAATAAATTAAAAATAGCTGAGGGGCAAGACACAAAAAAGCAAAGTGTAGAAGATGATAGACAGTGTGAGGGAGGGCACAAAATCAGAAGGAAGCTCTGATACCCTTGCTGGAAACGCATTTAGCTCTGCGTTCGCTAATGAGCAAAGTGGAGAGGGTAAGAAAGTCATGTATATGACTCTCAGCATCTAAGAGATAGAAGCAAATTTGTTTTGTAGGAGATGCATTACCAATTCTGGCTCTCTGATCTGAGAGAAATATCTCTTGTGGGTTTTCACGAAGAGATTACTGTGCACTGCAAACAAAGCCTTCTCTACAAGACCCTTAGAGGAAACAGAAAATTCTTCTAACTGCATCAGTGGAGGCTTTGGGGGCATCCTGCCAGGATCCAATTTAGTCAAACTTATCCTTAGGAGGCCCATAGTGTAGGCAGGTAGGCAGTTCTCTGATGATCTGGCTTGCCTCAGTGTTAGTCTTTACTGAAGGACAGCAATTCTTTTTATTTTTTTAACGTTTATTCATTTTTGAGAGACAGAGACAGAGCATGAGTGGGGGAGAGGCAGAGAGAGAAGCAGAATCTGAAGCAGGCTACAGGCTCTGAGCTGTCAGCACAGAACCCAATGCGAGGCTTGAACTCATAATGCGAGATCATGACCTGAGCCGAAGTTGGACGCCCAACCAACTGAGCCACCCAGCTGCCCTGAGAGCTACTCTTAATGTAGAGACATGCCTGACTCTCCCAGTGCATTGTTAGGCTACAAGACTGTGCACCCTCTGACATGGTGTGTACATTTCCTAAGTATGTAGAAATGTGTTTTTTTTTTTTCTTTCTGGGGATGACATACACTGTTTTCATTAGATTCTCACATGGATCTTGACCTAAAATGAAGCTGTCTACACAGAGCACTGGTGCTTAGGACATTCTCCATGAATGTTGTTTATCTCCACTAGGTTTTTTTTTTATGTTTTATTTTTGAGACACAGAGAGACAGAGAGAGAGGGAGGGAGAGAGAGAGTGGGGGATGGGAAGAGACAGAGGGAGACAAGAATCTGAAGCAGGCTCCAGGCTCTGAGCTTTCAGCACAGAGCCCGATGCGGGGCTCAAACCCTTGAACTGTGAGATCATGATCTGAGCTGAAGTCAGATGCTCAACCGACTAAGCCACCCAGGTACCCCAAATCTCCACTAGGTTTTGATAGTTGTGTTAGTGATGATGAGTTCTGGATTAGCAGGTGCTCAGAAGGTCACTCCTCTGTGTCTGGTGATGTCTGTCAGCCATGCTGGGCTAGGACTGAGATGTACTTGCCAGGTTAAGAAGCTTAATGAGGACAGGGGCCTTTGCACATTCTAGTTAATGCAATTGGCATCCTGTGGAGTGGGGCAATAGACCCTTGCTTGCTCAGGAGGTTAATTCACCTCTGCTTGGTTGTGAGACTGGAACATTCCCCTGATAAATCCAATCCTCCCATAGAGAGGAATCTGGAATCTGCTCTAACACAATGATAGTCACCATAATTTTAGCCCGGAACTTTCTTTTTGTAGCTCTATTTTTAAATTTCAGAAGTAGTACATGCTCTTTCAAATAATTTAGAAGTTTAGTTAGTGAAAGTGAAGAGTCTCCCCTTCAAATCTCAATAGAACTCTTCCCTTTATACACAAACATGTTTATATACAAATGAAGCCTTGCTATTTGTATTGTTCTGCAACTTCTTCCCCCCATGAAATATTCTATCAGTGCATATAAACAGCATTTATATTAAAAATTTCTAACAACTGGACTACTGATATAAATTAATTTATAAATATAAAACATATATTCCACTTAGTGTCTAACTAAACTTAACTGTATACATCAGGGGTTATGAATTATATGGCCTGCTGGCCAGATTATATCCACCACCTGTTTTTGTAATGGAATTTTGCTGGAACACAGAATACTCATTTGCTTACATTTTGTCTGCGACTGCTTTTGCACTACAGTGGCAGGGTTGAATAGTGACAGAGACTGTATAACCTGCAAAGTATTTACTATCTGGCCTTTTACGGAAAAGTTTGTCAAATCCTGATAAATATTATAGAGTCCCTTAGCAAGTCATTACAAGCTGTCAGCACAGAGCCTGATGTGGGGCTCAAACCCATGAACCATGAGATCATGACCTGAGCTGAAGTCAGATGCTTAACTGACTGAGCCACACAGGTGCCCCACATGTATCACTTTTCTAGAGGTAAATTCACTTCTTTCCCTGGTTAATAAGTCTCCCTGGGTATTACATCAACCGGAAATTTTGGTTTGGTTCCCTAAAAGATATTTTAATTCTGGAAAATATTTTATACCTATGTTCCATTTCCATTCATTTTTATAAATTGATGTAAAAATTTTTTACTATATAAAGCTGAATAGCTGCGACAGAGAGATTAAATAATGCTTAACACATCCCCATTAGTTGTTATAACAATGCCACTTTCCTAACCTTCCCAGAAAAAAACACCATTTTCTTGTATACCATACATTTCTTGTAACTGGTGTAATTACTAAAGATCATTCCTCAGCAAACTCTAGTTTCTATCTGGTCTGGGGCATAATTATACTTCATTCACCAAAAAACGAGTTTTCTATTAACCTAGGATTTAGGTATCATTGTGGAGCACTGTCCATTTATCTCCCATGGGGATGATCCAAAGTTGATCCTTTACCTGTTCAAAATTACCAATAGTATCGCAGAAAGCCAAATTCCTTTTTTAGAAGTGTCAGTAAACACCATCCTTACCAGTAAAATCTTGCCTTGGTTTAGGCTGGCCATACTGTTCCCACAAATGAACCTCCTCTTGTCTGAGCCTGTAGCACGACTGGCCACTGCTGTTTAAATATATCAGATGTTATTGCTGTCAACATGGCAATTGTTCCTTCCTGGGTGAGGGTGTGTGTTTTTTCCCCGCGGTTATTGACAAACAAGGTGTTGAGTCAGTTTAGTAAAGGCACAGTCCATTCAAATATTGCTTCATCATATTTCTGGGCCAAATGCCAAGTTCAGGCAGTTTACTAGAAGAAAACTCCCTCTGGTGACCATTTAGAATGTAACAGTGAGACTTCAGGATAGTAATTTCTCTTGACTCCATACACTTAATCAAGCTCCTGACTCCTTAACGACCTGTTAGTCCTCAGAGCCAATGCTGTATGATCACAAGTGTTGTTGACATGAATATTTGTGGTGCAAGACTAATTCAAGTACACTATATTCACAAAAAAGTGTTATGTTCCTCAAGGAATTGCCAGGTGAGCATGTTCACATAGCAGGTGCAGTTAAGTTCAAGTATCCCAAAGCCTTCCCACAATTTTTTTCAGAGGGGGGGTACTTTGCAGAGTGAAATCATCATTGATATGTGACAACTCTGTGATGTCAACGTTCCCCTCTCGTTCTTAGGTCTCTTCTTTTCTTGTTCTCCCTTCCATTCCTTTTCATGTCCTTAAATCTCAGCTTTAATATGAGATCAAAATATTAAGAAAAACCATTTACCTCTTGGACATCATTGTAATTTCTTGAGTACCTGGTGGTATAGTTTTCCATCCATGTTTATATCTGGCAAGTTAAAAGAGCAAATTAAATTCCAACATTTTGTCAGATGACAACAATGTGTGTCCCTCATATACAGGTACTTGCTTTAATAAAGGCGTCATCCTGGTTAAAGAAACATAATGTAGCAGTTGTTAGCTAACAGTCACAGTATTCCCAGTGAGGTTCAAAGGCAGGAATCAAAATGATAAACATAACAACATGGCACTAAAATAATAATTCCAATCTACTATTATCTAGACAGCTCATTAAGGAACACTGAGTGATGTCTTCCCTTCAAATTGTATGTATAAAGGGCAGTGTGGCTTTGGTCCAACTGTCCTTGGGAAAATGAGTCCTGGGGCATATTCTAGTATTGGCCATGACTAAACACTACATATGAGAGAAATAGCTAAGTCTATTACTGTCATGCACTGAGGTGGTTTTTAAGGAAAGAGTGACAACTCCCTTTCCAGCCAGTATTTTCCATTATGTTATTTCTTTTCAACTGCCACAGGTCTCTCTCACTTATTCTAATCATTACTTGTCTTACCTAGACTGGGCTTCACTGGATAGACTTCGCTGGTTCAGCTATACTGCCCTCTAGCGGCACATAGTGGGATTAGGCTCTCTAGAGCTGCTGCTTTTGTTCATTTCTGGGAAGGAGAAGAAAGGCAAAGGATGATGGGCCAATCTCCACTAGGAAAGAGGGAGGCATCACCTATGGTCACTCTTAATTTAGGGCCGCTAGGTGAAGTCATTATCTGGCTCATTTTTCTTTTAAGAATATGCACAAGTTTAGAGGAATTTAAGTTGAATTCTGAGCTGCAATGTCTCCTTCTGGACTGGATGTGCAGATGTTATCCTGGACTCAAGTCAATTGGATTGACAGGACACAGAGGCATTTTGTGAGGTGCAGATAACTTTTGTGAGGTGATAGGTAGCATCATCTCTGTCCCTCTCATTCCTACCTCTGAATGTCCCAAATTTTCAAAGATAGTTCCCTAATACTGTCCCTTGTATTCAGATGAAGCACATATTTGCCTGGTGTTAATCTGTCCTGTGCACAGGTGCTGATAGTCCCAAAGCCTCTTCTCATTATCTCCAGGTCATCCAACTTCTTTTAAAATTGAAATGTAGTTTACATCTAGTAAAATAGTGCAAATCTTAAGTGTATACCTTTTACTAATGATTTGTTTATCTAATTCCTGTTAATGAACATTTGACTTGTTTTTAGTCTGCTCTATTATGAATAAAGCTGCTGTGAATATTTTGTACAAGATTTTTTTGTATAGACTTAGGGTTGTTGTATATTTAGTTTTATTAGGAATTGCCAAACTGTTTCCCAAAGTGATTACATAATTTCACATTCCCACTTTCAATATATGAGAATTTTGGTTGTTCCAAATCCTACAAAAATTGTGTATTGTCTTTTAAATTGTAGCCATTCTTTTGAGTGTTATGTGGTATCACATTATGACTTTAATTTCCATTTACCTGGTAAGTAATTATGCTGAGCATCTTTCACATGCAGTATTGGCCACTTGAATATCTTCTTTTGTAAAGTGTCTTTTCAATTTTTATTTATTTTTTTTTCAACGTTTATTTATTTTTGGGACAGAGAGAGACAGAGCATGAATGGGGGAGGAGCAGAGAGAGAGGGAGACACAGAATCGGAAACAGGCTCCAGGCTCTGAGCCATCAGCCCAGAGCCTGACGTGGGGCTCGAACTCACGGACCGCGAGATCGTGACCTGGCTGAAGTCGGACGCTTAACCGACTGCGCCACCCAGGCGCCCCTTCAATTTTTATATCTACTTTTAAACATTAAATTTATGCTTTTACTTTTTGATTTAAGTTCTTATATATTTTAGATATGTTTTTTGTCTGATATATGTAGTGTGAATATTTTTTCCATTTTTACTTTCTTTTTTTAAGTTTATTTATTTATTTTGAGAGAGAAAGAGAGAGAGAGAGAGAGAGAGAGAGAGAGAGAGCTGGGGAGGGGCAGAGAGAGGGAGAGAGAGAGAGAGAGAGAGAGCGAGCATCTCAGGCAGGCTCTGTGCTGTCAGTGTAGAGCCCGATGCAGGCTACAACTCTCAAACCATGAGATCATGACCTGAGCAGAAATCAAGAGTCAGACGCTTAACTGACTAAGCCACCCAAGTGCCCCTCCATTTTCACTTTCTTAAGGTGACTTTTGATAAGCAAAAGTTTTGAATTTCATGAAATCCACTCAATAATTTTTCTCTTATGGTTAGTTCTTTTGTTTCTTGACTGAGAAATCATCACTCATGTCAAGGTCACAAATATATTTTTCTATTATTTTTGAATAAAAAAAATTTAACATTTCAGCCCTTATATTAAATCTATGAACCACTTTGAATTTATTTTCATGTATGGTGTGCAGTAATTAGTAGGCTAATTGTTTTCTGTGTGCATATGCAGTTGCTCTAGCATAATGTATTGAATGGGTACTCCTTTCTCCACTAAATTGCATTGGCACTTGGTCAAAAGTCAAGTGATTATATAAATAAGTATATATTTCTGTGTTCTCCATTCTGTTACCTTGATCTATTTATCTATTCTACACCACATAAATACTGCACTATATTAATTATGTCAGCTTTGTAGAAATCTTGAAATTTGATAATGTGTTTCCTCCAACTTTGTGATTTTTCTTCAAGGTATTAGCTGTTCTAGGTTGTTTTAATTTTCATTTAAATTGGGCTTGTCAATTTCTGAGGACAATGACCAGGCTCCTGCGCTGAAATTTGGAATAAAGTGCATGGAATCAGAGTTCACTCTCCCACAGCTTAAGCAGTAGCAGCCTGGTCACATTTGGTGTAGGGTATCTATAGACTGTGATTAGGGGAGGGAGTCACAAAGGAACATAAATTGCAATGACCTCTTGTTTCTCAATGGAAACACTTGATGCAGTAGGACAATCCAGGTTTATCCTTAAACTTTCAAAAGTTTTGGTTTCTAGAATGTTATATACCATCAAATTATAATTCGAGTGGCAGAACCAAAATATGATGTGTTTCAGATATGCATACACATAGAAAGTTTCTCCTCTTTGGTACCTTGCAAAGAAATTCCTTCACCATTGCATTGGCCATCTGATTTATTAATAGGTTTACATTTAATGTGCTATCAATATTTATTTAAATGAATTAGAGATTACAAGTGTGCATTAATTGGAAATTCTCTCTGTCCCCTACTACACTTACATTCTTACTGCACTGACTATACCCACATATATATTTATACAATCTTTAAAAACATAATGAATTCATACTTTTATACTTGTTCTATATCTTTATTTTTCCACCTAATGGCTTTTCAAGGAAGTAATAAACATTTATTTTATTCTTTCAACTTGCTACATATTCTTTTTTAAAAAAATACTTTTTGAGAG
The DNA here is from genome assembly GCF_018350155.1 of Leopardus geoffroyi. Classification (NCBI taxonomy): domain Eukaryota; kingdom Metazoa; phylum Chordata; class Mammalia; order Carnivora; family Felidae; genus Leopardus; species Leopardus geoffroyi. The sequence goes on from NC_059342.1 coordinate 81,655,296, forward strand.
AGAGAGAGAAAGCAAGCAGAGGAGAGGGGCAAAGGGCAGGGGGAGAAAGAGAGAATCTTAAGCAGGCTCCATGCTCAGCACAGAGCCTGATGCAAGAGTTCAATCACATGACCCTGGGATTGTGACCTGAGCCAAAATCAAGAGTTGGATGCTCAACTGACTGAGCCACCCAGGCGCCCCTCAACTTGCTGCATATTCTTACATTCTATGTAACTAATCATAATAACTCCATTCTTCATAGATAAGATTTTAGGTTGTTGCCATTAAAAAAAAATTGATGTTTTTATTTATATTTGGGAGAGAGAGAGAAAGAGAGAGAGCAAGTGGGGGAGGGGCAGAGAGAAAGGGAAACACAGAATATGAAGCAAGCTCTAGGCTCTGAGCTGTCAGCACAGAGCCTGAGCAGGGCTTGAACCCACAAGCAGTAAGATAATGACCTGAGCCAAGGTGGGACGCTTAACCAACTGAGCCACCCAGGTGCCCCGACTGTTTTGCCAATTTTTATCTGTAATAACTGGAAATCAGTGAAAAAATGTATCTCAATATCCAATATACTTTTATGATACTATTTCCATAGGTTAGAACCCAAAGAGTGGGAGTTTCTAGAATACAGTATTAAATCACATATTTTTAAACATAAATGTTTAGGGATAGATGGAGGAAAGAGAGGTTCCAACTTCCTCCTTGTGGAATGGATAACTTTCATATAATCACTCTTGGTTCTTGTTCTTTCTGGCTATTACCATTTTTAAGTTGTATAGTAAAAAAATAAGAGGAAGTATAAGAGAAATAAGGCCACAGCAACATAATCAAGAATAGAAAGATAAGGAGCACATGGGTGGCTTGGTCAATTAAGCATCTGACTTCAACTTAGGTCATGATCTCACAGTCATGAGTTTAAGCCTTGTGTCAGTCTCTGTGCTGACAGCTCAGAGCCTGGAGCCTGCTTCAGATTCTGTGTCTCTCTTTCTCTCTGCCTCTCCCCCACTTGCTCTCTCTCAAAAATAAATGGATATTAAAAATTTTTTAAAAGAATAGAAAGATAAGAGTAAAGGCAAAATTTAATTTTTAAGCAAGAATAAGTTTTATGAAAGAAAAAAATAAGAAATTATTAAAATCCTCATAAGAAAATTAGCTAAAATTTAATTCCTCTCCTCCCCTTCCCTCTCTCCCTCTATTCTTTCTCCCTTGAAATGTTTACAAAGATATTCAACAGCTGTAAATTAGGTAATCGTTTTCAGCAATATACTGAAATATGAAAGGTATTGGAGAGTAAGTCTTAATAAAAGGACAGCAATTTTTTCAGGAAATATTAGTTGGAAATGGTTAGTTTAAAGTATTATTTAGAGGATGAGAATGTGATGAATCTTTGTGAGAAAGTTGAGGAATAGTAAGGAAGAGTATCATGATTTAAACAGAGCAGGGGACAATTGTGGGCTGTCATCAATGCATGTGATCACCCACAATAGCCGTGTCTCACATGGATTAAAAAAAACTAACCTCTAGCAGTTCAGTTGTTCACCAAGATCTAGTAGATATTAGATTCAAGTGAAGCAGATTCCACTAGTGTGTTTGTCAAGAGGGTGCTGCCTGGGATTTCCTCCTGCCCATCAGCTTCCTCAGGCCCTGTTTCAGGTCTTTGTTTCTCAGGCTATAGATAAAAGGGTTCAGCATGGAGGTAAGAACTGTGTAGACAAGTGTTGCTATGTGGTCCCTGGCAGTGTAGGTGGACAGGGGCTGTAAATAGACGTAGAAGATGCTTCCATAAAAGAGGGTTACCACAGTGAGGTGAGAGCCACAGGTGGAGAAGGCTTTGCGTTTCCCAGCAGCTGAGGGGATCTTGAGAACTGTGATGACGATTCGTATGTAAGAGAAAGTGATGCACAGAAAAGGGGTCACCAAAACAACAGAGCCTTCTGACATTATCACAATTTCATTGAGAAATGTGGAGGAGCAGGACAATTTCATCAGGGGACTGAGGTCACAGAGGAAGTGATGGATAACATTGTTGTCACAGAAGGTGAGACGATCCAGTAGCAGTGTGTGTAGGAGTGAGTGGAGGTGAGGAAGTGAGCAGGAAAAGGCCACCAGCAGGACACAGCGGTGGTGGTTCATGGTGGTGACATAGTGGAAGGGGTCACAGATGGCCACATAGCGGTCAAGGGCCATGACCGCCAGGAGGAAGCTGTCAGTGTTGCCCAGAGCATAAATAAAATACATCTGTGTCAGACACCCAGCATAGGAGATGGTCTTCTCTGACAGGAAGCTCAGTAGCATCCTGGGGACAATGGTTGTTGTAAAGCAAATGTCAGTGAAGGACAGGAAACTCAGGAAGAAATACATGGGGGTCTGGAGCTGGGGGTCAGAGTGGATGGCGAGGATGATGAGCAGGTTCCCTGTTATGGTGACCAGGTACATGGTGAGGAAAAGGATAAAGAGTGGCTTCTGGTCCTCAGGCTGGGAGGAGAGTCCCAGGAGGATGAACTCAGAAACACTGCTGGTTTGGTTGACTCTTTCCATTGACTTGAGTCTAGTTATATACAAGACGTTTATTTTTTTACCATACTGTAAGTCCAGAGCCCAAATCCTGAGAACCCAGCAAGTCTGTTTTTTCTCTGGTTGCGATTAGTTGCTCTGTAGGGAGAGCTTATTATTCTCATGGTTCTTGATGTGGTCCTTCCTTCCCAAATCCATGGGCATCACAAGGGCCTTAAATTGAAGGCTGGAGGGATAGAAGAATTTACCTTTAGAAACCATATATGTATGCAAAAATACCTATCAAAACATATTAATTATATATATTAACTGTTGACATATATGTGCTTTTTCTCAGTCATATCCTATTACCCGGTGATGGATATCAAAGTGGCCTCCATTTATTGCTACTACAAAAGTTTCTGCAATGAGAGATCTTGAATAAACAAAGAGTTTTAAGTCAAGTTTTTGGAGTCAGCATATTCATCTATATCTCATCAATGAACATATTACATAGAGGTTCTCAAAGTTTGAGACATTGTTTATTTATATATTCGTTGTTGCCATAAAAATCTCTGGAATGAACATGCTTATATCATGAAAGTGTTTGAAATAATTTCTTTAGAAGCAGCATATTCTTTCACACCTTTTCAATGACCCATTTACATTAGATTTTCATGCATTAAAAATTCTTATTCTATATTAATATATTCATTTGTTTAATGTTGAAATATCAATATATTAATTCATTTAACAGTTAAATGCTGTACAGATATTAACAATTCTATAATGTCATGTACATCATGGTGATTATAGTTATAACATTGCATTGCATATTCCAAACTTGCTAAGACAGTAAATCTTTAAAAAAAATGCTTACAATGCAATCGTAAATTGCTAAACATCTTTAATACCTCAGATTCACTATGTATAATATTGGACACAAATATTCACATGCTCATGAGAATTTAGTGAGAAATGAGAAGACAGAAGAGAGACAAGCATATTGTGAACACTCAGGAGAAACCTTTTAAAAAATTTTTTTAAATGTTTATTTACTTTTGAGAGAAAGAGAGAGACAGAGGCATGAGTGGGGGAGGGGCAGAGAGAGGGATACACCGAATCCAAAGCAGGCTCCAGGATGCAAGCTGTCAGCACAGAGACCGATGAGGGGCTCAAGCTCACAGATGGTGAGATCATGACCTGAGCTGAAGTCAGACACGTAACTGACTGAGCCACCCAGGCGCCCCAGGAGAAACTCTTGATCATCATCAATCCCATTGTTGCTTTCCCTTATCTGCTATGACTGGTTGTCCTCAAAATCAATTAACTCACATGCTTGAAGTATCATATCCCTCACTGCCAAGTTGTCAGACTAACCTTATGATTTTGTAAGATCTTATGGAAGGATGATTTGTTTAGGCATTGAATGATCTGAGTGAACCAGTAGTTAAAGTTAAAAACAATAACCAATATTATTGAATATGTACTACGTGTCAAGCTTGTGCTAAGCACCTCACAAATTCCCATGATGAGGGATCACAACGTTTGTGTTGTTACCAGAAGCCTGAGGCTTAGAGTGAAGTGGTTTGCTCAAGGTCACTAAGTAAGTGAGTAGCAATCAGGATTTGAACTCGAAGCTGAATCACTCTGAGCTCATGCTCTTAACCCTCAGGCTACACCTCCTCACGTCTCGTATATATACTGTCTGTCACAATCACACACAGGCACTGTTTTCCTCATTGTGTCATTTCCTAAGTGACCTCCCTTTCTTTCCCTCTTAACTGATAAGCCTCCTTCTCCCATGTTCAGAATCTATCCTTGTAGTGGCTGAAGAGGTGACCAATCTTTCTGTGTTACATGGATGGTGGATTTGAAATTTTGAACATCTATGATTAAATGGCCAAAATCAGGTGGAAAAAATTGGCCATGCATGTCTGGGGCATGTCTGGCATGGAGAGTTGTGGTTGGTGCTGGACAGTGTCCTGGAGTTAAGACAAAAGATGGGGGCTTGATTTATCCTCTGTCACTTGCTCATGAGCTGAATCCTAATGTTTTATGAATAGCAAATGAGATACCATGGCTGCAAAAACAGTTTGTTAAACACAGGTCAATATTAAAAAGTGAGCCATCTGTGAAAAGACTGCCTGTGGAAATAAGAAATTAGTGGAGATTAGGTTTAATTAATGATGTTGGGTGATCCAGGTCATAAGTGAGAGGATCACCTATTCTGATAACTAGAAAAAAGGAAGGTCTTGAATCTGAGAATCAGGAAGAACAGTTCTCAAAGCACAGGGTAAGTGTGTAAGACTGGGAATACAATAGTTTCCTTTTCTTTCTTTCTTTCTTTCTTTCTTTCTTTCTTTCTTTCTTTCTTTCTTTCTTTCTTTCTTTCTTTCTTTCTTTCTCCCTTCCTTCCTTCCTTCCTTCCTTCCTTCCTTCCTTCCTTCCTTCCTTCCTTCCTTCCTTCCTTCCTTCCTGTGTTTTGCTTCTAGCAAAGCACATAGGGTAGATGGTCTAGAGGTCAAACTGGATGGACTGAAAACCAAAAGCTGGGTGGAGGTTTTAGATGGACCCTATGACTGCTTAATCCACACAATATTTGAAATCTTCAGGGAGGAAAAAGTAAGTGCCAGAAGTTGGAGGAGCCAAGAGGGTGGCCAGCTTACCGAAGCTCACCTCCAGATCCAGATGCTGTTCTTGCCTTCCCACTTTCTCCAGAAGCTGGTCTGCACCACATCTGCTACTCAGCTGCAAGTCTGCTTCTCAGCCAAGCACAGCCCCCTCATGTTTCTCCCATGACACTCTGGGCTGATTAACAAGGAGAGGAACAGGAAAGGCGGGGGAGCTGATGTGCTACTTGGAAGGGATAGCACGTTTCCCCACATTGGCCTCCAATCCCTCAAGTCTGGCCCCCAGCATGCGGCTGCTTTCCCAGCTCCCCATTTCAGGAGGCAGGGACGCCTTGACTCAAGGGGCAAGGACCGTCTTGATGGCAGAAGCTCAGACAGCGAGCGTCTCCTGAGTCAGCTCTGCTCTGCTGGCCTCGGGGGCCCTTGTTAGGCTGAAGGAGTTGTGGTGTGATGACCTCTCAAGGGAGCTGGTCCTGTGATTGCTCTAGGCAGAGCAAGCAGACTGGAAATCACACCTAGCATGGCTGACTCAAGGGGACAGGGGAGACCTGAGGCTTTCTGTTTTGATGTGGGGCTCATCCCAGAGCCACTTAACCTCACTGCAACATCTCAAGGGTGTGCTTTAGTCTCCCCAACTCGGGGTTATCAGGGGTGGACAAATATTTATGTGGGTGAATATTTTTATGTTTGGGGATGCAGGTGTGGACCGAGGTATATTCTAGAACAGGGAGGTGGCAGTTTCCAGGGGATTCAGTGGGGGTAGATCAGTGGTATGTATGTGTGTTCCAGTGTCTTGGCAGGCATGTGGATCCGATTATTTTTTTTCCTGTGTGGGATTAGTTTAATGTCGGTTGATGTATGTTTAAAGCACAGGGTATGCAATGGTCGTTGTCATATTTAGCTAAGGGACTTTGGAAAAATAGTATATGTGTTTTCAGAGTTTAGGCTCAGAGCAGTCTTTTAAGGGTTAGTGTTGAAGAAAGAAGATTAAAACATTTTTTTTAATGTTTATTTATTTGAGAGAGAGAGAGAGAGAGAGAGAGAGAGAGAGAGAGAATGAGTGGGGGAGGGACAGAGAGAGAGGGAGACACAGAATCTGAAGCAGGCTCCAGGCTCTGAACTGTCAGCACAGAGCCGGATGTGGCGCTCAAACCCATGAACTACAAGATCATGACCTGAGCCAAAGCCGGAGGCTCAACTGACTGAGCCACCCAGGCGCCCCAGAAGAAAGATTTTAACAGATTGCTGGCCTTGCCAGTAAGTTAGTTGCTTTTAACAAATTACTTAGCCTGCATAATAGAGCCTCAGTTTTCATCTGAAAAATGAGGATAATGACTCATCCTGGCATTGAAACCAGATAGAAAATTTCCTTTGGAATTTTATAGACAAATTATTGTATGTCCTGGTGAACACTATCCATAACAAGATGTAGGAAATGAAACACATTTTGCTGTTGTCGCAATACATGTGTGTGTCTGCTTCCTTAGCCTCAAGGTTAATTTTTCAGCTTTAATCTATGTATTAGAGTAGGTACTACAGAGATAGAAAGTCCTGGATTTTTACTCCTGCCTCCTCCTCTTACTAGTCATGTGGCTGTCCTTTCTAATCATTCATTCAACTTTTTCTCATTCTTTCTTCTTCCTCCCTCCCTCCCTCCCTCCCCCTCCCCACTCCTCCCTCTCTCCCTCCCTTTCCTTCCTTCCTCCTTTCTTTCTTCCCTCCCTTCCTCCCTCCCTCCCTCCCTTTCAGTTCCTTTTCTTCTTCTTCTACTCCTCCCCCCCTCCTCCTTCTCCTCCTTCTTCTTTATATTTTAGTTAGCATACAGTGTAATGTTAGTTTCAGGAGTAGAATTCAGTGATTCATCACTTACATACAACACCCAGTGCTCATCACAAGTGACCTTCTTAATACCCATCACTCATCCAGCCCACCCCTCCCTCACCCACCTCCCTCCACCAACCTTCAGTTTGTTCTGTATTATTAAGAGTCTCTTGTGGGGGCACCTGGGTGGCTCAGTCAGTAAAGTGTCTGACTTTGCTTCAGGTCATGATCTCACAGTTCATGAGTTTGAGCCCTGCATTGGGCTAGCTGCTGTCAGTGTAGGGCCTGGAGCCTGCTGGATTCTGTGCCTCCTTCTCTCTGTCCCTCCCTGATTGTGCTCTCTCTGTCTCTCAAAAATAAATAAACATAAAAAAATTAAAAAAGAGTCTCTTGTGGTTTATTTCCTTTTCTTATCTTCCCCCTCCCATATATTCATCTGTTTTATTTCTTTTTTTTTTTCAACGTTTATTTATTTTGGGGACAGAGAGAGACAGAGCATGAATGGGGGAGGGGCAGAGAGAGAGGGAGACACAGAATCGGAAACAGGCTCCAGGCTCTGAGCCATCAGCCCAGAGCCTGACGCGGGGCTCGAACTCACGGACCGCGAGATCGTGACCTGGCTGAAGTCGGACGCTTAACCGACTGCGCCACCCAGGCGCCCCTCATCTGTTTTATTTCTTAAATTATGTATATGAATGAAATCATATATTTGTATTTATGATTGATTTATTTCACTTAGCATAATAGATTCTAGCTCCAACCATGTCATTGCAAATGGCAAGATTTATTTTTTTGATGGCTGAGTAATATTCCATTATATGTATATACCACATCTTCTTTATCCATTCATCAGTCAATGGACATTTGGGCTCTCTCCATAGTTTGGCTATTGTTGATAATGTTGCTATAAACATTGGGGTGCATGTACCTCTTGGAGTTTGTATTTTTGTATCCAATGGGTAAATACCTAGTAGTGCAATTGCTGGGTTGTAGGGTAGTTCTATTTTTAGTTTTTTGAGGAGCCTCCATACTGCTCTCCAGAATGGCTTCACCAGTTTGCATTCCTACCAACAGTGCAAGAGGGTTCCCCTTTCTCTGCATCCTCACCAACATCTGTTTATCTACAGTTATTAATTTTAGCCATTCTGACAGGTGCAACTTGGTATCTCATTGTGGTTTTGATTTGTATTTCTCTGATGGTGAGTGATGTGGAACATCTTTACATGTGTCTGTTGGCCATTGGGATGTCTTCTTCAGACAAGTGTCTATTCATGTCTTCTGCCCATTTCTTCACTATATTATTATTTTTTGGGGGGATGTTGTATTTGATAAGTTCTTTATAGATTTTAGATACAACACTTTATCTAATATGTCGTTTGCAAATATCTTCTCCCATTCTATCAGTTGCCTTTCAGTTTTGTTGGTTGTTTCCTTCTCTCTGCAGAAGCTTTTTATCTTAATGGTGTCTCAATAGTTCATTTTTGTTTTTATTTCTCTTGCCTCCAGAGACATGTCTAGCAAGAAGTTGCTGTGGCCAAGGTTACTGCCTGTGGTCTTCTCCAGGATTTTGATGGTTTCCTGTCTCACATTTAGGTCTTTCATCCATTTTGAATTTATTTTTGTGTATGGTGTAAGAAAGTGGCCCAGTTTCATTCTTCTGCATGTTGCTGTCCAGTTTTCCCAACACCATTTGCTTTCAGCTGTTTTTGTGTCAGTACCATACTGTCTTGATGATTACAGCTTTGTAATACAGCTTGACGTCCAGAAATGTGATGCCTCCAGCTTTGGTTTTCTTTTTCAACATTACTTTGGCTATTTGGGATCTTTTCTGATTCCATACAAATTTTAGAATTATTTGTTCTAGCCTTGTGAAGAATGCTGTTGTTATTTTGATAGGATTACATTGTAAGTGTAGATTACTTTGGGTAGTATTGACATTTTAACAATATTTGTTTTTCCAATCCACGAGTATTGAATGCTTCTCCATTTCTTTCTGTCTTCTTCAATTTCTTTCATGAGCTTTCTATAGTTTTCAGTGTACAGATCTTTTACCTCTTTGGTTAGGTTTTATTCCTAGGTATTTTATAGATGTTGATACAATTGTAAATGGGATCGATTCCTTGATTTCTTTTTCTGCTTCTTTATTATTGGTGTATAGAAATGCAACTGATTTCTGTACATTGATTTCATATCTTGTGACTTTGCTGAATTAATGTATCAGTTCTAGCTGTTTTTTGGTGGAGTCTTTTGGCTTTTCCCCATAGAGTATCATGTTGTCTGCAAACAGTGAAAGTTTGGCTTCTTCCTTTCCATTTTGGATGCTTTTATTTATTTTTGTTGTCTGATTGTTGAGGCTAGAACTTCCAACACCATGTTGAACAACAGTGGTAAGAGTGGACATCCCTGTCATGTTCCTGATCTTAAGGGGAAAGCTCTCAGTGTTTCCCCATTGAGGACAATATTAGCTGTGGGTCTTTTGTATATGGCCTTTATGATCTTGAGGTATATTCCTTCTATCCCTACTTTCTTGAGTGTTTTTATGAAGAAAGGATACTATGTTTTGTCAAATATTTTTCTTCATCTATTGAGAGGATCATATAGGTCTTACCCTTTTATTAATGTGATGTATTACATTGATTGATTTGTGGATACTGAACCTCCCCTGAAGCCCAGGAATAAATCCCACTTGATTGTGGTGAATAATTCTTTTAATGCATTGTTATATTTGGTTTGCTAGTATCTTGTTGAGAATTTTTGCATCCATGTTCATCAGGGGGATTGATTTGTAATTCTCCTTGTTAGTGAGGTCTCTAGCTGGTTTTGGAATCAAGGTAATGCTGGCCTCATAGAATGAGTTTGGAAATTGTCTTTCCATTTCAATTTTTTGGAACAGCTCCAAAAGAATAAATACTAACTCATCTTTAAATGTTTGGTATAATTCCCCTGGAAAGTCATCTGGCCCTGGAATCATGTTTGTTGGGGAATTTTTGAATCAATTTATTGATTCAATTTCTTTACTGGTTATGGGTCTGTTAAAAATTTCTATTTCTTCCTGTTTCAATTTTGGTAGCTTATATATTTCAAGGAATGTGTCCATTTCTTCCAGATTGCCCAATTTGTTGCAATATAATTGCTCATAATTTTCTCTTATAATTGTTTGTGTTTCTGCAGTGTTGGTTGTGATCTCTCCTCTTTCATTCTTGATTTTATTTATTTGGGTCCTTTCTTTATTCTCTTTGATCAATCTAACAAAATCAATCAATTTTGTTAATTGTTTCAAAGAATAAATTTCTGGTTTCATTGATCTGTTCTGTTTTTTTGTTTTGTATGGATATCATTGATTTCTGCTCTAATATTCATTATTTCCCTTCTTCTTCTGGTTTTAGGTTTTATTTGTTGTTCTTTTTCCAGCTCCTTTAGGTGTAAGATTAGGTTGTGTATTTGAGACCTTTCTTCCTTCTTTAGGAAGGCCTGGATTGCTATATACTTCCCTCTTATGACTGTGTTTGCTGCATTTCAGAGGTTTTGGACTGTTGTGTTTTCATTTTCATTGGCTCCCATGTATTTTTTAATTTCTCCTTTAATTTCTTGGTTAACCCATTAATTATTTTCATAGGATGTTCTTTAATTTCCAAGTATTCATGGTCTTTCCAAATTTTTCTTTGTAGTTTATTTCAAGTTTCATAGCGTTGTGGTCTGAAAATATGCATGGTATGATATTGATCTTTTTGTACCTATTGAGGGCTGATTTGTGACCAGTATGTGATCTATTTTGGAGAATGACCCATGTGCCCATGAGAAGAATGTGTGTTCTGCTGTTTTAGGATGAAATGTTCTCAATATATCTGTTAAGTCCATGTGGTCCAGTGTCATTCAAAGCCATTGTTTCCTTGTTGATTTTCTGCTTAGATGGTCTGTCCATTGCTGAGTGGGTGTTGAAGTCCCCTACTATTATGGCATTATTATTAATGAGTTTCTTTATATTTGTGATTAATTTATTTATATATTTGGGCTCTTTCAAGTTGGGGGCATAAATATTTACAATTAAAAAAATTTTAAATATTTTTTTAAATGTTTATTTATTTTTGAAAGAGAGACAGAGTGTGAGCGGGGGAGAGGCAGAGAGAGGAAGACACAGAATCTGAAGCAGACTCCAGGCTTTGACCTATCATCACAGACCAATATAGGGCTTGAACCCACAAACTGTGAGATCATGACCTGGGCCAAATTTGGACAATTAAGAGACTGAGCCACACAGGCGCTCAAAATATTTACAATTTTTAGATCTTCTTGGTGGATAGACCCCTTAATTATGATATAATGCCCTCCTTTCTTGTTACAACCTTTGTTTTAAAAGCTGGTTTTTCTGATATAAGTATGGCTACTCCAGCTTTCTTTTGACATCCATTAGCATGTTAGATGGTTCTCCATTTCCTTACTTTCAATCTGCAGGTGTCTTTAGGTCTAAAATGAGTCTCTTGTAGGCAGCGTATAGATTTTTTTTTTAATCCATTCTGATACCCCATGCATTTTGATTGGAGCATTTAGTCCACTTACATTTAGAGTGATTATTGAAAGACATGAATTTAGTGTCATTGTGTTTCCTGTAGCATTGCTGTTTCTGGTGGAAAAGATTTCAACCTTTGACCATTGAATATGATGTTAGCTGTAGACTTGTCATATATGGCCTTTATTATGTTGATGTATATTCATTTTATATACAATTTATTGAGTTTTTGTCGTGAAGGGGGTTGCATTTTGTCAAATGATTTTTCTGTGACTATTGAGAGGATCATATGATTTTTATCTTTCAGTGCAATGCCCGAAGTGGGGCTCAAACTCACAAACTGTGAGATCATGACCTGAGCCAAAGTCAGACGCTTAACTGACACACCTAGGCACCCCTAGGGCTTCATAAGTTTAATTCCTGTATTAAATGTTTTTATTCATGTCTCTTGTTGGACATGTACATGTGTTTCTCTGGAATATATACCCAAGAATGGAATTAACAAATTGCGTATCTTTACTATGTTATGTAACAACAAATTGTTTTCCAAATTGGTTGTACCAATTAATACTCCCACTAGCAGAATAATGATCTACTCTTCCACTTTTTATTCTAACCCTTGATATTTAACTTCTGAATTCTAATTTTGTTTATCTAGGAGGTGTGAGTGGGTTCCCATTATGATTCAATTTGAATTTGAATTAAACTCAGCATCTTTTCATGTAATTATTGGCCACTTGTGCGTGTGTGTGTGTGTGTGTGTGTGTGTGTGTGTGTGTGTGAAAAGCTTAATTCCTTTCCATAGTTTCCTCCATCACTTTCTTTTCCTTCTTGATTGCCTGGGATCTTTATGTATTCTTAGTTTGGGTGTTTTGTTGGTTTTATGAATTTCAAATATCTTTGACCATTTTGTCTTTTTACTCTATAATGTCTTCTGACAAACAGACATAAATTAGTATTTAACTTTAACACGTCCAATTTGCTATTCTTTCTTTTATGGTTAGTGCTTTCTGTCTACGTCTTGTTTAAGAAATATTTTTCCACTTCAAGAAGACAAAGATATTCTCCTAATTCTTTTATTTAAAGGTATAGTTTTAATTTTTATATTTAAGTTTAGAATTCAATTCACAGGTAAGTTTAGTTTTTGCATATGGTGTGTAATAGGGATCCAATTTCATTTTTCTGTGTGAATTCCTAACTGTCTTAGCTCCATTTATGAAAATATGCTCTCCAATGCCTCATTCCTAAATCAAGTATACACTAATCTATGGATATGTTTCTGGGCTCTCGATTTATGGCATTTGTCTTGTTCGTCTAGACTTTCAGAAATATCCATATAGTTTTAGTTATCATAGATCTATAGGAGGTCTTGATATCTGGTAGCCTAGTGATTCTCAAAGTATTGTTTCTAAATCCACACATCAGCATTAGCTGGGGACTTGTTAGAAATGCAAATCATTGGACCTCACCCAGACTTATTCAAGGGACAAAGGACCATGGTCAAAGGCCTATCTATGGCTATGCCCATTCTTGGAGAAAAAAATGATCAGAATTTTCTCTTCCAACACCAGAGTGTTGATAGTAATAAAAGAAAACTATGGTTGTGTGGAGGTGAGATTGCTGCACACGTAGAATGTTCTCCTTTATCGGCTTCTCCAACATAAGAATTAGGACATTAAATGGAGGGTGATCTGACCTCCTTTATATCAACCCTTTCCTACCATGGCATGATATTATTTCTGTTTAAACAAAAGTAAATGCTATGAAAAACAGAGCAATAGATTATGTTACACTTTCCTTAGGGATTAGTAGTTTTAATCTACAAAAAATATGTGCACCATTTTAACAACTTCCAATATTACAGATATATACAAACTAAAAAGCAAACATTATCTCTTTCTTCCCTATTCCATGTCCTCTCCTAGAATTAACAAATTTCTTTAAATTTTTAAAATGTTTATTTATTTTTAAGAGTGAGAGAGAGAGAGAGAACGAGAAGAGGAGCAGAGAGAGGAGACACAGAAACTGAAGCAGGCTCCAGGCTCTGAGCTGTCAGCACAGAGCCTGATGTGGGGCTCTAACTCACGAGCCATGAGATCATGACCTGAGCTAATCAGACACTTAACCGACCCAGGTGCCACCCAGGTGCCCCTTAAAAAAAATTTTTTTTTAATGTTCATTTATTTTTGATAGAGAGAGAAAGCACAAGCAGGGGAGGAGCAGAGACAGAAGGAGACACAGAATCTGAAGCAGGAATTAACAATTTTCAGTGGGAGATTTTCTTACTGAATATATAATCTCACTTATTCATCATACACACATACACATTTAAAATACAGATTAATGATTCAGCATTTTATTTATTGTTAGGCTTATTCTTTTTTTTTTAAATGGGTTTATTCTTGTTTTTAAAATTTTTTTTTTTCAACGTTTTATATTTTTATTTTTGGGACAGAGAGAGACAGAGCATGAACGGGGGAGGGGCAGAGAGAGAGGGAGACACAGAATCGGAAACAGGCTCCAGGCTCTGAGCCATCAGCCCAGAGCCCGACGCGGGGCTCGAACTCCCGGACCGCGAGATCGTGACCTGGCTGAAGTCGGACGCTTAACCGACTGCGCCACCCAGGCGCCCCTATTCTTGTTTTTAAATGTTAACTTATTTATTTTTGAGAGAGAGAGAGAGATAGCACAAGCTGGGGAGGGGCAGAAAGAGAGAGGGAAACACAGAATTCGAAACAGGCTCCAGGCTCTGAGCTGTCAGCACAAAGCTCAATGCGGGGCTCAAACTCACAAACTGTGTGATCGTGACCTGAACCAAAGTTAGATGCTTAGCCGACCGAGTCACCCAGGACCCCCAAAATGGGTTTATTCTTAAGCATTTTATTTTGCAACTTCACTCATAATGGCTATTCAGGGCAGTGGTAGAGATACACCTTATTACTTATAATTACTATATATTATTTCTTTCTATGGGAAAATTGAACCATTATTTGTCTATTCTCCTATTGATGGGCATTTAGGTTGTTTCTAATTTTTCACTATTACAAACAATGCTGTAATCAATGAGTGTCTGTGTACATGTAGCTTGATAACTTGATATACTATTACTATCGGACATGAGTCTTAGAAATACAAACATCAAGACAATGAAAGATCGGAAATTTTCAAACATTCAGCTGCTCACATAAGGCCAAGTTAGTTTTCTCTATGGGGTGCTTATTAAAATCCAGGTTCACAGGCCCCCATGTGAGACCTGCTGAGTAATATCTTTGGAAATGATATAGAACAGTAAGTGGCAAAAATATTAAGATACAAAATGCTGCAGTGTCTACAATCCCTGAAAGAATAATAGAGAATAAAGAATGAAAAGAAAAGTAAACAGAATCAAGTCATTGCCTGTAGCACTGGATGACTCTACATCCCAGAGCCTCTATGTTTGTTTCTGGAATCTCCTAGTTATATCTGCCTTCAACGTTCATATATGGGTTTTAACTCTCTCTTCAAAAAATATGGAAGATAATTCTAAGTACATACAACAAATCTTTCCTTGAGAACCAGGCAGATTTCAGAGGGGTAGTGATGGTAGAAATAGAGGGGTCTGTAAGAGGAGTTGAAGCTAAGAGAGGGCTCAAGGGGAGTGAGTGCCTATGAGGGACAGACAACAGATGACCAGGGTAAAGACCCAGAGGCAACTCCCCGCTGCATGCTGGCCTGATCATTGGTTCAGTTGTGTGCTGAACTACTAAGTCATTTAGCTAATCAGGGCTAAGAGATGGGCCTGTGTTCCTACAGAGCCCAGAATATTCTGGAATATCCTGCTGTCAATGATAGAGAAGAAGGAAGAGCAAAATCCCTGCATAAACTGATGGGCCAGACACATTCTTTGTTTTGGTGAAAGTTTCCAATTGATGAAATTTTCAATCTATCTCTGTATCTCTCTCTCTTTCTCTCCCTAAATTACTGTAATTATTTTCAAAAAGCTAGCAAAAGTGATTACAGAAGTTCATTAAAGTAAGAAGGATACTAAGGGAATCAAAGTCCTTGAGCCGATATGAATTAGTTCCAGGAATTTATGTGGAAACAGGTTTCAACTGTACTTAAAGGGAATGAAAAAAGATGGTTTCCTGGAGAAGAGGAAGTAGAGAGAGGTAGAAATGTGAAAACTGGAAGCCAAGATTTTGGTGGACCTTGAGCCAATTATTGAATCATAATGATCTCAATGGAAGATGGTTGCATATGCAAAGAAATGGATACAATCCAACATCCATGACACATATGAATTATCCCTGCTGACCAGCAGAAACAGGGTCCAAAGGAGAAGAGACACTCATGAACATGCTCCCAGAGGTTCTGGCTAGGACTTCCTCCCACCCATCAGTTTCCTCAGGCCCTGTTTCAGGTCTTTGTTTCTCAGGCTATAGATAAAAGGGTTCAGCATGGAGGTAAGAACTGTGTAGACAAGTGTTGCCACACGATCTCTCACAGTGTAGTTGGACAGGGGCTGTAAATAGACGTAGAAGATGCTTCCATAAAAGAGGGTTACCACAGTGAGGTGAGAGCCACAGGTGGAGAAGGCTTTGCGTTTCCCAGCAGCTGAGGGGATCTTGAGAACTGTGATGAGGATTCGTATATAAGAGAAGGTGATGCACACAAAGGGGGTCACCAAAACAACAGAACCTTCTGACATTATCAAGATTTCATTGAGAAATGTGGAGGAGCAGGACAATTTCAGCAGAGGGTTGATGTCACAGAGGAAGTGATGGATAACATTGTTGTCACAGAAGGTGAGACGATTCAGTAGCAGTGTGTGTAGGAGTGAGTGGAAGTGAGGAAATGAGCAGGAAAAGGCCACCAGCAGGACACAGTGGTGGTGGTTCATGGTGGTGACATAGTGGAAGGGGTCACAGATGGCCACATAGCAGTCAAAGGCCATGACCACCAGGAGGAAGCTGTCAGTGTTGCCCAGAGCATAAATAAAATACATCTGTGTCAGACACTCAGCATAGGAGATGGTCTTTTCTGACAGGAAGTTCACTAGCATCCTGGGGACAATGGTTGTTGTAAAGCAAATGTCAGTGAAGGACAGGAAACTCAGGAAGAAATACATGGGGGTCTGGAGCTGGGGGTCAGAGTGGATGGCGAGGATGATGAGCAGGTTCCCTGTTATGGTGACCAGGTACATGGTGAGGAAGAGGATAAAGAGTGGCTTCTGGTCTTCAGGCTGGGAGGAGAGTCCCAGGAGGATGAACTCAGAAACACTGCTGGTTTGGTTGACTCTTTCCATGATCATGAAGCCAGCTAAAACAAAGAACATCTTACCATTTCACACAAATTGCTTTCATAACAAGCCAGTAAATATGTTTCTTCCTATGCTTACTTTTCACCCATAAGGTCATGATTAGCTACCATGTTGGCAACTTGTCAACTTTGTGGTCCCTGATGCTGCCCTCCCCTCTCAGCTTTCAGATTTCACACACTTCTGGTATTGATAGCATGGACTTTGGGAACAAGAATTTTCTTTCGGGAACAGAGTTTAACTTTCCTAATTCAGCTTAATATTAAATCTTAAACATATTTGCCTATTGAGCACCTACTTTGTGTAAAGTGCTCTTCTGGGAATAGGGACACCACTGTGAAAAAGGCAGAGACAGACTGGCTTTTAGATCTTCCATTTTAATAAAGAATCTATCTATCTATCTTCATCATCATCATCATCATCATCATCATCATCATCATCATCTATCAATATCATCAGATAGTTCTACATTCTATGAAGAAAAATAAACCACATAAGGGGATAGAGACTGACAAAAGTAGAGTGGAGTTATTTTCGATTAGATGGTTTTATTTTTCTCTGTATCAAAACAAATGCTCAGTTATGTCATTCTGAGCTTTACCTTTGAAACTACTTGCCAAAAAAAGGGGGTTGATGAAATATTCAACAGGGAAATCAGAGGAATAATGAACCTAGGCCAGCAAAGTTTTGTTGTCGTGCTTCGTTTATCTTTAGCAGTACTTATTTAGAAGCTCATGTTCCTTAGTGAATGTCAACCTATCACTATCAGTCCATACAAATCCTTATTTTTAAATTTACTTTTTACCTATTTTTCTTCTAGTTTCCTAAATCTGATCATGTTCCCATATCCTGGACATCCAACCATTAAGCAAGCATATGTCCTTCTATGCCAGCATCCATTTATTTAGTTATATCGATATCCTTAAAAAATATCTATTATTGCTTTGCCTAGGTATTTTTCCTTCCACTTACTTCAACAATTACTTCAATAATACTGTGGCATATATCTCATTCTTTCTTTTTCTATCTATGTATAATTTTGGAGATCTACCAATGTTCTGGCCCTTTACTTCTGACTCTTTCCATTGTATGAAAGCAGCACACTTACTATGTTTCACTAAATGTCCTCTAAATCTTTGTTACCATGAACAACATAAACTCACATATCCTCATGCATACAAAGTGTTTTATTTATTTATTTATTTAAAAACATTTTTTAATGTTTATTTATTTTTTACAGAGAGAGAGAGACATAGAATGAGAGCAGGGGAGGGGTAGAGAGAGAAGGAGGCACAGAAACTGAAGGAGGCTTCAGGCTCTGAACTGTCAGCACAGAGCCTGATGTGGGGCTTGAACTCATGGACCGCGAAATCATGACCTGAGGTGAAGTTGGACACTTAACCGACTGAGCCACACAGGTGCCTCTACCTACAAAGTGTTTTAAATTATTCATCAAGACATTGAGAATGGACACATTGGATAGGAATTTTTTAAATAGCAGTTCAAAGAATCACCATTTGTTTATTCATTTGTTCATACAACAATTAAATGCCCACTTTGCAGCTGGTTAGTATCAGGCAAATAATGAAGTATCTTTACATTTCAGTTTTCTTATTTGTAAATAGCTATACTAATATTTTTCCCCAAAATATTTTTATGATGTTTTCATTTAAAAAATGTGCTTAAAGCATTTAGAATGATTCCAGGGACAGAGTAAATATTTGATACCATTGTCTTTTCCCCATCACTGTTGGTGCCAATGACTTTTTCTCTAACTAGGTATTTGTACATTTTCTCAGAAGTAATGAATCTGAATACTAAAACAACACTAGTCCCCACACGTTAATGCTTTTATGGTCAGATTAACCTTAATATGAATTTACAAAGCTTTCTTAGATGGTGTATTTGTCCATATTTTGAATAATCTGAGAGTGAATCAGTAAATAAACACTTATCTTATACAGGTAGAATTTTGTTTAATCCTCACTGCAAACTTGTGAGGCATAAGCTATTTTTTTTATTTGACTGAGAGAGAAAGATAGAGCATGCAAGTAGGGGAGAGGCAGAAGGAGAGGGGGAGAGAATCTCAAGCAGGCTCCATGTTTAATGCAGAGCCTGATGCAGGGCTCGATCCCACGATGCAGGGATCATGACCTGAGCCAAAATCAAGAGTTGGACACTCAACCAACTGAGCCACCCAGGTGCTCTGGCATAAGGTATTATTATTCCTATTTCCTTTTTCTAATGAGGAAGCAGATTCAGAGATCAAATAATTTGCTAAACTCACACATCAAGTAAATTTCCAAAAATAGGTTTCAAATTCAGGATTAACTCTGAATCTCAAGATTTAAGTATTAACCACTTTTCATCTTCTCATATTTTTATAAAGCTATAAAATATGTCTGAAACAATCATGCACAGGATCAATTTTTTTTCCAATTTCATCATTTTCTATTTTAACACATACACATCCCACACATTTTGTTTCCTTAAATGTTTCTCACCTCATGTTAAAAACAGACCTTTGCTGTTATGGTGGGATATCTTTTTTTTCTGTGTTAAACAGATTGCAGAATTTGGAAATTCTCATATGTGTGATTGGCAACAAAAATGGGGAATTTGGTCTTGGATGGCTGGGGCACTGTGTGTATATTAAGTCAAGGGTGTGGTAGAAAGTGCAATGGACTTGGAAGCACAGGTGGGGGGTGTACTTGACCTCTATTACTTGTGCATTGAGTGATTTTAGATATTCTAAAGAGCAAATAGAACATATAATTACAGTTTGTAAAATATGCATCAGCAAAAATAAGTTATTTATGAAGGGGATACCTGGAGAGAGTGAGATGAAGATTTAAAGGGATCAAGTAATGTTGGGTACCACTGTGTCTCATCTGGGCTGAGTCCGTGGCAAACTAGAAAGAAGCTTTGGAAGTGAGAATCTGAGGGAATCATTCTCAAAGCGTGGGATGTGTTAGGGAGGGCGACTTTTGTGTATGTATGTAGCTTTTCCACTAAACTCCCCATATCTACTTATTGGGAATCTGATTCCTTAAAAACCATGGTATAGGGCACCTGGGTGGCTCAGATGGTTGAGTGTCCAGCTCTTGATCATAGCTCAGTCATAATCTCACTCTCTTGGGATCGAGCCCCACTTTGGGCTCTGTGCTGAGCATGGAGACTGTTTGGGATTCTCTCTCTCTCCCTCTCTCTCTGCCTCACCTCTGCTCATTCTCTCTCTCTCTCTCTCTCTCTCTCTCTCTCTCTCTCAATAAATAAATAAATACCCTCCTCCCAAATCATGGTATAATAACATACTGGCATAGGGATCAAATAGGGTGATCATAAAATACAAAGCCAGACTTATATGTTAGGCTGAACTCTGATATACTGTGTCCATGTGATTTTTGGAGCTAAAGGAGATAAAAGGAGGCTGAAATAAGTACCCAGGTCAGGTGGATGGTCAGTGGGCAGCCAGCATGCTGGTGTTCACTGTCCATATCCAGATATCTTTTCACCCTTTCTGGTTTTAAAAAATCTTTTCTCCCTCCTGAACCCCTTTTCAAAATTGGTTAAGTTTATCTATCCATCAAAGCTGATCTTTGACCTTCTAGCCAGAGATAGCAAGAGGGGTTGGGAGGAAGGAGGAAAAAGCAGATAGGCAGATTGCTCTAGATTCCAGAGGGAAAATGTTTTCTGATATGCCCTCACATCCCTATTCCTCACCCTCTGTCTCTCAGCATCCTTCAGTTGTTCTCTGTTCTGCAGAAGGCAGAGATGCCCAGATTCACTGTGGCAGGAACTCTCCTGGTCGGGGAAACTCTGTTGGCTTCTCATGAGTTTGCCTCTGCTCTCCTGGACTCCTTTGGGTCCTTGCTGGGCTGAGGAAGCTACAGTGTGTTCATTCCAACCGGACCCCTCAAGAGAGTTTGCACTGTGACCTCCCTCTCAATACAGAAATCACAATGGCAACCGAATTGAGCAGAGCTGCCCTTAGGGGAACAACAAACTCCTGAGGCCACCTTCTGAAGATAGAGGTTATTTCCAAGCCTTTCAAATTTACCATAACATCTCCAGGGCATGCTTTACTGTCCTCAAGTATAGAGTAATCAAAGGGGAGGATGAGTGTGTGTGTGTGTGTGTTTGTGTGTGTGTGTGTGTGTGTTTGGTTGAGTAGGGAGTGTTATAGTTTGGGTTCTGCAGGAACCTGACTTTCAGATGGAGATTAGCCTGTGGGGCATTTATTAGAGAGGGCTCTAGGGATCCACATCTGTGGAAGGGAGAGGAAGAAAGCAGAGTTGGGCAGAGGGAGAAGTTGCGTTGTGATACAGTCCTCATGAAGGTCTCAGCTGACCCTCCTGGGAGCTCTGGAGCTAGGACATTGAGGGGGATGGCTCTTTATATCCTCATGTTGATCACTGGGTGTAGGCTGCCCTTGGATGGAAGAATGCTTGTGTGAAGCAGTTTCTTTCAGTCAAGGCTATCCCCAAAAAGAGCTTAAAGCTGAGGGCTACCTTATGAGGCAAACCTTGATGAATTATAGTGGAGTCATTATTCATTTTTGACCTGCAATTACACAGTGAGCTGATCTATTTATGAACCATGCTCAGGAGTTTTCTTCCTGTCAGCTGGTTATAGGGGATATTCTGTGCAGCCATAGCTTTCTGATCCCTCTCCTAGATCACTAGGTTTCTATAAATGATACTGGTATAATGGGTCCCCTGCATTTTTGCAGTGATTATCTTTCACCCTCAAGACTGTACATGTCTTTCTAAGGCTCCAACTTGCTAGTAACTTCTTGGTTATCTGATCCATTTACCATGGTGTCATTGATACAGTGGACCAGTGTGATGTTCTGTGGGATATCTAGATTGTCTGCATGTTTTACAACTATATTATGACAGAATTCAAGAGAGTTAGCAGAACCCTGGGGAAAACCATATACCATTTCCATTCAAAGTACACGCAAGCTGTTTCTGATCCTTTTGTGTATTAGAGGTGGAAAAGAATGCATCCACCAGATCAGTGGCTGCAAACCATGTAGCTAAGACCACATACTAGTCCTCAGTAGCAAATATACCACATCTGGGAAGATGGCTGAGATTGAGGCTACTCCTCGGTTGAGTTTGCAATAGTCCACTATCACCTTCCAGGGTCTGTCTTTTGTAGGGACTCAAATGGTGAATGAAGGAGAGAAATGATGGATATCCTCTCTGGCATGCTTTCTCTGCCATTCCCCTCAGATTATTATTTTTGATTTATTGCCCTGACTTGGTGATGGGCAATTTCAGAGGATCCCCAAAGGTCAGGGATTCAATGTTGGGGATGTGCCAACTGCCAAGCATTCTTTGTAATTATATTTAAGGAGACTACTGAAGTCACACAGTGAGTCTGCAGATTAAGTGGACCCACTGTATAACCGATTTGGCCAGCACTCCATTTAATACCTTGTCCCCATTTGCATCCTCTCTAACAATGACACCATGATGAATTTTCCCCCATATAAATTTGCCCAAGTAAATGGCCATAGGTACCTCTGGGGAAGGACAGGGAGAATCATCATGAGCGCACTCTCTGTGGTGTTGCATGGCTTTTCCTTCTTGGGACGTGGTCTCTCCATCCGTCAGTGGATTCTGGGTCTGAAAAGTGGCTCAGGACTAAAAATTGAGCAAGGGACTAGAATGTTTTATTGAGTACACTCAGTCTCCTCATTCATCCTTGATTTTCTTTGTTCATAGAGATGGAACAGTACCCCTTACTGGTTGCTGATCTATTTTCTCACAGCAACCCTATCTCCATATTTTTCCCAGGTGAGGATTCCTTGACTGGCACTCTGACCTCACCACTTGTGATGGTTAATTTTCTTTGTGAAGTTGGCTGGGCTATGGTACCCAGTTACTTAACCAAATAGTAATTCAGGTGTTGCCATGGGGGTATTTTGTTGATGTGATTAACATCTACAATCAGTTGACTTTAAGTAAAGGAATATAATTTAAGTAAATGAATAAAATATTTTATAAAGTAAATACATGTAAGTAAAGTAGAATAATGTTAAGTAAAGGAGATTACTCTTATTTAATCAGCTGAAGGCCTTAAGAGTCCAATAAAAAAATGAGATTTCTTGGAGAAGAGACTCTGCCTCAAGACAGCCTGAATTTCCAGCCTGCAGATCTGTCTGCCCTGTGGATTTTGGACTTGTCAGCTCCCACAATGGCATAGGCCAATTCTTAAAATCTCTATCTCTCTTCCTCCTTCTGTCATATATACATTTCTGTGATGGCATATATTACCATTATTCTGACTTTCAGAAGAAAGAAGACCCATTATCAAAAGCATAAAATGGAAAATAAAGTCTTGTGTTCCTGTTTCCCATCCAGAGTCTGCTACTAGCATAATTTAAAATTAAATGAAGACTTGGGTTGGTATGTTACAAACTTGAACAGTTATTAAAGTGAATGCTTCATTTGGCAAATTCATTAGGATGTTTGTCCCTTAGGCCAGCTTGTCTTTAGGAAACTGGCTGGGTTTAGTGCTTTAGCACCAGTATCTCATTTAATGCTGACACCTTGCAGTCAAGGAACTGTTACCACCTGCCATAGGTCTGAGGGAGCAGAACGTAAGTCCCTTGCTTAGATGATCCAGTGGCAGAGCTTGTACTGATCTCAGGTCAGTCTGTGTCTAATGCCCTGGGATCAATCACACCATTTGACTCTTTCCTGATCAAGCCTCAACTCCTGCCCTGCAGAGTATCTCAGGGGAGTGAGGAGACCTGCAAGCTCTCAGGTGGCAGTGGAGTGCTTGCTCTGATGGAAGCCAGGTCTTAAATTTGGGAGTCTGCAAGGGCCAGGTCTTATCCTGTTTTGGCCATTCTGTAAGGTATGGAAAGGCTACCCCCATAGCTATTCAGAAGCCAAGGTGGCCATGGTCACTTCTGCTCTTCATGACACCAACATCAAGGACACCTTCTCCTGGGACTTGACTCAGCTCCTCTAGTTCCTTCACAGGTTACCTCCCAAGGGAAAGGCCAGAAATTGGGCAATTAGCCTATATAGGCTTCTGCTCTCATCAGAAGCTTGGGCTGTTCCCCCGAGGTATTAATCTTGTTGGTGAATGAAGATCTTCTTGCCCATTTTTCTGCTGCTGGAAAACAGGGATGAAACCTTCACAAGGGCCCTAGGTCGTGAGAAATTGTTCCTTGGATACCAGGTGTCCTGAACAAAAAGTGAAGGCCCAAGAACAACCTCGACCAGAAGTGTCTGAGCTCACCAAGGAATGTTGCAGGTCAGAGGAAGATGGAGAATTACCACCTGGCACTGGATGTGTATTTTTTTGTGTTGTTTGTATAACCCGGTGCACTTAGTGGTTAACTGACTCACGTACCAACTCTGTTCATGTAGACAGGGTTTCAATAGATTATGGAAGGAAAACTCTTCTTGGTAGTGTGTGTGTGTGTGTGTGTGTGTGTGTGTGTGTGTGTGTGTACATGTGTGTATTCGTGTGCTGTTTATGCTTATGTTTGTGTGTGGTGTGTTTGCATTGCTGCACATGTACCTATCTGTAGATAGTATGTGCTTTTTTGTGTGGGTTGTGCTTTGTTTGGATGACTGTGATGTTTATGTATTGTGTTGTGTGCAACAGTGTTTTATTTATCCGTTGTGTGTAAATTCATGTAAAAGTAACACAAACCCTGACTGTGTTTTACCTAGAATGAGTTTATGTCATGAAGAGAATGCATATAGATCTGAGGTCTGTGATGGTATGCATGTGTGTGTGACTACATGTGTGTTTTTACGTATAAAACACTCACACTCTATTTTAAACAAGAATGGGTATAGAAGGGAGAGAACTAAAACCATGATAAGGCAACATGTGTGTGTGTGCATAGTTTTGTGTGTATGTCCATGGGTGTGTGTATATGCATGGGTGTGTTTGTGTATGGATGTGTGTGTATATGTGTATGTGTTGGATAAACAGTCTGATAGCTACATTCTCCTCTTATGTCTTATCTCCTTTTATTTCAGACAGAGATATCCAGCTCCAAGAAGAGTCATTCTCAAGCCAGGTTGTAAGCCATTTGTCCATGTGATTTAAAGACCCCACAGTGCACTGAGGGCACTTTTCTTCATTGGCCTTACAAAATGCCATATTTCTACTCTTTGAAAAATTTGTTTCAATGTTTACCTATTTTTTTTTGAGACAGAGAGAGAGAGCATGAGTGGTGGAGGGGCAGAGAGGGAGACACAGAATCTGAAGCAGGCTCCAGGCTCTGAGCTGTCAGCACAGAGCCCAACTCAGGGCTCGAACCCACAAACCGCGAGATCATGACACAAGATGTGAGACCATCGCCTGAGCCAAAGTCGGCTGCCCAACCGACTGAGCCTCCAGGTGCCCCAACCATATTTCTACTCTTGAGAACATGGTAGTGGTTAAGTGCTTAGGCTCTGGTGTCACACACATTTTATTTCAAATTCTTATTTTGACACTTCATTTTGGACTGTGGGCTCAACCTCTGTGAGGCTAAGAAGGCTGAACTGTAAAGTGATAGGAATATTCCACCCAGTATGTGGCATGTGATAAGCATGCACTAAATGGGTGCTAGCATCATGATTATTCCCTAAAGGCATGAGATTTTAAACTTGCTAGTCACTTCTTGACCGTTCAGAGTATTTTGTGCAAAGGCAGGGGAAACATCCAAACAGTCTCTTTCAAACTCCAGCAGACAGCTTCCCTTCCTCCTTCCTGAGGCATGTATCCAGCCGTTTCTTTCACACAGGGTTGGCTTGCATCAGGGTTCTATTCTTCCTGGTCCAATCATTGAAGGTGAAGATTCTACTTGACACAAAACTTTTGGATTTCACCCCCCAAATGCTTGAATTCCAAAGAGAAGTTTTATCCAATGAATGTCACTGGGCAGCCACGTATCAGCAGAAGGTTTAAGTCACTGCCCTCCATCTGGTCCCACTGACTGAGATGAGCTCAGAAATGGCTGAGCTCATCTGTGTTCTTTGAAGAGACTTTTCTATCAGATCCCTATCGTTAGAATGATGCTGTCTCACTGGGTTCCATCGTAGGGCTTCTGTATGTGGCCTCTAAGTCTGATTTAATTCCCAGCAAGGGAGCCTGGCCTTTAGTGTAAAGACTATCAGAATCTGTATGCTTTATATCAGAGTCTATCAACCACTACATGCCATGGAGTATGTGACTTCACACCTGTTTCCACTATACTAAGATGAAAGAATTAACTGCTGGAATTTCTGCTTTACAGGCACTCAATAAATGTTTACTAATTAATGTAATTAAGTGCATGTGAAAGACCTTTGAAAATTGTAAAGTGTGGTGTAAGTAGGTGATCATACATTCTGGCTTGCCTAGGAAAATCTTGGTGTAGACCTATTGTTCTGGTATATAACGTCTCTCCTCAATCTTTTCTAAAAATTATTTTTAGAGGGAAAGGGAGAGTGCCTGAGCAGAGGGAGAGAGAGAGAAATCTTAAGCAGGCTGCATGCTCAGTGCAGATCCCGACGTAGGGCTTGATCCCATGACCCTGGGATCATGACCTGAGCCGAAATCAAGAGTTGGATGTTCAACCGACTGAGCCAGCCAGGTGCCCCTCTTTTCACTCTTAAAGCATGCTGGCTTGGATAAGATAATATAGGGTCATCATATGTATGAGTATAAGTAGGTAATCAAGCAGGTGGCTGGGGTAATTTTGAAGCCCTGAAACAATTCCAAACATGGACTAGAATATTCTGCCAAATGAATGAAGGGCAGGAACAGCAGAATGCTGAAGAGTAGGATCTCTGATTATGGTGACAAAGAGAAAGTCCCCAGGGTCATTCAGGGAGTAAAAATTATTGAGGTTGGAGTCCAATTCAAGATTTTTAGCTACAGAGCCCTAGCTCCTGATCAGTACTCTATATTGTGCTCAATAATTGTGAGCTCTAAGGAGGAAGAGGATTGCATATTTTATTTTCTGTTTTATTCTCAGTGCCAAGAAAGTATCTGGAACATGGTCAAGTAAGTAAAGAAATTTATGCTGGCCTCCTTTGAAGGAAATCTTGTTTGCTGTTGGAAATCCGATGTACTCTGTGACCACAATGGGGCAGATGGAAGATTCAGACAGCAAAATGTGTGGTGTGTCTGAATTTTGATACAGTTTCCAGGAGAAACAGCATGTGGCTGTAATGTACACATAGTGATGATAACCACCATATCTCAGTCCCTGACACTTCCTACTCCTTCCATCCCCAGCAGAGATAAGAACAACATGAGGCCTAAGAACCAGAGCAGCATGTCCGAGTTCCTACTCCTGGGGCTCCCCATACGGCCAGAGCAGCAGGGCATGTTCTTCACCCTGTTCCTGGGCATGTACCTGACCACGGTGCTGGGGAACCTGCTCATCATCCTGCTCATCAGGCTGGATTCTCGCCTCCACACGCCCATGTACTTCTTCCTCAGCCACTTGGCCTTCTCAGATATCTTTCTCATCTGTCACCGTCCCAAAGATGCTGATGAACATGCAGACTCAGCACTTGTCCATCCCCAATGTGGCATGCATTTCCCAGATGTATTTTTTCATATTTTTTGTCTGTCTTGACAATTTCCTTCTTGCAGTGATGGCATATGACAGGTATGTGGCCATCTGTCAACCACTCCACTACACCACTGTCATGAGGGAGGAGCTGTGTATCTTACTGGTGGCTGGATCCTGGTTCTTCTCATGTGCCCATGCCCTATTGCATACTCTCCTTCTGTCCCGCCTGTCCTTCTGTGCTGACAATACCATCCCTCATTTCTTTTGTGATCTCACCACCCTTTTGAAGTTGATCTGCTCAGACACCTCCCTCAATGAGCTAGTTATCTTCACCGAGGGGGGCGTGTTTGCCTTCCTGCCATTGTGTGCTATTTTGGGCTCTTATATTCGCATTGGGGCCACCATCCTAGGGGTTCCCTCCATCAAGAGGATCTGCAAAGGCTTGTCCACCTGTGGCTCCCACCTCCTTGTGGTGTTTTTGTACTATGGGACTCTTGCAATGATTTACTTCATTCCTTCATCAAACAATTCCAAAGTCAAAGATATAATTGCTTCAGTTATATATACAGTGGTGACACCCATGTTAAACCCCTTTATCTATAGCCTGAGGAACAGGGACATGAAACTAGCTCTGGGGATACTTTATAGGAGGAAAATTATTTTTTCTAAGTAACAGTTACTCATATTCTTAATTTTCCTAGTGATGTTTCTAGAGACACCTCCTTGAAAAATTGTGTAGGTGACTGTTGTAGATAGCAAAAATGGCCAAATTACTTCACTGCCCCTCTTATAAATGTGGTTTGTTTCCTTACCCACTGAATCGAGACAGGACTTCTGACTGACTTTGACTAATAGATTCAGTGAAAGTGGTGTGAGATTTCCAAGCCTATGTAGACTCTGTTCCTTCTCCTCTTGGAACCTTGAGACCACCATGTGAAATAGTCCAAGCTAGGGTGTGTGAAGATGGGGGCCATGTGAGGGAGAACCAAAATGCTCCAGCTAACAATCAACCAGCTCCCTGGTGACCTGGTAGGTGACAGCAGAAGCATGAGTGAGCCCTTGTTGTGATCAGTTGAACCAAACCCAGATGAGAAGCCCTATCCAGCTGGCACATTCCCTGCTCAAATTGCAAGTGCATGGAATTGTCATATAAACAAGTGGTTGTTGTTAAGCCACTAAATTTGGGGATGGTTTGTTATGCAGCAAAAGCTAACTGATACATTGACTGCCTTTGTTTCCTTGTTTTCCTTGATTTCAATGGTCTCTCCCCCCTTTTTGATCCCTACTTGGATTGTATTCCCTGCCTATTTTTCAGGTTATGATTTCCATAACCTATTTCCTTAGCCTTAGGTATATTTTCTTGTTCTCATTATTCTCCCATAAGCGTTGGTATATGGCATTATCAGCAACTCTCATTTTTGTCAAGTCAAAATTTTAAGGTATGGCCTTATCTATCTGAAGAGATATAAATGAATTGCTGTGATATCAAAACACATGAATTTCTTTTTCTGAAGGAAGGTTACACATTCTGTTTCTTCTTGAAGAAGAGAAACAATCTTAGACTAAGATTTGCGGTCTAAATTACGTTGCATTTTGTATAAGTTATACCTTCTGACCCCTTAACTTACTGATGCCAAGTTAAAGAGATAAGAATTTTCAAATGTGAGGGGCGTCTAGGTGGCTCAGTCAGTTAAGTGTCTGACTCTTGATTCCAGCTCAGGTTACAATCTCATGGTTCGTGAGTTTGAGTCCAACATTGGGCTCTTCACTGACAGTGTGGAGCCTCCCTGGGATTCTCTCTCTCTCTCCCTTGCTCCCTACCCCTCCCTGCACTCTCTTTCTCAAAAAATTAATAAACTATTGGGGCGCCTGGGTGGCTCAGTCGGTTAAGCGTCCGACTTCAGCTCAGGTCACGATTTCGCGGTCCGTTGAGTTCAAGCCCTGCATTAGGCTCTGGGCTGATGGCTCAGAGCCTGAAGCCTGCTTCTGATTCTGTGTCTCCCTCTCTTTCTGCCCCTCCCCTGTTCATGCTCTGTCTCGCTCTGTCTCAAAAATAAATAGATGTTAAATTTTTTTTAATTAAAAAAAAATTAATAAACTATAAAAAGTTTTTAAAAGAGGACTTCTTAAATGTGATATGCTACTTGTTTATAGAACAAAACTAATATCTGGGCCATTATAGCTGAGTTAGTATTAAGGTTTGTGCAATATGTTTTTGATAAACAAAATAAAAATAGTTAATATGACACTGAATAATGAATAGAATTATTGAATTACTATATTGAACACCTGAAACTAAGATAACATTGTCTGTTAACTAAACTGTAATTAAAATTAAAAATGGTAAATAAATGCTATTGTTTGTATAAAAAAATGACTAATATGAAATTTAATAATAATTCATAGTGTGTATAAATTTATGTAAAGGAGATAACAATAAACAATTTAGTGTTTTTGTCCTTTTGTCTATCATGTCTATAGTTATAAAAAGTAAGTATTGCTCTAAGTGTTTAAAGTAAAGAAGTTGAGACTGCATTTGTAATATATTTGCTAGTTACATATTGTGTCTAAAAGTAAAACATTTGCAAATATTTTGGCTTTAGTATCCTTAAGTTAGTTTTTGCCTGTGCCAAAAACTCAGCAGAGAGGCACAGTGCATTAAATCTCATTCCCAAATTCTCTAAACCAATGTAGGGTGTATTTTTTTTTAACTGGAAGTTTGTTTGTGGGGACAGCTTATTTACTTATGCCTTCTTAATTCTAGATTATAAAAATGGGTTATCTTTTGCTCCACAAACAGCATGACCTGATTTCTAGAAAAGAAAACTATAAATGTATATAAAAATAATCGATTTTTTGACAGGTATTTAGGACGTGTTTCCTGGGCTTATGGAAATTTCTAGAAGAGAACAAATCAGACAGAAATACTTTCCTTTTGTAGAGCTTATATTCTAGTAGAGGATGACAATGAAAATAAACAATATGTAAGTAAACTTCATGGTTTTAAGTGCTACAAAATGCAACACTGTGAAGAAATCAGGAATCCAGGGCCTAGGCTGCTATTTTAAATAGTGTGACGAGGATTGGTCCCACCAAGAAGGTGCTATTTGAGCAAAGAATTGAAGGCATCAGAGAACGGAGCTACAGGGATATTTGCAGGAAAAGCATGTCAGGGAGCAGGTCCAGCAGCTGCAATGCTCTGAAATGTGACAATGTCAGCTATGTTCCAGGAACAAAGAGGAGACTGGTCACTGAAGAGGAGTGAACATGTAGAAGAGCAGAAGGAAGGTGGTCCAGTTTCATTCTTCTGCATGTTGCTGTCCAGTTCTCCCAGCACCATTTGCCGAAGAGACTGTCTTTTTCCATTGGATATTCTTTTCTGCTTTGTCGAAGATTAGTTGGTCATATATTTGTGGGTCCAATTCTGGGTTCTCTATTCTATTCCATTGATCTATGTGTCTGGTTTTGTGCCAATACCATACCGTCTTCATGATTACAGCTTTGTAATACAGCTTAAAGTCTGGGATTGCGATGCCTCCAGCTTTGGTTTTCTTTTTCAACATTAATTTGGCTATTCAGGGTCTTTTCTGGTTCCATACAAATTTTAGGATTGTTTGTTCTAGCTCTATGAAGAATGCTGGTGTTATTTTGATAAGGGTTGCACTGAATGTGTAGATTGCTTTGGGTATTATCAACATTTTAACAATATTTTTTCTCCCAATCCATAAGCATGGAATGTTTTTAAAAAAATTTTTTAATCTTTTTTTTTTTTTAACGTTTATTTATTTTTGAGACAGAGAGAGACAGAGCATGAACGGGGAAGGGGCAGAGAGAGAGGGAGACACAGGATCGGAAGCAGGCTCCAGGCTCTGAGCCATCAGCCCAGAGCCCGACGCGGGGCTCGAACTCACGGACCGCGAGATCGTGACCTGAGCCGAAGTCGGACGCTCAACCGACTGAGCCACCCAGGCGCCCCTAATCTTTTTTATTTTTGAGAGATAGAGCATGAGCAGGGGAGGGGCAGAGAGAGAGCGAGACACAGAATCTGAAGCAGGCTTCAGGCTCTGGGCTGTCAACATAGAGCCCGACACAGGGGTCAAACTCACAGACCACGAAATCATGACCTGAGCTGAAGTTGGACGCTTAACCAACTGAACCACCGAGGCTCCCCAGAGCATGGAATGTTTTTCCTTTGTGTCTTCCTCAATTTCTTTCATAAGTATTCTATAGTTTTCAGCATACAGATCTTTTACCTCTTTGGTTAGGTTTAGTCCTAGGTATCTTATACACAAAAATAAATTCAAAATGGAGGGAAGATCTAAATGTGAGAAGGAAATCTATCAAAGTCCTATAGGAGAAAACAGATAGTAACCTTTTTGACTTAGGCTGCAGCAACTTCTTACTTGACATATCTGCGGAGGCAAGGGAAATAAAAGCAAAAATGAACTATTGGGACCTCATCAAGATAAAAAGCTTTTGTACAAAGAAGGAAACAATCAATAAAACTAAGAGGCAACAAATGGAATGGGAGAAGATATTTTCATATGATACATTGAATAAAGGGCTAATATTCAAAATCTATAAGGAACTTACCAAACTCAACACCCCAAAAAACAAATAATCCAGTGAAGAAATGGGCAGAAAACATGAATAGACAATTTTCCAAAGAAGACATCCAGATGGCTAACAGACACATGAAAAGATGTCACCATCACTATCATCAGGGAAATACAAATCAAAACCACAATGAGATAGCACCTCACACCAGTCAGAGTGGCTAAAATTAACAACTCAGGAACAACAGATGTTGGCAAGGATGAGGAGAAAGGGGAACCGTTTTGCACTGCTGGTGGAAATGCGAACTGGTGTAGCCACTCTGGAAAACAGTATGGAAGTTCCTCAAAAAATTAAAAATAGAGCTAACCTACAACCCAGCAATTGCACTACTAGGTATTTATTGAAAGGATACAAAAATGCTGATTTGAAGGGGGGGTACATGCACCCCAATGTTTACAGCAACACTACCAATAATAGCCAAAGCATGGAAAGAGCCCAAATGTCCATTGCCTGATAAATGGATAAAGAAGATGTGGTGTGTGTGTGTGTGTGTGTGTGTGTGTGTGTGTGTGTGTATAATGGAATATTGTATATATATATACACACATATATATGCAATATATATATTATATACATATGTAATATAATGTATATATTACATATATATAATGGAATGTGTGTGTGTATATATATACATATATAATGGAATATTATTCAGTAATGAAAAGAACGAAATCTTGTCATTTGCAACAATGTGGATGGAACTAGAATACATTATGCTAAATGAAATAAGTCAGTCAAAGAACAATAAATATATGATTTCACTCGTGGAATTTAAGAAACAAAACAAATGAACATAGGGAAAGGGAGGAAAAAGTAAGATGAAAATAGAGGGGGAGGTAAAACATAAGAAACTCTTAAATACAGAGAACACACTGAGGGTTGCTGGGGGGTGTTGGATGGGGTTGACGGGCTGAATGGTGGATGGGTATTAAAGGGGGCACTTGCTGGCATGAGCACTGGGTGTTATATATGTGATGAATCACTAAATTCTACTCCTGAAACCTATTACATTATATGTTAACTAACTTGGATTTAAATAAAAGAAAAAAAGAAATATTCACTCGTCTGAGGGTCATAAATACATACATACATTTATATATATATGTACATATGTGTGTGTGTGTATCCTGTTTTCTTTGATAAATTTTAGTTTTATCCCTCTCATTTAGGTCTATGAGCCTATTGGTCTATGAGCCTATTGTGTATGGTGTGAGTCAGGGGTCAAGGCTGATTATTTCCTACATGCATATCTAGTTGTTCCAGCATAATTTATCAAATGGCTGCTTCTTTCTCCATTAAATTGCATTTGCACTTGGGAAAAAATCATTTGATTATATAAATAAGGATTTATTTTGGGTTCTCTATTTCTAACGCTGTTTTATTATTTATTTATTTGGTAATCTAATATATTAATAGGTTTATATGAGCTATATATATTAATTTAAGGAAATTCAGGTGTTACAACCATGTATTAATTGGCAATTCTCTCCCTCTCTCCCCCACTGAACTTTCATTCTTACTCTAGTGACTATACACATACACAGATTTGTACAATTAAAAAAAAATGAATTCATACTTTTTTACTTGTGCCACATCTTGATTTTCCTACCTAATGGCTTTTCAAAGAAGTAATAGACAGAAGATGGCAGCGTAGGAGGACGCTGGGCTCACCGCGTCCTGCTGATCACTGAGATTCCACCTACACCTGCCTAAATAACCCAGAAAACCACCAGAAGACTAGCAGAATGGAGTCTCCAGAGCCAAGTGCAGACGAGAGCCCCACAGAAGAGGGTAGGAAGGGCGGAGAGGAGGTGCGCCCTCCACGACTGGCAGGAGGGAGCCAGGGTGGAGGGGCGGCCCGCCTGCCAAGCAGAACCCCGGAGTCTGGCTTGCAAAAGCGGAGGGGCCGGATGGAGTGTGTTCTGACAGCAAGTGGGACTTGACATCTGGAAGGTTATAAGCTAACAGCTCTGCTTGGAGAACGGGAGGGCTGGAGGACAACGGGAGGGAGAGTTGTTGAGCACTGGGATGACAGAACTCAGTTTGGCGGAGAACAAAGGTGCTCGCCAGTGCCATCTCCCTCGACCATCCCCCAGCCAAAATCCCAAAGGGAACCAGTTCCTGCCAGGGAACTTGCTTGTTCCGTGCAAACACCCAACACTGTGCTTCTGCAGAGCCACACCTCCCGCAGCAGGTCTGACTCCCTCCCGCTGGTCGCGGGGACCCTCCCAAAGTGGGTCACCAAAGGAGAAGTGAGCTGAGCCTACCCCTCCTGCCCCCATGCACCTTGCATATCCACCCCAACTAATACGCCAGATCCCCAGCACCACAAGCCTGGCAGTGTGCAAGTAGCCCAGACGGGCCACGCCACCCCACAGTGAATCCCACCCCTAGGAGAGGGAAAGAGAAGGCACACACCAGTCTGACCATGGCCCCAGCGGTGGGCTGCGGGCAGACATCAGGTCTGATTGCGGCCCCACCCACCAATGCGAGTTATTCAAGACAGCACAGGGAAAGTGCCCCGCAGTCCCGCACCACTCCAGGGACTATCCAAAATGACCAAACGGAAGAATTCCCCTCAAAAGAATCAACGAACTGATCAAACTGGGTTTAAATAATATAACAGAAAGTGAATTTAGAATAATAGTCATAAAATTAATCGCTGGGCTTGAAAACAGTATACAGGACAGCAGAGAATCTATTGCTACAGAGGTCAAGGGACTAAGGAACAGTCAGGAGGGGCTAAAAAATGCGATAAACGAGCTGCAAAATAAAATGGAAAAGACCACGGCTCGGATTGAAGAGGCAGAGGAGAGAATAGGCAAACTAGAAGATAAAATTATGGAAAAACAAGAAGCTGAGAAAAAGAGAGATAAAAAAATCCAGGAGTATGAGGGGAAAATTAGAGAACTAAGTGATGCACTAAAGAGAAATAATATACGCATAATTGGTATTCCAGAGGAGGAAGACAGAGGGAAAGGTGCTGAAGGTGTACTTGAAGAAATAATAGCTGAGAACTTCCCTGATCTGGGGAAGGAAAAAGGCATTCAAATCCAAGAGGCACAGAGAACTCCCTTCAGACATAACTTGAATCGATCTTCTGCACGACATATCATAGTGAAACTGGCAAAATACAAGGATAAAGAGAAAATTCTGAAAGCAGCGAGGGATAAACGTGCTCTAACTTATAAAGGGAGACCTATAAGACTCGTGACTGATATCTCTACTGAAACTTGGCAGGCCAGAAAGGAATGGCAGGAGATCTTCAATGTGATGAACAGGAAAAATATGTAGCCAAGAATCCTTTATCGAGCAAGTCTGTCATTTAGAATAGAAGGAGAGATAAAGGTCTTCCCAAACAAACAAAAACTGAAGGAATTCATCACCACTAAACCAGCCCTACAAGAGATCCTAAGGGGGATCCTGTGAGACAAAGTACCAGAGACATTGCTACAAGCATAAAACATAAAGGCATCACAATGACTCTAAACCCATATCTTTCTATAATAACACTGAATGTAAATGGACTAAATGTGCCAACCAAAAAACATAGGATATCAGAATGGATAAAAAGAAAGCAAGACCCATCTATTTGTTGTCTATAAGAGACTCATTTTAGACTTGAGGACACCTTCAGATTGAGAGTGAGGGGATGGAGAACTATTTATCATGCTACTAGAAGCCAAAAGAAAGCTGGAGTAGCCATACTTATATCAGACAAACCAGACTTTCAATTAAAGGCTGTAACAAGAGATGAAGAAGGGCATTATATAATAATTACAGGGTCTATCCATCAGGAAGAGCTAACAATTATAAATGTCTATGCGCTGAATACAGGAGCCCCCAAATATATAAAACAATTACTCACAAACATAAGCAACCTTATTGATAAGAATGTGGTAACTGCAGGGGACTTTAACACTCCACTTACAGAAATGGATAGATCATCTAGACACACAGTCAATAAAGAAACAAGGGCCCTGAATGATACATTGGATCAGATGGACTTGACAGATATTTTTAGAACTCTGCATCCCAAAGCAACAGAATATACTTTCTTCTTGAGTGCACATGGAACATTCTCCAAGATAGATCACATACTGGGTCACAAAACAGCCCTTCATAAGTACACAAGAATTGAAATCGTACCCTGCATACTTTCAGACCACAATGCTATGAAGCTTGAAATCAACCACAGCAAAAAGTCTGGAAAACCTCCAAAAGCATGGAGGTTAAAGAACACCCTACTAAAGAATGAATGGGCCAATCAGGCAATTAGAGAAGAAATTAAAAAATATATGGAAACAAACGAAAATGAAAATACAACAATCCAAACGCTTTGGGATGCAGCGAAGGCAGTCCTGAGAGGAAAATACACTGCAATCCAGGCCTATCTCAAGAAACAAGAAAAATCCCAAATACAAAATCGAATAGCACACCTAAAGGAAATAGAAGCAGAATAGCAAAGACAGCCTAAATCCAGCAGAAGAAGAGAAATAATAAAGATCAGAGCAGAAATAAACAATATAGAATCTAAAAAAAACTGTAGAGCAGATCAACAAAACCAAGAGTTGGTTTTTTTGAAAAAATAAACAAAATTGACAAACCTCTAGCCAGGCTTCTCAAAAAGAAAAGAGAGATGACACAAATAGATAAAATCATGAATGAAAATGGAATTATTACAACCCATCCCTCAGAGATACAAGCAATATCAGGGAATACTATGAAAAATTATATGCCAACAAACTGGACAACCTGGAAGAAATGGACAAATTCCTAAACACCCACATGCTTCCAAAACTCAATCAGGAGGAAATAGAAAGCTTGAACAGACCCATAACCAGCGAAGAAATTGAATCAGTTATCAAAAATTTCCCAACAAATTGGAGTCCAGGACCAGATGGCTTCCCAGGGGAGTTCTACCAGACACAAAGCAGAAATAATACCTATCCTTCTCAAGCTATTCCAAAAAATAGAAAGGGAAGGAAAACTTCCAGACTCATTCTATGAAGCCAGTATTACTTTGATTCCTAAACCAGACAGAGACCCAGTAAAAAAAGAGAACTACAGGCCAATATCTGTGATGAATATAGATGCAAAAATTCTCAATAAGATACTAGCAAATCGAATTCAACGGCATATAAAAAGAATTATTCACCATGATCAAGTGGGATTCATTCCTGGGATGCAGGGCTGGTTCAACATTTGCAAATCAATCAACGTGATACACCACATTAATACAAGAAAAGAGAAGAACCATATGATCCTGTCAATCGATGCAGAAAATGCATTTGGCAAAATTCAGCAACTTTCTTAATAAAAACCCTCGAGAAGGTCGGGATAGAAGGAACATACTTAAAGATCATAAAAGCCATTTATGAAAAGCCCACAGCTAACATCATCCTCAATGAGGAAAAACTGAGAGCTTTTTCCTTGAGATCAGGAACACGACAGGGATGTCCACTCTCACCGCTGTTGTTTAACATAGTGTTGGAAGTTCTAGCATCAGCAATCAGACAACAGAAGGAAATCAAAGACATCAAAATTGGCAAAGATAAAGTCAAGCTTTCACTTTTTGCAGATGACATGATATTATACATGGAAAATCTGATAGACCCCACCAAAAGTCTGCTAGAACTGATACATGAATTCAGCAAAGTTGCAGGATACAAAATCAATGTACAGAAATCAGTTGCATTCTTATACACTAATAATAAAGCGACAGAAAGACAAATAAAGAAACTGACCCCATTCACAATTGCACCAAGAAGCATAAAATACCTAGGAATAAATCTAACCAAAGATGTAAAAGATTTGTATGCTGAAAACTATAGAAAGCTTATGAAGGAAATTGAAGAAGATATAAAGAAATGGAAAAACATTCCATGCTCATGGGTTGGAAGAATAAATATTGTCAAAATGTCAATACTACCCAAAGCTATCTACACATTCAATGCAATACCAATCAAAACTGCACCAGCATTCTTCTTGAAACTAGAACAAGCAATCCTAAAATTCATGTGGAACCACAAAAGGCCCCGAATAGCCAAAGTAATTTTGAAGAAGAAGACCAAAGGGGGAGGCATCACAATCCCAGACTTTAGCCTCTACTACAAAGCTGTCATCATCAAGACAGCATGGTATTGGCACAAAAACAGACACATAGACCAATGGAATAGAATAGAAACCCCAGAACTAGACCCACAAACGTATGGCCAACTCATCTTTGACAAAGCAGGAAAGAATATCCAATGGAAAAAAGACAGTCTCTTTAACAAATGGTGCTGGGAGAACCGGACAGCAACATGCAGAAGGTTGAAACTAGACCACTTTCTCACACCATTCACAAAAATAAACTCAAAATGGATAAAGGACCTGAATGTGAGACAGGAAACCATCAAAACCTTAGAGGAGAAAGCAGGAAAAGAACTCTCTGACCTCAGTTGTAGCAATTTCTTACTTGACACATCCCCAAAGGCAAGGGAATTAAAAGCAAAAATGAACTACTGGGACCTTATGAAGATAAAAAGCTTCTGCACAGCAAAGGAAACAACCAACAAAACTAATAGGCAACCAACGGAATGGGAAAAGATATTTGAAAATGACATATCAGAAAAAGAACTAGTATCCAAAACCTATAAAGAGCCGACCAAACTCCACACCTGAAAAACAAATAACCCAGTGAAGAAATGGGCAGAAAACATGAATAGACACTTCTCTAAAGAAGACATCTGGATGGCCAACAGGCACATGAAAAGATGCTCAGCGTCGCCCCTCATCAGGGAAATACAAATCAAAACCACACTAGGATATCACCTCACGCCAGTCAGAGTGGCCAAAATGAACAAATCAGGAGACTATAGATGCTGGAGAGGATGTGGAGAAACGGGAACCCTCTTGCACTGTTGGTGAGAATGCAAATTGGTGCAGCCGCTCTGGAAAACAGTGTGGAGGTTCCTCAGAAAATTAAAAATAGACCTACCCTATGACCCAGCAATAGCACTGCTAGGAATTTACCCAAGGGATACAGGAGTACTGATGCATAGGGGCACTTGTACCCCAATGTTTATAGCAGCACTCTCAACAATAGCCAAATTATGGAAAGAGCCTAAATGTCCATCAACTGATGAATGGATAAAGAAATTGTGGTTTATATACACAATGGAGTACTACGTGGCAATGAGAAAGAATGAAATATGGCCCTTTGTAGCAAGGTGGATGGAACTGGAGAGTGTGATGCTAAGTGAAATAAGCCATACAGAGAAAGACAGATACCATATGGTTTCACTCTTATGTGGATCCTGAGAAACTTAACAGAAACCCATGGGGGAGGGGAAGGAAAAAAAAAGAGGTTAGAATGGGAGAGAGCCAAAGCATAAGAGACTCTTAAAAACTGAGAACAAACTGAGGGTTGATGGGGGGTGGGAGGGAGGGGAGGGTGGGTGATGGGTATTGAGGAGGGCACCTTTTGGGATGAGCACTGGGTGTTGTATGGTACCCAATGTGACAATAAATTTCATATACTGAAAAAAATAAAAAAAAGAAGTAATAGACATCCATTTTATTCTTTCAACCTGCTGCATATTCTTACATTCTATGCGATTAACCATAATTAATTTCTCTATTCTTTATTGGTAGGATTTTAGGTTGTTCTGAATTTTTTCTGTTATAATCTGGGAATGACTGAAAAAGTCTTAATATCCAATATATATTTATGACAATATTTCCATAGATTAGACTCCTCAGAGTGGGAATTTCTAGAATGAAGCATTCAATCACATATTTTTAAACATATACTTTCGAAGATAAATGGGAATAAGAAATGTCCTCATCTCCCCGCTGTGGAATGGATAACTTTCAAGTAATTGCTCTCAGTTCTTGTTCTTTCTGGCCATTCCCATTTTTTAAATTGTATGGTAAAAAAAAAAAAAAAAAAAAAAAACCCAGGAAACTAAACAGAACAAAAGCACAACAATTTAATAAGGATATAAATTTAAGAGAGGAGTAAAAGTGGGGCACCTGGGTGTTCAGTCGGTTGAGTGTCCGACTTCGGCTCACATCATGATCTCATGGTTCATGAGTTCAAGCCCCACTTCAGGCTCTGTGCTGACAGCTCAGGGCCTGGAGGCTGCTTCAGATTCTGTGTCTCCCTCTCTCTCTGCTCCTCCCCTGCTCACACTCTGTCTCTCTCTTGAAAATAAATAAAGATTTAAAAAAAATTAAGAGAGGAGTAAGGGTAAAACTTTTTAAGGAAGGAAACGTTTTTTGACTGAGAAAAATGGGGAATTATAAAAATCCTCACAATGAGAAAAGTTGCTAAAATGTAATTCTCCTCATTCCCTTCCTTCTCTGCCTCCATTCTTTTCCACATGAAATGTCTGCAAAGACATTCAAAAGCTACATATTCAGTAATCATTTCCAGCAATAGGCTGCCATGTGAAGGGTTTGGAGGGTAAGACTCAATAAAAGGAGAGATATTTGTTCAGGAAATATTTGTGGGAAGACAATTAGTTTCAAGCAGTATTTGGAGGATGAGGTGACGAGTCTCCGTGGGGAAATGGAGGAATGGTGAGGAAGAGTATCATGATTTTAGCAGAGAGGGGGACAATTGGTGGGCTGTCATCAATGCATGTGAGCATCCACAACAGCCTTGTCTCACATGGGTTAAAAAAGTTCATCTCCAACAGTTCAGTTGTTCACCAAGATCTAGTAGATATTAGATTCAAGTAAGCAGATTCCACTTGTGGGTTTGTCAAGAGGGTGCTGCCTGGGATTTCCTCCTGCCCATCAGCTTCCTCAGGCCCTGTTTCAGGTCTTTGTTTCTCAGGCTATAGATAAAAGGGTTCAGCATGGAGGTAAGAACTGTGTAGACAAGTGTTGCTATGTGGTCCCTGGCAGTGTAGGTGGATAGGGGCTGTAAATAGACGTAGAAGATGCTTCCATAAAAGAGGGTTACCACAGTGAGGTGAGAGCCACAGGTGGAGAAGGCTTTGCGTTTCCCAGCAGCTGAGGGGATCTTGAGAACTGTGATGAGGATTCGTATATAAGAGAGGGTGATGCACAGAAAGGGGGTCACCAAAACAACTGAACATTCTGACATTATCACAATTTCATTGAGAAATGTGGAGGAGCAGGACAATTTCATCAGGGG
The DNA here is from genome assembly GCF_018350155.1 of Leopardus geoffroyi. NCBI lineage: Eukaryota > Metazoa > Chordata > Mammalia > Carnivora > Felidae > Leopardus > Leopardus geoffroyi. Next base: position 81,696,330 of record NC_059342.1, read on the forward strand.
ACTGAGGTCACAGAGGAAGTGATGGATAACATTGTTGTCACAGAAGGTGAGACGATTCAGTAGCAGTGTGTGTAGGAGTGAGTGGAGGTGAGGAAGTGAGCAGGAAAAGGCCACCAGCAGGACACAGTGGTGGTGGTTCATGGTGGTGACATAGTGGAAGGGGTCACAGATGGCCACATAGCGGTCAAGGGCCATGACCGCCAGGAGGAAGCTGTCAGTGTTGCCCAGAGCATAAATAAAATACATCTGTGTCAGACACCCAGCATAGGAGATGGTCTTCTCTGACAGGAAGCTCACTAGCATCCTGGGGACAATGGTTGTTGTAAAGCAAATATCAGTGAAGGACAGGAAACTCAGGAAGAAATACATGGGGGTCTGGAGCTGGGGGTCAGAGTGGATGGCGAGGATAATGAGCAGGTTCCCTGTTATGGTGACCAGGTACATGGTGAGGAAGAGGATAAAGAGTGGTTTCTGGTCCCCAGGCTGGGAGGAGAGTCCCAGGAGGATAAACTCGGAAACACTGCTGGTTTGGTTGACTCTTTCCATTGATTTGGGTCTACTTATATACAAGATGGCTTATTATTTACCATACTGCAAGTCCAGAACCTAAATCCTCAGAACCCAGCAAGTCTTGTTTTTTTGGTTTTGTTGCAATTAGTTGTTCTGTAGAGACAGCTTGTAAGTGTCATGGTCCTTGATGTATTTCTCCCTTCCCAAATCCATTGGCATCACAAGGGCCTTATACTGAAGGCTGGAGAGACAGAAGAATAATTTACCTTTAGAAACCATCAGAGATGGACCTTTTTGATTCCAGTTCATTAGTTCTTATTCTGTGCAAAGCCTGTTCTCTTGTTGGGGATGTAGTGATAAAAACAGGCAAATTCTTGCCATTGTGTAGCTCGTGTTTAGTTGGGGAGACAGATCATCAACAAACAACATAAAGCAGTATATAAGGGATGAAGATGAATGGGGAATGGAGTGGAGGTATTTTTGGTACAGGAGGTCACAGGACACTCATTTCCTATCAAAGGAAACCCAGTGGTGGCATTGTAAAGTTCATATTTGCATTGATTTGGAAAAAAATAAGGGTTTGCCAAAATAACCAACAGGGAAAATCTAATGGGAATGTTGAACCTGTTTCAACAAAGTGGGCTTTTCCTCCTCTGGACATAGGATGAAGAGTTCATCCTCCTTAGTTCATGGTATGCTATCATCACCAGTGTAAGTCTCCCCTTTTTTGTAAATTGTTTTTCCTTTCTTTAGCTCTATGTTCTGAATCATATTTGTACAGGATGAGAATCCATTTGTACAGGATTATTGAATCGTTGGGTATTCAACAATTTTTTGTTGAATCTTCATAATTCACCTTTCCTATGTGTATGCAAAACTATCTATGAGAAATATGCTAATTTTCATATATTAACTGTTGATATATCTATCTATCTATCGATCGATCGATCGATCTATGCTTTTTCTCCAGTCATGTCGAGTTATGGACAATATCACTTTGGTGATGGACAAAAAAGTGGTCTCCACTTATTGCTACTACAAACATCTCTGCAATGGGAGATCTTGTATAAATAAAGTGTTTTCAAACAATTTTTTAGAGTCTTATATTTACCCATACCTTCTTAATGGACATATCACATAGGGATTTTTAAAAATTTTGAGATATTGGTTACTTATATATTCCTTGTTACCATAAAAATCTCTATAGTCACCATACTTATATATCACCAAAATTTTTAGAATAATTTCTTTTTCTTAAGTTTTATTTAAGTAATTTCTACACCTCACGTGGGCCCAAACTCATAAGCCTGAGATCAAGAGTCACATGTTCTTCCAACCGAGCTATCCAGGCACCCCTAAAATAATTTCCTTGGAAACAGTATATTCTTTCATACTTTTTGAATAATCCCATGCATTGGAATTTTCATGCATTAAACATTTTATTATATATTAATATATGAATTCATTTAACAATTAAATGTTGTATTTACATTAACAACTAAATGATGTCCTGTACATCAGGGTAATTATAGGTAATAGCACTGCAGTGCATATCCAAAACTTGCTAAGACAGTAAGTCTTAAATGTGCTTACACCTTTATCATAAATAACTAAACATCTTTACACCTCAGATTCACCATGTATGATATTGGACACAAATACATGCATGCTCATGAGGATTTAGTGAGAAATGCATCTACACTCAGGAGAGAGACAAGCATATTGTGAACAGAATATGCAGAAACTCTTGATCATCATCAATCCCATTGTTGCTTTCCCTTATCTGCTATGACTGGTTGTCCTCAAAATCAATTAACTCACATGCTTGAAGTATCATATCCCTCACTGCCAAGTTGTCAGACTAACCTCATGATTTTGTAAGATCTTATGGAAGGATGATTTGTTTAGGCATTGAATGATCTGAGTGAACCAGTAGTTAAAGTTAAAACAATAACCAATATTATTGAAAATGTACTACATGTCAAGCTTGTGCTAAGCACCTCACAAATTCCCACGATGAGGGATCACAACGTATGTGTTATTATCAGAAGCCTGAGGCTTAGAGTGAAGTGGTTTGCTCAAGGTCACTAAGTAAGTGAGTAGCAATCAGGATTTGAACTCCAAGCTGAATCACTCTGAAGCTCATGCTCTTAACCCTCAGGCTACACCCCCTCGTGTTTTGGTGTATATACTGTCTGTCACAATCACACACAGGCACTGTTTTCCTCACTGTGTCATTTCCTAAATGACCTCCCTTTCTTTCCCTTTTAACTAACAATCTTTCTTTTCCCATGTTCAAAATCTATCCTTGTAGTGGCTAAAGAGGTGACCGATCTTGCTGTGTTACACAGATGGTGGATTTGAAATTTTGAACATCTATGATTAATTGGCCAAAATCAGGTGGAAAAAATTGGACATGCATGTCTGGGGCATGTCTGGCATGGAGAGTTGTGGTTGGTTCTGGACAGTGTCCTGGAGTTAAGACAAAAGATGGGGGTTTGATTTGTCCTTGGTCACCTGCTCACAAGCTGATTCCTGATGTTTATGAATAGCAAATGAGACACCATGTCTGCAAGACAGTTTGTCAAACACAGGCCAATATTAAAAAATGAGCCATTTGTGAAAAGGCTGCTTGTGGAAATAAGAAATTAGTGGAGATTTGGTTTAATTAATGATGTTGGGTGATCCAGGTCATAGATGTGAGGATCACCTACTATGATAACTAGAAAGAAGAAAGGTTTTGAACCTGAGAATCAAGAAGAACAGTTCTCAAAACACAAGATGAATGGCTGAGGCTGGGAATATAATAGATTTGTTTTGTTTTGTTTTCTTCTTCACTTTTCCCTCCCTGCCTCCCTCCCACCTTCCCTCCCTCCTTCTTCCTTCCCTCCCTTCCCTCTTCCTTCCTTCCTTCCTTCCTTCCTTCCTTCCTTCCTTCCTTCCTTCCTTCCTTCCTTCCTTCCTTCCTTCCTGTGTTTTGCTTCTAGCAAAGCACACAGTGTAGATGGTCTAGAGGTCAAACTGGATGGACTGAAAACCAAAAGCTGGGTGGAGGTTTTAGTCGGACACTATGACTGCTTAATCCACAAAATATTTGAAATTCTCAGGGAGGAAAGAGTAAGTGCCAGAGGTTGGAGGGAAGCTGGCCAAGAGGGTGGCCAGCTTACCGAAGCTCACCTCCAGATCCAGATGCTGTTCTTGCCTTCCCACTTTCTCCAGAAGCTGGTCTGCACCACATCTGCTACTCAGCTGCAAGTCTGCTTCTCAGCCAAGCACAGCCCCCTCATGTTTCTCCCATGACACTCTGGGCTGATTAACAAGGAGAGGAATAGGAAAGGCGGGGGAGCTGATGTGCTACTTGGAAGGGATAGCACGTTTCCCCACACTGGCCTCCAATCCCTCAAGTCTGGCCCCCAGCATGCTGCTGCTCTCCTAGCTCCCCATCTCAGAAGGCAGAGACGTCTAGACTCAAGGGGCAAGGACTGTCTTGATGGTGGAAGCCAGACTATCTCCTGAGTCTGAGCTCTGCTCTGCTGGCCTCGGGGGCCCTTGTTAGGCTGAAGGAGTTGTGGTGTGATGACCTCTCAAGGGAGCTGATCCTGTGCTTGCTGTAAGCAGAGAAAGCAGACTGGAAATAACACCCAGCATTGCTGACTCGAGGGGATAGGGGAGCCTGGAGGCTTTCTGTTTTGATGTGGGGCTCATCCCAGAGCCACTTAATCTCACTGCAACATCTCAAGGGTGTGCCTTAGTTTCCCCAACTCTGGGTTATCAGAAATGGACAAATATTTATGTGGGTGAATATTTTTATGTTTGGGGATGCTGGTGTGGACCGCGGTATATTCTAGAGCAGGGAGGTGGGAGTTTCTAGGGGATTCAGTGGGGGTAGATCAGTGGTGCGTATGTGTGTTCCAGTATCTTGGCAGGCATGTGGATCTGGTGTCTTTTTCCTGTGTGGGATTAGTTTAATGTCGGTTTATGTGTGTTTAAAGCACAGGGTATGCAATGGTTGTTGTCATATTTAGCAAAGGGACTTTGGGAAAATAGTGTATGTGTTTTTAGAGTTTAGACTCAGGGAAGTTTTTGAGGATTAGTGTTGAGGAAAGAAGACATCTAATAGAATGTTGGCCTTGCCACTAAGCTAGTTGCTTATAAGCCTGAGTTTCTTCATCTGAAAAGTGAGGATAACAACTATTATTGGCACTGAAATCAGAGAGAAAATTTCCTCGTGGGTTTTATATAGAGAATATTGTGTATCATGGTGAACATAATCCATAACAAAGTGTAAGGAATGAAACACATTCTGCTGCAGCCTTCAGCATAAACTACTGTCTCACACGATATATGTGTGTCTTTTTCTTTAGCCTTTAGTTTAATATTTAAATTTGAATCCACATATTAAGAGTAAATAATACATAGACAAAAAGCCTTGGGTTAGAGTCCTGCCTATTCATGTGGCTTTCTTTCTATTCATTCACTTAGCTCTTTCTTTCCTTCTTTCCTCCTTCACTTCCTTCCTTCTTTCCTTCCTTCCTTCCTTTTTTCTAGCTTTATTGAGATATAATTGACACAGAACATAACTTTAAAGTGTAAAACACAGGATAAACTGAGAGCTTTCCCCTAGAGCCAGGAACAAGACAGGGATGTCCACTCTCACCACTGTTATTCAACATAGTATTGGAAGTCTTAGCCTCTGCAATCAGACAACACAAAGAAATAAAAGGCATCGAAATCAGCCAGGAGGAGGTCAAACTTTCACTCTTCACAGATGACATGATACTCTATATGGAAAGCCCAAAAGATTCCACCAGAAAACTGCTAGAACTGATTTATAAATTCAGCAAAGCTGCAGGATGTAAAGTCAATGCACAGAAATCAGTTGCACACCTACACACCATCAATGAAGTGACAGAAAGAGAAATCAAGGAATCGATCCCATTTACAGTTGCACAAAAAACCATAAAATACCTAGGAATAAATCTAATCACAGAGGTGAAAAATCTATACACTGAAAACTACAGAAATCTTATGAAAGAAATTGAAGAAAACACAAAAAAATGGAAAAAGATTCCATGCTCCTGGATAGGAAGAACAAATATTGTTAAAATGTCGATACTACCCAAAGCAATCTACATATTCAATGCAATCCCTATCAAAGTAACACCAGCATTCTTCACAGAGCTAGAACAAATAATCCTAAAATTTGTATGGAACCAGAACAGACCCTGAATAGCCAAAGCGATCTTGAAAAAGAAAACCAAAGCTGGAGGTATCACAATCCCACAGTTGAAGCTATACTAGAAGGCTGTAATCATCAAGACAGTATGGTACTGGCACAAGAACAGACACTCAGATCAATGGAACAGAATATAGAACCCAGAAATGGACCCAAAAACGTATGGCCAACTAATCTTTGATAAAGCAGGAAAGAATATCCAATGCAATAAAGACAGTCTCTTCAGCAAGTGGTGCTGGGAAAACTGGACAACAACATGCAGAAAAATGAACCTGGACCACTTTCTTACACCATACACGAAAATAAACTCAAAATGGATGAAAGACCTCAATGTAAGACAGGAAGCCATCAAAATCCTCAAGGAGAAAGCAGGCAAAAACCTCTTTGATCTTGCCCACAGCAACTTCTTACTCAACACGTTTCTGGAGGCAAGGGAAATAAAAGCAAAAATGAACTATTGGGACCTCATCAAAATAAAAAGCTTCTGCACAGCGAAGGAAACAACCAGCAAAACTAAAAGGCAACTGATGGAATGGGAGAAGGTATTTGCAAATGACATATCAGATAAAGGGCTAGTATCCAAAATCTATAAAGAACTTATCAAACTCAACATCCAAAAAACTAATAATCCAGTGAAGAAATGGGCAAAAGACATGAATAGACACTTCTCCAAGGAAGACATCCAGATGGCCAACCGACACATGAAAAAATGCTCAACATCACTCATGATCAAGAAAATACAAATCAAAACCACACTGAGATACCACCTTACACCTGTCAGGATGGCTAACATTAACTCAGGCAACAACAGATGTTGGTGAGGATGTGGAGAAAGAGGATCTCTTTTGCCTTGTTGGTGGGAATGCAAGCTGGTGCAGCCACTCTGGAAAACAGTGTGGAGGTTCCTCAAAAAATTAAAAATAGAACTACCCTATGACCTGGAAATTGCACTACTAGGTATTTATCCAAGAGATACAGGTATGCTGTTTTGAAGGGATACATGTATCCCAATGTTTATAGCAGCACTATCGACAATAACCAAAGTATGGAAAGAGCCCAAATATCCATCCATGGATGAATGGATAAAGATGATGTGGTATATATATTCAATGTAGTATTACTTGGCAATCAAAAAGAATGAAATCTTGTCTTTTTCAATTATGTGGATGGAACTAGAGGGTATTATGCTAAGCGAAATTAGCCAGAGAAAGACAAATATCATATCACTTCACTCATATGAGGACTTTAAGACACAGAACAGATGAACTCAAGGGAAGGGAAGCAAAAATAATATAAAAACAGGGAGGGGGACAAAACATAAGAGACTCCTAAATATGGAGAACAGAGGGTTACTGGAGGGGTTGTGGGAGGGGGGATGGGCTAAATGGGTAAGGGGCATTAAAGAATCTACTCCTGAAATCATTGTTGCACTATATGCTAACTAATTTGGATGTAAATTTAAAAAATAAAATTAAAAAATAAGTGTAAAACACAATAATTATATATATAATATATATATTTATATATATATATTATATATATATATAAAACAAAATTACCACAATCATATTAGTTGACACATCCATCACCTCACATTGTTACAACATTTTTAGTGTGGTGAGCACTTTTATAATCTACTCCCTTAGTAATTTTCATACAGTCTTGCTAACTATCATCACCATGCTGTAAATTACATCCCCAGAACTTATTCATCTTACAGCTGGAAGTTTGTACCCTTGGTCCTCGTCCATTTCTCTCACCCCCTACCCCTCACTCATGGCAACCAACCATCTATTCTGTTTTTTAGAGTTCTATATTCTTAGATTCCACATATAAGTGAGACCACACAGTATTTATTTTTATTGTGGTCAGACTTATCTCATTTAGCATAATGTCCTTCAGGTTCATCCATATTGTAAATGACAAAATTTCCTTCCTTTTTGTGGATGAATATTATTCCATTATATATATCAATATTCATTATCCATTGGTAAATATTTAAGTTGTTTCCATATCTTGACTATTTAAATAAAGCTGCAGTGAACATAAATATTCAGATATCTCTTCAAGATAGTGATTTCAGTTCCTTTGGATATATATACCCAGATGTGGGATTGCCGGATCATATGGTTGTTCTATTTTTCAGTTTTTAAGGAACTTCCAGACTGTTTTCCATAGTGGCTTCACCAGTATACCTTCCCACCAACAGTGCCATGGGTCACTTTTGTTCACATCCTCAGCAGCACTTATTGTCTCTTATCTTTTTTAAAAATGTTTATTTATTTTTGAGAGAGAGGCAGTGCACAAGCAGGGGAGGGGCAGAAAGAGAGGGAGACATGGAATCTGAAGCAGGCTCCAGGCTCTGAGCTGTCAGCACAGAGTCCAATGTGGGGCTCAAACCCACAAACTGTGAGATCATGACCTGAATCGAAGTTGGATGCTTAACTGACTGAGCCACCCAGGCAACCCTCTTATCTTTTTGATAATAGCCATTCTACCAGCTGTGAGGTGATATCTCATTGTGTTTTTAAATTTTTTTAACTATTAATTTTTATTTTTTCAAGTTTTTATTTAAATTCCAATTAATTCATGTACAATGTAATATTAGTTTCAGGTATAGAATTTAGTGATTCATCTTAACACAATATCCAGGGCTCATCACGAGTGAACTCCATAATCCCCATCATCTGTTTAAACTATTTCTCCATCCAACTCTCCTCTATCAACCCTCAATTTGTTCTTTACAGTTAGGAGTCTGTTTCCTTGTTTGCCTCTCTTTTGTTCCCCCCTAAGTTCACCTGTTTTTTTCTTAAATTCCACGTAGGAGTGAAATCTTATGGTATTTGTCTTTCTCTGACTGACTTATTTCGCTTAGCCTAATACACTGTAGTTCCAGCTAGAGTTGCAATGGCAAGATTTCATTCTTTTTGGTGGCTAATATTTCATTGTATATATACACCAAATCTTCTTTATCCATCCATTAGTCAATGGACTAATGGGCTCTTTCCATAGTTTGGCTATCGTTGATAATGCTGCTATAAACATCAGGTGCATGTACCCCTTTGAATCTGTATTTTTGTATCCTTCGAGTAAATACCTAATATTGCAATTGCTGGGTCATAGGGTAGTTCTATTTTAAAATTTTTGAGGAGCCTTCATGTCGTTCTCCAGAGTGCTGCACCAGTTTGCATTCTCACCAACAATGTAAGAGGGTTCCCCTTTCTCTGCATACTTGCCAACACCTCTTGTTTCCTATGTTGTTAGTTTTAGCCATTCTGACTGATGTGTATCCCAGTCTGACTGGTGATATCTCATTGTAGTTTTGATTTGTATTTCTCTGATGATGAGTGATGTTGAGCTTCTTTTCATGTGTCTATTGGTCATCTGGATGTTTTCTTTGGAAAAAAATGTCTATTCATGTCTTCTGCCCATTTTTAAAAACTGGATTATTTGTTTTCTGGGTGTTAAGGTTGATAAGTTCTGTATAGATCTTGAATACCAGCCCTTTATCAGACATGCCATTTGCAAAAATCTTCTCCCATTCTGAGGTTGCCTTTTAGTTTGGTTGATTATTTCCTTCACTGTGCAGAAGATTTTTATTTTTGTTTATTTTTATTTATTTATTTTCATTAATGTTTGTGTATTTATTTATTCAAAAATGGGGACTGCGTATATATTCTATATGGGAAAATATAATTATACTTTATTCATTCATACAAAAAACATTACTAAAACTTTTATTTTTTATTACATTTATTTATTTTTGAGAGAGACACAGCACAGTGGGGGAGGGGCAGAGAGAGAGGGAGACACAGAATCTGAAGCAGGCTCTAGGCTCCAAGCTGTCAGCACAGAGCCCAATGCGGGACTCCAACTCACGAGCTGTGAAATCATGACCTGAGCCAACATCAGATGCTTCACTGACTGAGCCATCCAGGGGCCCCAGGAGGAGATAATTTTAAAGCTAACAGGGGCTATGTCCTTTAGGCATTGTGATTTGATTTTTGTTATGAATTATTTGTGTAGTCCTTGGAAGCTTTTCAGCAGAACGGTAACAAGATTCAGATTTAAAAAACATCACTCTGGCTGCTGTATTGAGAATAAACTGAAGGAGAAAGGGGATGTGTGGAAGCAGGGGACCACCTAGGAACTACTGCAACAATGCAGTTAAGAAATGATAGGCTGGGACGATAGCAGATGAAGTAGTGTAATTTTGGTGAATACTGTATTTAGTTGTAAGTTGGAACCAACAAGAGTTGCTGACAAATTGAGAATTGTGAAAGAAAGGTTGGAGTCAAGGATTCCTATATTTTGGTTTGAACAACATGGAGTTATCAGTAACTAAGATGGTAATGAAACAAATGTGTGAGCAGCTGAATGCAATGAGTCTGTAATCTATAACAATAAGATAACCAAAGTTTATTGAGGATTTACAAAATGCCAGACAATGTTCTAAGTTCATTCTGTGTTTTAACTCATTTAATCTCTTAAGGTGGGAATATGCTGTTACTATAAGATGGAATGAATTAATCAATTAATTCACTCATTTATTCAATATCAATCGTATGGCAAGTCAGTGATTTTAGATATCATTATCTTTTTTGGAAGATAAAAAGATAAAGATAACAAGAGTTGATATCTGTTGTGCATTTATTATGTCCTTTAGCATGAATCATCTCATTTAATTTCAATAATAACTTCTGAGGACAATGTAATTTTTATCCACACTTTACAGCTGATGTAACAGGGCTGAGGGGATGCTATATGTGCTCAGGGCCAACATTTAATGGGTGGCATAGCCCAGACCCAGTTCTTCTGAGTACTGAGCCTAAGGACTCAATTTTCCCCCTCTACACTCTCTTAGAAAAGGCACACCTCTATGACTTGAAGTCTCTCCCAAGGGAGAGGGGACCTGCAGGATGCGAACTTAAAGCTAGATTTGTGTGCTCATGGTAGCAAGTGCAAATGGTGTGGGAGTTTGCAAAAGCCAGACTTACTCTTCCTGGACCATAATGTGGTGTCAGGAGAGGCTGACCCAGTGCATTGGCAACACTGGTGATGGAAGCTGACTAAGCCATTCCTAATTTCCCCCTGGAACTATGAACAGGCAAAGAGGAGCCCAGAGTATCCTTGAGATATGGGTCAGCCTCTCAGGTGGCTCTAGCAGCTCAATCCCTGTTGCCCCTGCACAGGCTCCTCCCCAAGGTCTTTTAGGAATTTGAGGCCATTAGTCTGTTTTGATTCTTTACTTAACCAGGAGCTTAGAGACTTATCATAAGTGTTCTCCAAGGCTTGTAAAATGGTATCTCCTGCCTGTTTCTCTGGAGCTCAAGGACAGACAGAGAGCTCATGAGGTCATGGGCTCACAGAGGCTTTCTTCTTACTTTTTGTTCCTGGTGTTCTCAACAGAAGCTGAGGATGCAGGAAATTGTATTAGAAGGTACCTCAGTTTGCTAAGGAGTGGCACAAGTCAGAGTGAGCTAGGACTTCTAGGCAGGCAAGGTGCATCTCTGTGTCTAGAGGTCTGCATATGTATTCCATGTGGGTCTGTCTCTGTCTGGTGTTTCCTTGCTTGCACAATGTGGACATATGTATGTTTTCTTCTTGAGTTGTGTGTGTGTGTGTGTGTGTGTGTGTGTGTGTGTGTGATTGACTCTCAGTATTATTTTTTCCCTCTCTTAGACCAAGAACATAGAAGTCTAATAAGAGCTGCCTCATTAAACAAGTGTAGGGCATTTGTGTACGTGATCTGGGGTCTCCTAATCAGTCCCTTTGAACTCAAGTATTTGCCCCACTCTCTATAACTCCTTCTTCCATCTTTGTACAGACATCATAGTAAATTAAATGACATTGCATAGTCTGAAGAGAGGCTGCTCACCAATCTGGGGGAGAAGTTTCCTGAATTTACTCATGACCAGCAATACATAAGAAGTCTTGACATCTCAGCTCAATGGTGTGTGTATGTGTGACATTGCATTTTGTTTATAAGTTATATACATATATGTGATTCCAAATGTTAGAATGTGTTGTTGTTGTTGTTGTTGTTGTTGTTGTTGTTGTTGTTGTTTTTCATGTACATGTTTTAGGGGCTCTGGTTCTTTCCTGTGAACTCAAATATTTCCTTAACAATCTTTCAATAGTAGCCATATATATATTACTGCATTAAGGAGGCAGGTTCCTATGCATTTCCACTCTTGGGCAGGTGTCATATACTAACTCAGTGTCTGCAGTATGGCAGACTGGGCCCCAATCCTCAGTCTGGCCTTCATATATTTTGTGATCTTAGGAAGTGACTTCATCTCTCTGAGGTTAAGATTCTTCACTGGCAAAGGAGAAGCAACTATTCCTACTTCAAAATGCTATTTTGAGGATTAAATGAAGCAATGCACACAAATTGTTCAGTCCCATGCCTGGCACAATTGGTGCTCAGTAAAAAGGAGGTATTTTTATTATTTTTCCCCAAATCCAATGTTTGCCTCATGGAGGTTCCTGTTTCACCATTGTCTGGAGCAGGACAAGTAGAATTCTGAGAGGACAGGCTTATCTTAAGGCTCCCTCTCATACTCCAAGGTCACAGTCTGACCTCCTTTCCACAGCTAATGGCCCAACTGCCTCCTTCTCGAGGTCCTGCCTGAATCAAAGTTCCTGGTTTGTTCCAGCCCTCTTGTTTTTTTCTGGTTTCTAAGTAAGGACTGACACAGCCTACATCAGTGAGCAGCCAGGACTCTGCATAAGGTTTAAGCACTGTCCTCCTTGGTAGCCATGAACAGAGATAAAACCAGTGCCACTGAGGAAGCTTGTGGTACTTGAGGATAACTCACTGTCCTGCTCCTACTCTTGAGTGAGAATGTCAGTCTTGATTCCCTCTTCAGGGCTGTGTGGTTATCCTAACCTCTAGTCTAACTTCCAAATAGATATTGTATCTGGAATCCACCATCAAACAGCCAAGTCATGGTGGGTATCAATTATCACTTTAGCTTCAGTTTTGCCATCTATAAAATGAGGACATGAAGTTTGCCTTGTGTACTGAACAGTCCCTAAATATATACTTATTGTTTTCAGAGAAGTTAAAACACGTGAAAATCCTTTGTAAATTGTATGATGTATAAATGCGAATGGTCAATTTTTCTTAGAGGGAGTTAATGACATTTTGGACAAAGGGAGTTGACAAATAGCTTCTTTGGACACTCTAATAATGTTGTAATTTCTATGCAAAGTAGTTGAGTAGGAATTTTGTCAGACATATGTCGTGATTCTATCTGTTGCACTTAATTGTGCGTACCTTTGCAATTTAGATGATGTACACTTTGTAGTCTCATAGTTAAAATGACTCTAATAATACCCATTTGTTAGGACTATAATGAGGATCTGATTTGAAAGGACATGTAAAACACATGGAATAGTGCCTGGTGCTATTCTTAATTTTGGTTTGGAAACCTGGATTGGACACTTTTGGTAACAGGGAATTTTATATGACTTAAAGCAGGACTTAGCCAATTACACCAAAAGCCTGTGACATAGCCTTAGTAATTCTGTTCCAACTGAGGGAGATTCACCCCCTTTTTAAGAGGAAATGACTGATATTTCTTTTCTGGTACTCATTTCACATTTGAACATGCTTTGACATTAAGATGTCAATTCCTTGAACATAAAGACTTCCCATTTCTTGGCGCCTGGGTGGCTCAGTCAGTTGAGTGACCGACTTCGGCTCAGGTCATGATCTCACAGTTTGTGAGTTCGAGCCCCGTGTTGGGCTCTGTGCTGCCAGCTCGGAGCCTGCAGCCTGCTTCTGATTCTGTGTCTCCCTCTCTCTCTGACCCTCCCCCACTCATGCTCTGTCTCTCTCTGCCTCAGAAATAAATAAACATTAAAAAAAATAAAAAAAAAGACTTCCCATTTCTTGTTCACTGCTATTATCAATATGGGACTAAGCTGTTTTTCAATAAATATTTGTTGAATAAAGAATAAGTGCTGTTTGTTTTTTGGAGAGAAGAAACCTGGTTAATGTGAGGGTCTCATGTATATTAGAGCCAGAATGGGGCACACTCAGGTACCAAGAGTTGTGAAAAGTAAACAGAAAGGTAGTTAAAAAAATTTGCATAGAAAGAACCTCACTATAATGCTATGACATGTTCACGAACATTCTCCACTTTTCCCCATTGCCAGCAGAGAAAAAACAACATGAGGAGGGAGAACCAGAGCAGCGTGTCCGAGTTCCTCCTCCTGGGGCTCCCCATCCAGCCAGAGCAGCAGGGAATATTCTTCACCCTGTTCCTGGGCATGTACCTGACTACAGTGCTGGGGAACCTGCTCATCATCCTGCTCGTCAGGCTGGACTCTCGCTTTCACACGCCTATGTACTTCTTCCTTAGCCACTTGGCCTTCACTGATGTTTCCTTTTCATCTGTCACAATTCCAAAGATGCTCATGAACATACAGACTCAGCAACAATCCATTCCCTATGTGGGGTGCATTTCACAGGTGTATTTCTTAATATTTTTTGGTTGTCTTGACAATTTCCTTCTTGCAGTGATGGCATATGACAGGTATGTGGCCATCTGTCAGCCACTCCACTACTCTACTGTCATGAGGCAGGAGCTATGTATCTCATTAGTGGCTGGATCTTGGTTTTTCTGTTACATTCATGCCCTGTTGCACACCCTCCTCTTGGTCCAACTGTCCTTCTGTGATAATACCATCCCTCACTTCTTTTGTGACCTCACTGTGCTCCTGAGGATAAGCTGCTCAGACATCTCTCTCAATGAGCTGATCATCTTTACTGAAGGAGGAATTCTTTTCATCCTGCCTTTGAGTAGTATCTTGGGCTCATATATTCGTATAGGGACAACTGTCCTAAGGGTCCCCTCCACTAAAGGACTCTTTAAAGCCTTGTCTACCTGTGGCTCCCATCTTTTTGTGGTGTCTGTATACTATGGGACACTTGCAGGTGTTTACTTTTTCTCCTTATCATGGAACTTTAATGACAAAGACATAATTGCTTCAGTCATGTACACAGTAATTACCCCTATGCTGAACCCCTTTATCTATAGCCTGAGGAACAAAGATATAAAACAGGCCCTACAAATATTTGTCAATAGGGCTAACTTTTAAGTGACAATCACTAAATCCTATATCGCAGTTATGCACAGTGAGATACATCAACTAAAACTACTGTGTGATTGGCAACTCTGTGTAAGTTAAAAAGAATATACATTCTTCTGTCATGTATGAGGTGTTGTCAATTGTCAACTAGGTCAAGTTTGTCACTTGGATTGTTAAGTATTCTTTACCCTTAATTTTTTCCTGCTTGTTCATCATCTCTTATGTGCACAAAATCTTATGCAAAACATGTTGCACAATTATAATTGTGGATTTGTTTCCCCTTTGAGACATGCCCAGTCATTGCTTGTAAATTTTATATACTATGTTATTGAGGACATGCAGATTTAGCATCATGATCTGCTCCTGTGTACTGACTCTTTTAAAAAGTGGTGTGCTGAGGCTGGCTTGCGTTGGCTTCAAGCTAAATGTGAATGTCTCTTTCTAACTCCATATTCAATGACATCATGTTGGTAGACTGAAATCAGCCATAGTGGAAATAATTACACTGTAGAAATTGGCAAATGCTACAAAACAAGGCTCCTCAGAGAGCCATTTTATTCATTTAACATACGACTGCATTTATAAATAGGAGATATTTCTCTTTATCTCTAGCAGCAGCTCTTGCCTTAATATCTCATCCACTTCTTCTGATATTAGTATAGATATGCCAGATTTCTTTTGGTTACTGTTTACATGGTATTTCTTTTCTATAACTTTAAACTGTTCTATGCCCTTATATCTGTGAGGTGTCCCTTGTTAACACTGTGAAGTTTTGTTTTGTTTTTTATATAGATTCATAATCATTGTATTTATGGAGAATTTGATCTAGTAATATTTAATTATAATATATTTGGATTTATGTTTTTATATTACTATATGTTTTCTATTTGAGACATCTGTGTCATATTTATTCTTTCTCCCTTTTGATTAATTAAATATGTATTTTGTAAACAAAAAAAAGAGGAGAAAAACCAAAAAACAGACTCTTAACTACAAAGAACAAATTGATGGCTACCAGATGGGAGGGGGATGGGGGATGGATGAAATAGGTGAAGAGATTAAGAGCACACTTATCATGATGAGCACTGAGTAATGCATAGAATTGTTGAATCACTATATTGTACACCTGGAACTAATATAACACTGTATGTTGATTATACTGGAATTAAAATTAAAAACAAATATATATTTTGTTATTCTATTTCCCCATCTATTAACTTATTAACCATACTTATTATTAATATATGTTTTTCCTGTGCTTTATGTAGAGATGACTTCTTGCTTTCTCTTTAAGATTTTTTAATGTAGTATAATATAGATAACATGAAATTTATAATTTTAACTGCTTGAGGTATACAATTCAATGGCATTTAGCACATTCATCCCCACCATCTCATTATAGGACTCCAAAAGGAAACTCTATGGAACATCAATGCAGTTGTCTACTTTGTAGCTATGAAAAAATAATGACAAAGATAGCTATGAACCAGTGTAGAGGGATCGCCAGGATAAATTGTTAAGTGGGAAAAAAGCAATGTATAAAGCATATGCTGAGCATCTATAACTCAGTACTTTTTTTTTTTTTCCAACGTTTATTTATTTTTGGGACAGAGAGAGACAGAGCATGAATGGGGGAGGGGCAGAGAGAGAGGGAGACACAGAATCGGAAACAGGCTCCAGGCTCTGAGCCATCAGCCCAGAGCCCGACGCGGGGCTCGAACTCACGGAGCACGAGATCGTGACCTGGCTGAAGTCGGACGCTTAACCGACTGTGCCACCCAGGCGCCCAGTACTTTTTTTTTGTAGCTCACTACTTTTTGTATAATAATGAAGGGGAAATAAAATATACATGTATCTGCCCATTAGAGCAAAAAGAAACACAGGAAGAATAAATCAGAAACTAGTGAGATTGCTTACCTACAGAAGGTAGGCAACAATGGGCAAGAAAGGATGGGGAGATGAGTCTATTTATTTGTATGATTTTGACTATGTTATCTTTTACCTAGTAAAAACTAATATGGGGGAAAAACAAAATAGAATAAAACAAAACAAATAAACCTAGCTATATTTCAAACTAACACCATAATTAGACTAAAGGGGAAAATAAAATACCTAATCTAAGTAATTCTTGAACACAGAATTTTATCTATATACCCATAGTAAAGAAAAAACTGTAAGCGAAGTTTTTAAGCTTCAGTTAATTTGTCATTACAGTGGTATGAGTTGAAGATTCTAAAATTACTTAACATGCATTCACAGATATAGTAAATAAACATATTGTAGAAAAGGGAATGACTTCTCACTATCAGGGAAAGGAGCTATGTACATGGAAAAGGAGAGGCTAGAAAGAATTCTATGGCATCAAACTGGAATTGGAGATATCAGTTTGAACTCATGGGTTTTAATATGTATAAATAGATTGAATTTACATTATAGTAGTATCCATACTATTCCCAGTTCTCCATTCTTTCCGTCTGTCCCCTGACCCACTTTCTATGGGTAACCATCCCTTTAGTTTATTAGTTTGTAGTTTCTCTTTCCTATGTTTCTGTTACATATATTTCCTGGTTGCATCCTCAGATCATTTAGAAGCTTTGTAAGCTATGAACACACCTCATGCCAAATGTGTTTTTTACCATTCTCCTTTAAAAGGGACCAAAGTTAACCTTCTGGAGAAGTCTCTGAACTTGAGGATACCAGGCATATACCCTCATCTTGGCCCTAACCCTAAACCTAACCCTAGACTTGAGAAAAAAATAAAATGTGATATATATATATTACAATATATATTACACATATAAATATACATTACATACACATACACACTTATACACATGATGGAATATTACTCAGCCATAAAAAAATGAAATCTTGCCATTGGCAATGGGTGGAGCTACAGAGTATTATCCTAAGTGAAATAAGTCAGTCAGAGAAAAATAAATACCATACGATTTTACTCATATGTGGAATTTAAGAAACCAAACAAGTGAACAAAGGGGAGGGGAGAAAGAAGGGGCAAACCAGGAAACAGACCCTTAACTATTGGGAATGAACTGATGGTAACCAGAGGGGAGGCGGGTGGGACATTGGGCTAAACAGGTGATGGGTATGAAGGAGTGCACTTGTTGTAATGAGCATGGGATGTTGTATGGAAGTGTTGAATGTTGTGCACCTGAAACTAATATTAAACTGTATGTTAAGTAACTAGAATTTAAACAAAAAATAAAACATAAACATAAAAATAAAAGGGACAAGTTACTAAGAAAATGGCTGATTCCAGGACTGGGGCCAGGACATGACAAGATTATCCAAGAAAATTTTGCTGAGCCTGAAAGGAAGTGCTCAATGAATCATAGAGACTCAGGAGCCAGCATGAAGGAGCTCCCAATGACCAAATCTGGAATAGTTTGAGCTTCAAGATGAATAGCAAATGCAGTGATTATAACTCAAAGAATAAAAAAGAATTCATAAGTCCACAATATATATAAATCAATGAAAAAAACAAATGAATGTGGGATAAGAGAAAGTTCCTTCTCATATATAACAAATAAAGGTAAAAGAAATGATAGAATTAGAAAATCATCATTTTGCCACCACATTTGCAATAATTTTTCATGTAAGATTCACCAATGGATGTTAAACATAGTGGGTAGATTTTAATGAGAAAAAAATTATAGTTATATGGTTTTAAAATACTACATATTTAAAATCCAGATGATACAGATTAATTACAAAGGTTAAAATAGTAATTTTACAGTAGAGAACCTGGAAGACACCACCTTAACCAACTGATCAGGATAAAATCACTAGTTTGGTATCATGAAGCCAGCTTCACAGGAGGAGAGTGACAATGCCCTAAAAATGCCACCTCAGCACTGGAGTCTCATGTCACTTTAAAGAAGAAACAGCTGATACCAGTTTTCCAAGAGTCATCTACTATTTCTGCCACAGTGAACTATTATGATTTGTTTCTCTCTTGGTGTAGTGAGTTATCTCTCTACACTCATCAAGATCTACACTCATAGAGGGCAGGGTCTTTGCCTTTCTTGTTTATGGCTACATTCTCAGCCCTTAGTAGAAGTCCAGATACAGACTCAATGTTCAATGGAACAATGGATGAATAAAACAGCATACGCTCTCTTGCTTCTGTGCAATGGAGTCTTGTTGGCTGCTCTCGGGTGAGATAGATGTTTTCCTGGAGCCAGTTTTCGGCAGAGTGAAGATATGTGAATCCACAGGTGTGAGTAATTAATGAGTGTGGTTAAAAATTTATTGTTTTCCCAGAAAATTGCAGTTTGAGATGTGACAGTCCTTTCTAGGTTTCTGAGATTCCCAGAACATCTTCATCCCCAGCAAATAGAAAAGCATTATGAGGGCAAAGAACCAGAGAAGCAAGTCCAAGTTCTTTCTCGTGCACTCCCTTATTGGGTGGGAGCAACAGGGTGTGTTTTTCATCCTGTTCCTGGGCATGTATCTGACCCCAGTTCTGGGAGCCTGTTCATCACGCTGGACTCTCACCTCCTAAGTATATTCCTATGTATTTCTTCCTCAGCCACTTGGCCCTCATGGATGTCTCCTTTTCATCTGTCACCATTCCTAAGATGTTGATAAACATGTATATTCCAGAAGAATCCATTCCCTATGCTTGGTGCATTTCACAAATGTATTTCTTCATCAATTTTAGTTGTATTGTAGCTTTCTTCTCACAGTGATGGTATATTACAGGTGTGTGGCCATCTATCACCCTCTTAATTATACCACCATCATGAGGGATGAGCTTTGTATCACCCTAGTGGCTAGGTCCTCATTTTTCTCTTATACCCATGCTCTGTTGCACACCTTCCTCATGGAGCAGTTGTCCTTCTGTGCAGGAGCTGTCATCCCCCACTTCTTTTGTGATCTTGCTATTGTGCTGCAGTCCTCCTGCTCAGACATCTCCTGCAATAAGCTGCTTATTCTCACTGAGAGAGGACTGATCTTCATCCTGCCATTGAGTGGTGTCTTAGGTTCATATATCTACATGGCAGGCATCATTCTGAAGAATGATTTGAGAAAGTCTCCAGAGCCTTGTCTATATGTGACTCCTACCTCTTTGTGGTGTTTTTGTACTATGGGACAATTGCTGGTATCTACTTTTTCCCTTCATCAGGCAACATAATTGCTTCTGTGAGGTACATGGTGGTCCCCCCATGCCAAACCCCTTCATCTACAGCCTGAAGAATAAGGACATGAAACATGTTCTTCAGAAAATCTTTAGAGCCAAGGACATACCTCAGTGTTGTTCGTTCAACCTTGCTGTCAGAGGTACTCATGGGGGCTGTCAACACATCTCTTTAAAAAGTTGTAGTTTGGCCAGTTCTTATTAAGAATACTTTTAACTCTTAACCTTCTTTTCTTGGTCTCGTGTTATGCTTCCTCTCATATTTATGTTCACCTGATTGTTCTTTTTCCTTACCTGCTATCTGATTTGTGTGCATTAATGCTCTGCAGTGAAAATGCAAGCCCTCCTGTAACCTGATGAAATTCTCTGCAAGACTGTGAAACTTTGGCACCCATTTCTCTGGGCTTTAGGAAGTTTTAAAATCCTCATTTTTTTCTTTATAACCCTAGCTGGTATTGATATCAACACATATTTTTAATTTTTTAAAAGTATTTGTTTATTTTTGAGAGAGAGCGTTGGGGAGGGGCAGAGGGAGAAGGAGACGCAGAACCTGAGGCAGGCTTCTGGCTCTGAGCTGTCAGCACAGAGCCTGACACAGGGCTCAAACTTGTGAACTGCAAGATCATGACCTGAGCCAAAGTCAGATGCTTAACCATCTGAGTCACCCAGGCGCTCCTATATCAACAGATAATTTGAGTTTTCACAGTATCATTAAAGTTCACTTATTTCATGTGTGAGAAATCCAGAAGTTACCAAACTGCTATATATCTGAAAGACATGAGAGTAGCTATTGCATTAATCAAGCATTTAAATGTATATTTATTTACTCCTCAGAACATTTCTGTTATAAAGGTGCCAATATTTTTCAGATTTACAGAGAATCAAACTAAAAGCCAGGGATGTCAATTAAGCAGTTGCCCCCCAAGACTTAACCTCAGATATGTGTGAATTCAAAAAAATCATGTGTTTAACCATTATTACTTTATTGCCATTATTCTGATTTCATATATGATTGGACACTTTGGCCGTTTTATACATAAAGCATAGAGTATATACTCTTTTGTGTTCCCATTCTGTTTTGTTCTCTATAGTTATGGTTAACTCATTCTCATGGCTTTATCATTTTTAATTGTGTCTATATTCCTTAATTTATTTATCCACTCTAGTTCTGATTGACATTGGGTGGTTCCCAGTTCAGGGCTTGTGTATATACCTCATAATGGAATTTTTGGAAGAAAATATATGTATACTTCAATTAACAGATAATATTTTAAAAAGTTAGACAAAGTGCTTGCTTCAGTTTCCACTGCTCCCTGTAATATACTTACTCACCAACTTTTATACTGTCCATCTTCTCTACTGTACACATTCTTATGGGCTGGTAGGAGTCATGAGTTGTGGTTTGAATTTGCATTTGTCTGATAACTCATGTACTTTTACCTTCTTTGCCCATACTTACTAGGAATTTGGGTATCCTTTCGTGTAAATGGTCTGTTCTTAGTCATTTGGTGCTGTTTTATTGGGTAGTCTGGTTTTTTCTTATTGGTTTCTAGGAGTTCTTCATGTATATGTAGATTCCTGGAAATAAGCCATTTGCTGGGAATATGTATTGAGAATATATTCTTTTGTTATGTGGCTTGCTTTTTCATAATCTTTATGGGTCTTTTGAGGAACAGAGTTTATATATCCTAACTTAGTCCTATGTATTAAATTTTTTCCCTATGTGGCTAACTTTATCTATACCCTATTAAAGAAATTTTTGTCCACCAAAAGAACTTGATGATATTCCCCTAAATTTTTATCTTAAAAAGATTCTTCTCTTGCTTTTAATATGTGTATCTAAAGTCTGTCTGGGTTCACTTTTGGTGTATTTTTTTTTAGGAATATTTATTTATTTATTTATTTATTTATTTATTTATTTATTTATTTATTATATAATTTATTGTCAAATTGGCTAACATACAGTGTGTAAAGTATGCTCTTGGTTTTTGGGGCAGATTCCTGTGGTTCAAGGCACAGACCCAAATTAATTGTATTCTGTATGAATATCCAATAGATACATATTACAATTTATTAAAAATGCCATCTTTCCTTAGTTGATCAAGTTTGCAACATAACAAACTTCTCTGTAGTCTATCCAAGAAAATCAATTTTAATTTTTTGTCCTGGAGCTCACTTATCACAGCCCAGATAATCAAGACTTATTGTACAGCAGTTACACTTACAGCTAGACACAAAAATGAGGTAAAAAGATAAGGTCAGGATAAATGATTTACACACACGTTGCATCTCAAAGGTAGAAGCAGTAATTCCTATGTATAAAATTCATAAAATATTTTTAGTATATTTAAATAAAAGATACTATTATAAAATAATACATTGTCTTGATCTTTATCATTGCTCAAATTTTATTGTCTTGCTTAACAGTAAAAATTACAATTGAAAGTACTAATTTTCCAAACAATAAATCATGTCCATGAAAATTGTATGGTACCGAGGGGCATAGATTCTTTTAATTCTTGAATATCTACTGAATACAAAATACTCTTGTCTCTTGTGAAGTGCATTTTGTCACTTTACAGATTTGGAAACCAAGCCCTAATTAAACTTGGTTAAATGATATTGCTAAAGTCAGAGAGTAATATTTAAGAACATAAATTAAAAGTTAAAACATATAATTTGTATTAAAACATTTTTAATTTTTTAAAAAAATTGAATGCACTGTGATGAACTGAACCTTGTATTAAGAGCATCTTTAAATAGTGCCTGAGATTCAGAATAGTGTTATCAGTCAAATATAGGAGGAGGAGGAAAAAAAGTCCATCCTTTCTCCATTCAAGGAATCAAATGATTGAATATGAGTTATCTTCGCTTTTTTTTTTCTTGAATTTCCATTTGAATTTTAGATTCTGCTTGACCATTAAAAAACAAAACAAAACTTGGTTTTTTATTTAGGATAGTATTCAAAATATAAAATAGCTTAAAGAGAACTAACATTTCAAAAATATTGACTCTCTAATCTGGGAACATGTATATATATCTTGGTTATTTTTATCTTCTTGTTTTCTTTCAAGACATTTTTTAGTTTTAAGATACAGGAATTACACATTTTTCATTCAAATTTTCCCTGGATATTTCATATTTGTGTGTAATTTAAAACTTTTGCAATCATTTAACTTTCATATTCAATTTTTTCTACAATATAGAAATACAGTTGACTTTTTTATGTCAAAGTCAATATATAACTATACTAAATTCACTATTCTTATAATTTGTATATTGTTTTTTGTATTTTAGGTAAGTGATAATATTATCAGTGAACAATAATTGAATTCTACCCTCTCAATATTTAGACTCCTTATTCTTTGTATCTACATAATGTACTGGTTAAAATTTCTGGTACAATCTTTTGTTCTTGTAACTTTATATAATAAAATCCAGCTCAATGATTTTTAATAAGTTTACTGAGTTGTAACCTAGATGAAATTGATAAATTCCCAGAAACATACAGCCTACCAACATTGAATGACAAAAGAATAGAAACCTTGAAGAGACCAATAATAAATAAGGAGATTGAATCAGTGATCATAAACCTCCCAATATAGAAGAGCCCAGAACCAAATGGTTTCACTGGTGAATTTTATCAAATATTTAAAGAAGAATTAGCACCAGTAGTCTTAAAATCTTGCAAAAAATTAAGAGAGAACACTTCCAAACTCACTTTGGAAGACAAATATTACCCCAGTATCAAAGCCAGCCAAAAGCACCATATGAAAAGAAAACTAAAAGCCAATATCTTTTGCACAGTGGAAGAAATAGTCAACAAAGCTAAAAGACAAACTGTGGAATAGGAGAAGATATTTACAAATGACACATATGATAAAGGGTTAGTATCCAAAATATGTAAGAACATATCAAACTCAACACCGAAAAAACAAGTAATCCAATTAAAAAATGGATAGTGGGTGGTGGAGAGGGGTGATGGGTATTGAGGAGGGCATTTGTTGGGAGGAGCACTGGATGTTTTATATAAGCAACAAACCACAGGAACCTACCCCAAAAAACAAGAGCATGCTTTACACCCTGTATGTTAGCCAATTTGACAATAAACTATATTTAAAAAAAAGGAAAGACAGTATTTACAAATAAGAAAAAAAAATGGACAGATGACATGAATAGACATTTCTCCAAAGAAGACATCAGATGACCAACCCACACATGAAAAGATACTCAACATCACTTATCATCAGGGAAATGCAAATCAAAACTACAATGAGATAGCATCTCACACCAGTCAGAATGGCTAAAATCAAAAACACAAGAAACAACAAGTGTTGATGAGGATGTGGAGAAAAAGCAACCCTCTTGCACTGTTGGTGGGAATGCAACCTGGTGCAGCCACTGTAAAAAACAGTATGCGGTTTCCTTAAAAAGTTAAAAATAGAACTCCCCTATGACCCAGTAATAGCACTACTGGGTATCTACCCAAAAAATAGAAAAACAGTAATTCAAAGGGATACAGACACTCCTATGTTTAGAGCAGCATTATTTACAAAAGCCACATTATGGAAAGAGCCCAAGTGTCCACTGATAGATAAGTGGATAAAAAAGAGAACACACACACACACACACACACACACACACACACAGAGGAATATTGTTCAGCCATAAAAAAAAATGAAATCTTGTCATTTGCAGTGACATGGATGGAGCTAGAGAGTATAATTCTAAGGAAATAAATTAGTTACAGAAAGACAAATACCACATTATTTCACTCATATGTGGAATTTAAGAAACCAAACAAATGAGCAAAGGGGAAAAAAGAGAGAGGGAGAGAGAGAGAGAGAGAGAGACCAAGAAAGAGAGTCTTAACTACAGAGAACAAACTGATGGTTAACAGAGGGGAGATAGGTAAAGAATTGGTGAGAATAGGTGATGGGGATTAAGGAGGACACTTGTTGTGATGAACACTGGGTGATGTACGGAACTGTTAAATCACTATATTGTACACCTGAAACTAATGTAATACTGTATATTAGCTATACTGGTATTAAAATAAAAAAATAAAGCCAATATCTTAATGAACATAAATGCAAAAGTCCTGAACAAAATACTAGCAGACCAAATTCAAAAGCACATTAAAGGTATCATACACCATGACCAAGTGGGATTTATCTCTGGGATGCAAAGATGGTTCAACATATGCAAATCAATTAATGGAATATACCACATTAACAAAGTAAAGAAGAAAAAACACATATCATCTCAATAGTTGAAGAAAAAGGATTTGACAAAATTCAGCACACTTTTATGATAAAAACTCTCAAAAAACTAGGCGTAGAAGGAATTTACTTCAACATGATAAAGTTTATATAGGATAAGCCCACAACCAATATTATATTTAATAGTGAAAAGCTGAAAGCTTTTCTTCTAAGATCAGTAACAAGACTGGGATGCCCACTCTTGCCACTTCTATTTAACATAGTACTGGAAGACCTAGTCAGAGGAATTAGAGGTGATATTTATAACTATAAAGGTTGTTAGTTAACTTAAAGGAGAACAAGGTGGGAGGCATTTCACTCCCTGATTTAAAAACTTACTGTAAAGCTTCAATCATCAAGAAAGTGTAGCACTGACGTAATAATAGACATATAGAACAATGAAACAGAATTGAGGGCCCAGAAATAAACCTCATTAAGGAATAAGCCTTATTTTTGTGGTCAACTGGTTTTTGACACAGGTGTGAAGGCAATTCAATGGGGAAAGGATAATCTTTTCAACACATAGTGCTAGGCAACATGGATAGCCCCATGCAAAACCCTCAACTTAGACCCTTACTTAATACCATACACAAAAAAAAAACTTAACTCAAATTGGGTCACATACTGAAATATAAGAACTATAAGGGTTTTAGAAAAAAATAAGAGAAACTATGTGTTTCCTTGGGTTAGGCAAAGATTGCTTAATGATTCATAAAAGAAAAAAAATTAGAAATTGGACTTCATCAAAGTTCAAAACTTCTGCTCCAAGAGACAAACCATTAAGACAATGAAAACAAAGGGGTGCCTGGGTGGCTCAATCAGTTAAGCATCTGACTCTTGATTTCTGCTCAGGTCACGATCTCATGGTTAGTGAGTTCAAGCCCCACATCAGGCTCTGTGCTGACAGCGTGGAGCCTGCTTGAGATTTCCTCTCTCTGTGTGACTGCCCTGCTCTTGCACGTGCTCTCTCTCTCTTTCTCTCGAAGGAAGGAAGGAAGGAAGGAAGGAAGGAAGGAAGGAAGGAAGGAAGGAACTGAAAAGAAAGATACAGATTAGGAGAAAATATTTGAAAATTATGTGTATGATGAGGGTCCAGTCTCCACTTAGAATAGGTAGAAAACTTCATACACAAATATCCCATGCTGTAGTGCATGTGCTGTCAAGACAGGAAGAAGAACAGGAAGAAGAGCAGTGCAGACACAGTGAGAGGTAGCATTCAGAGAACAGGTTGTGAGTGAATAAAGAGTTCACATGGCTTTGATGCTGAACCGGGTACCAGACAGTTCTAGGCCACCTTCTCCTCTACCTCCTACTCAAACTCACCCTCCTCCTTGACCCTGGAATCCTGGTATTGCTGGTACTCAGACACCAGGTCATTCATGCTGCTCTTGGCCTAGGTGAGCTCCATCTCATCCATGCCTTCCCTCGTGTACCAGTGCAGGAAGGCCCTGCACTTGAACAAGGCCATGAACTGCCATGAGATGTGCACCTGAACACAGATGTGCTGTGAGATGTGCTCCTGGGTGGTGGTGGTGCTGCTACTGGAGGTGGTGGACATTTTTGGCTCTTGGGGCTGAATGTCACAGACAGATATTTTTATATCATTAGGATCCATTTTCATTCTTTTGCATGTGGATATCCAGTTTCCTGACACCATTTATTGAAGAGACTATCCTTTACTTATTGTGTATATACTTGGCTACCTTGTCAAGGATTAGTTGATGGCATATGCATGGGTTTATGTCTGGGCTCTGTATTCTGTTCCATGTTCTACACGGTTTTATGCCAGTAACATATATTGTTGATTACTATAGGTCTGTATTATAGTTTAAAGTCAGGAAGTGTGATGCCTCCCACGTTGTTCATTTTTCTCAAGGTTGCTTTGGCTTTTGTGGCTCTCTTGCAGTTCTCTAAGAATTGAATGAATGGTGGCAGTGGAATATGTGCTTTAATGCAGTTTGGGGTTAGTGGTTTGGGAGTCTACAAAGGCTAGTACTACTCTATCTGGGCCTCTTTGTGATGTACGGAGAGACAGATTCCATTGCTGGATTCTTCAGAGGTCAAGGGTGTCCGTGGCCCCTCCACCTTCTCATGACCAGGCAGGGGGGAGGCTGATGTGTCACTGATTTTAGGGACACTTTCTTCTGGGACCCTGCATAGGATCCATCTCAAGAGGGAGGCAAGAAATTGCACAATTAGTTCTGTTGGCTTCTTCTCTAACAGAAGCTTGGGGTTGTGTTCCCCTGGGTCTTTTTCTTGTTGGTAAATGTGAATCTTCCTGCTCGTTATTCCAGTGCTTGTGAACAGGAATGAAAGGTGTTAAGGACCATTAGGCCATAAGAGAGGAGTATTCAGGTAACAGCCAGGACCAGCAAGAATTGGCATCCATTGGAGGAAGGTGAGGAACCATCACTTGGCCTAGATATGTGCGTGTATGTGAGGACTAGAGACAGAAGGAGAAAATGGGTGTTTACATTGCTTGTGTTTTTAGAGGCTAAGTGACTTGCACACTGACCTCTATGATGCTGCTAGCCACATGTGGTCATAAAGTTAAATTTAATTAAAATTAACTGAAATTACAATTTTAGTTCCTCAGTTTCAGTAGATCTATTTCAAGTCTTCAGTCACATGGGGCTAGTGCTGCTATAGTGGACAATGCAGATACAGAGCATTTCTATCATGGTAGAAAGTCCTAATGTATAGTGCTAAAAGTAGACCATGGAGGGCTGGAAACCTTTTGCTAATGTGTGCATGTGTGCTTGTGTGTGTTTATGTGTGTGTGTGCATGTTGCTTCTTTTTATGTTACTTGTATGTTGTGTTTGACTACGTGTGATTCTTATTGTGTGTAGTGGGGATTGTGTGTGTGTGTGTGTGTGTGTGTGTGTGTGTGTGTGTGTGTGTGGTTTGTGAGTTCCCTGGATGACTGGATGTGGTGTTCATATGATTTTTTAAAAAATATAATTTACTGTCAAATTGGCTTACATATAACACCCAGTGCTCATCCCAACAAGTGCCCTCTTCAATGGCCATCGCCCATTTTCCCCTCTCCCCATCACCCCCCCCATCCACCCTCAGTTTGTTTTCTGTATTTAAGAGTCTCTTGTGGTTTGCCTCCCTCCCTCTCAGTTTGTAACTATTTCTTCCCCTTCCCTTCCCCCATGGTCTTCTGTTAAGTTTCTCAAGATCCACATATGGGTTAAAATATATGATATTTGTCCTTCTCTGAGTGATTTCTTTCACTCAGCATAATACCAACCCTCTTGCACTGTTGGTGGGAATGCAAACTGGTGCAGCCGCTCTGGAAAACAGTGTGGCGGTTCCTCAAAACATAGAACTACCCTACGACCCAGCAATAGCATTACTAGGCATTTACTCAAAGGACACAGGAGTGCTGATGCACAAGGGCACATGTACCACAATGTTTATAGCAGTGTTTTCAACAATAGCCAAATTAGGGAAAGAGCCTAAATGTCCATCAAATGATGAATGGATAAAGAAAATGTGCTTTATATGTACAATGGAATACTACTTGGCAATGAGAAAGAATGAAATCCTGCCATTTGCAGCAACGTGGATGGACTTGGAAGGTATTATGCTGAGTGCATGATTTTTTTAAACAGCTTTATTGAGGTGTAACAGATACAAAAATCTGTATAAAGTTAATGTATACAATTTAATGAGTTTGGACCTATGCATATACATTTGAAGCTATCACCACAATCAAGGCAATAGACATATCCATCACATCCCAAAATTTCCTTGTGCCCCCTCTTTTTTTGAGGTTAAAACAGCTTAAAATGAGATCTACTCTTTTCATGAATTTTGAAGTGCACAATAAAGTACTGTGGACTGCAGGCACTATGCTGTATAGCAGGCCTCTAGAACTAATTCATCTTGAATAACCAAAACTTTATATCAATAACAGCTCTACCTTTCTCCCCCTCCCCTTGGTAACTACTGTTTATTCCCTATTTCTACGAGTTTGACCCTTTTAGATACCTCATAAAAGTGAAATCATGCAATATTTGTCCTTCTATAACCGGCTTATTTCATTTAGTGTAATGTCCTCTAGGTTCATCCATGTTGTCACAGATAGAAGGATTTCCTTCGTATTTAAGGCAGAATAATATTCCATTGTATGTTTATACCACATTTTCTCTACCCATTCTTCTCATTTGGGTTGTTTCTATAACTTAATTATTGTGAATAGGACCACAGTAAACATGGAAGTGCAGATATATCTCTGAGAGCCTGATTTCAGTCCTTTCTGGTATATACCCAGAAGTGAGATAGCAAGATCATGTGGCAATTCTATTTTTAATGTTTTAGGGAAACTCCATTCTGTTTTCCATAGCAGCTGAGCATTTTACAGCCCCCCAAACAACATAGAAGGGTTCCTTCTGCATGTTTTTTAAAGTTGTGTGTGACAAAATGTTTCATCTTAAGGAGGAATGTAAGTTAGTATGAATCCATGCAAACTTCTACACTTTTGAACTAGAGATGAGTATAGGTCAGAGAGAGCCAAAGCATAGGACCTTGGGTTTGTTTCTGTGTTACTCTGT
Organism: Leopardus geoffroyi; assembly: GCF_018350155.1. Classification (NCBI taxonomy): domain Eukaryota; kingdom Metazoa; phylum Chordata; class Mammalia; order Carnivora; family Felidae; genus Leopardus; species Leopardus geoffroyi. The sequence continues at coordinate 81,726,163 of NC_059342.1, forward strand.
GTGTCTGTTTTTGTGTCTAACACACTCACATATGTGCGGGACATAGCAATATGTGTATGCACTCGACTTAGGGAAACAGCCCCAGAGTCTTGTCTCAGCCCTCTTGTCTTGTCTCCTCTTGTCTCCTCTTGTCTCAGCCCTAGACATAAACAGGAAGCTCTAAGCAAAGTCCTCTTTATGCTAAGTTGGTGGCAATTTGTCCATGTGGTTTGAAGACTACTGAACTTCTCCAGGGCCCCCAATTTTCTTCATTGACCTTCAGTAATTTCCAAATTTCCACTTTGGGGAACATGGTGTAGTTAATTCTGGAACCTTGTCTAGTTACTCAGGTGACTATGAATTCTGATATAACTCCTCAGTCCAATACCATCTGTAATATCTTGATCCTCTGGCCACACCATTGGGCAAATTCTCATGTCACTCACATTGCATGTGTGCTTAGAAGTTAGCCATTTTGGGGGCACCTGGGTGGCTCAGTTGGTTAAGCATCCAACTTTGGCTCAGGTCGTGATCATCGACCCATGCATTGGGCTCTCTACTGTCAGCACAGAGCCCACTTCATATCCTCTGTCCTCCTCTCTCTTTACCCCTCCCTGCTGGTTCTCTCTCTCTAAAAATAAATAAATAAACTTAAAAAGAAGAGAACTCAGCCATTTTGAAGTATGGGAGATGAAAGGGGAGAGAGATGATGGCAGACATGAAGGAAGTTATTTATTGGAAAATTTATTTAAAATGCGGTGAGTCAATTGCTGCGGATGAAGTAATCTTCAGGGGGCATGGTCTGGGCCTTCACTGTTTCCCTGAATGTGTGAGAGAGACCACAGAAGTAAACACATTTTCAGTAAGCTATTTGATTTTGCTTGATGGCCTATTCATACCTCTGTTATCTTTAATTCCTGACCTGTGATCTTGGTCACTCATCCTGCCAAAACAGTGAGTTTATTTATTTTTTGGTCATCATTCATTCATTCATTCATTCATTCATTTATAAAAGATTTTATTTTTAAGTAATCTCTATACCTAACGTGGGGTTTGAACTCATGACCTCGAGATCAGGAGTCTCATGCTCTCTACCAACTGAGCCAGCAAGACAGCCCTGACTATTATCTTTAGTCAATAATTTATCAACTCTTCCTGATATATTTTCCAACTTAAAGGTTTTTTTTTTTTTTTTGGTGAAATATGCGTAACATAAAATTTACCATGTAAGTAATTTTTTAAGTGTGCAGTTCTGTGGCATTATGTACATTTACAACATCACCACCATCTACTTCCAGAACTTTTTTATCTTCTCAAACTGAAACTGTATACACTGAACAATAATTTCTCATTTCTCTTCTCCCTAACTGCTGACCACCACCATTCTACTTTTTGTCTCTATGAATTTGACTATTCTAGGATCTCATGTAAGTGGAATCATACAGTATTTATACTTTGGTGACTGACTTATTTTAGTCAGCATAATGTCAAGGTTCATCCAGGTTGTAGCAGGAGTCAGGATATCCTTCCTTGCATTCCATTGTATGTATATACCACATTGTGTTTATCCATTCATTTGTCAATGGACACAGGTTGTTTCCATCTTTGGCTGTCATGAATAATGCTGTTTTGAGAAAGAATGAAATCATGCCATTTGCAGCAATGTGGATGAAACTGGAAGGTATTATGCTGAGTGAAATAAGTCAGCCAGAGAAGGACAGATGTCATTTGTTTTCACTCATATGTGGATCTTGAGAAACTTAACAGAAGGCCATGGGGGAAGGGAAGGGGAAAAAATAGTTACAAACAGAGAGAGAGGGAGGCCAAAAAAACCACAAGAGGCTCTTAAATACAGAGAACAAATTGAGGGGGGATGGGGGGATGGGGGAGAGGGGAAAATGGGTGATGGGCATTGAGGAGGGCACTTATTGGGATGAGCACTGGGTGTTGTATGTAAGCCAATTTGAGAATAAATTATATTCATAAAAAATGAATAATGCTGCTTTGAACATGGGTGTACAAATATTTAAGAACCTTATTTCAATTGTTTTGGATATATACCCAGAAGTGGAACTTCTGGATTTATGATAATTCTATGCTTAATTTTTTTAGGAACTGCCATAGTGTTTTTCATAATAACTGCACCATTTTACGTGTACCAGCAATACACAAGTGTTCCAATTTCTCCACATCCTCATCAACACTAATTTCCTTCCTTCCTTGCTTCCTTACTTCCTTGCTTCCTTGCTTCCTTCCTTCCTTCCTCCCTCCGTTTTTCTTTTCTTTTCTTTCTTTTCCTTCCCTTCCCTTCCCTTTCTTTTTGATGATAGTCATTCTAATGGTGTGAAGTGAGTTTGTGTATTGAGGGCTTATTTTATACATGGCACGTTTCTTTAATCTTCTCAATGCTTAAGTGGCAAGCATGTGTATGTGTGTATGTGACAGACAGAGAGACAAAGATAGAGACAGAGACAGAGAGACACAGAGGGCAAGCAACAATCAGGATAAGCAAGAACCAGATAAGCAAGCTCATAAGCAGTCTGGCTGCAGAGCTATGCTCTTCATCAGTGCTGTGAGGCTGCTTACTGGAATGTGGGCTCCCCAGAGGAAGGGATTTATTCATTACTTTCTTCCTAGTGCCTATCACAGTGTCTCCACATGTGTAAAAAACAAAATGAAAAAAGAATGAGTTGTTCCTGATTTTGACTGAAGAGTTTGGTGTCACGTACTTTCTCCAAGTGACTGTCAGTGTTCACACAAATCTCATTGCATCCCTCTCACGAGACTGGACGAGGCATCCATATGTGAATTGCAAGGCAATATTTGCCTGAATGCTGACAGTCACTTGGAGAAAATATGTGACTATACAGTAATTGCTATGCATAGTATTTCTAAGTACCTGTCATTTTCCATTTCTCTTTATTCCTAGAGGAGAGAAAGCAGCATGAGGGGGGAGAACCAGAGCAGCGTGTCCGAGTTCCTTCTCCTGGGGCTCCCCATCTGGCCAGAGCAGCAGGCCGTGTTCTTCGCCCTGTTCCTGGGCATGTACCTGATCACGGTGCTGGGGAACCTGCTCATCATCCTGCTCATCAGGCTGGACTCCTGCCTCCACACCCCCATGTACTTCTTCCTCAGCCACTTGGCCTTCACTGATGTCTCTTTCTCTTCTGTCACTATCCCAAAGATGCTGATGAACATGCAGACTGAGCACCTATCAATCTCCTATCCAGGATGTATTTCACAGATGTATTTTTATATACTTTTCGGTTGTGTTGATAATCTCCTTCTCGCAGTGATGGCATATGACAGGTATGTAGCCATCTGTCATCCTCTATACTACACCACCATCATGAAGGAGGATCTGTGTGTGCTGCTGGTGGCTGGCTCCTGGATTCTCTCCTGTGGCAGTGCCCTCTTACACACCCTCCTCCTGACCCAGGTGTCCTTCTGTGCTGACAACATCATCCCCCACTTTTTCTGTAGCCTCCCCATCCTACTCAGGCTGTCCTGTTCAAACACCTCTCTTAATGAGCTGGTCATATTTACTGCAGGGGCTGCAGTTGTCATTTTCCCGTTGACTGGCATCCTGGTCTCTTATGGACGCATTGGGGCTTCTATTCTGAAGGTGCCCTCTACCAAAGGTATCTGCAAAGCCTTGTCCACCTGTGGCTCCCACCTCTCTGTAGTGTCTCTATTCTATGGAACAATTATGGCACTGTACTTTTCTTCCTCATCGAGCAACTCCAATGACAATGACATGATTGCCTCACTGATGTATACAGTGGTCACCCCCATGTTGAACCCCTTCATCTACAGCCTAAGGAACAGAGACATGAAATTGGCTCTGGAGATTCTTTTCAGAAACAACATTGTTTTCACCAAGTGAGAATCACCTAATTGTATTACTTTACCCACTGACCTTGTTAGAGATGACTTCTTGCAAAATTGTTTGTTGACTATCCATGTCTCTTGCATTTTCCCAACTACTCTTTAAATGGACAGTTACATTATAGGACCTGACCCCTTTCACTTTGGTCATACCTAGCTTTTAATTATAACCCACAGTTTCTATTTGTTGAAGTAAATGAGATATAAACAAGCTCCTTATTTCTTGTTTCTTGTCTACAAATATTCAGTCAAGTTTCTAATGTTTAGTTTTAGAAAGTCCAGAATGCTTACCTTCTAAATGCAGTAGCTAGATAATAAAGTGATTTCGATGGTTTGTTAAAACTTAAATGAACTTTAATTTGATTGTGCCTGTGACAAGAAGTTAATAGGGGAGCACAGAGGAGTCAATTCAATTACCAAATTTCTCCATGCTAGAAAGATTATGATTTTCTGCTCTAAGTTGGATTTTTGTGGTGAGAACAACCTCTATCTGCCTGATTAATTTTAATCTGGGAAAATAAGTGTTGTCTTATTCCCAAACAGAGAGCTTGTACTTCTGAGAAAGAAAAGATAAATGTGTGAATTCATAACTCATGCACACAAAAATATTTACCATGACTACTATATGCTAGGCAATTTTCCAAGCTCTGGGTGTGCAAGTTAAAAAACAGAAAGACCTCCAAATCGATTGCCATGCAGAATTTACATTCCAGCATTCCTGACCCCACTCATCATGCTCCTTTTTTTTTTCCATAGCAGTTTTCAACCTTCTAACACACCATGAGCTTTACTTATTTCCTTTATTGTCGTTGTTTCTTTACTAGAATGTAAGCTCTGTGGGAGATGAGTTTTTGTGTCTGAATTAAATGCATAAATTTTAAGTTTTGTTTGTAGGTAAAAACTGCTGTAGGTAAAGGAAGCATTAAAGCGGGGAACAATATGATTTAACTTATACGTAGAATCTAAAAACAAAAAAGAAATGAATAAACTAACAAAAACCAGAATCAGACCTATAAACACAGAGAACAAACTGATGGTTGCTAGAGGGAAGGGGGGTCAGTAGTGGGCAAAATGGGTGAAGGGTAGTGGGAGAAACAGCCCTCCAGATATGGAATGAATAAGTCATGGGAATAAAAGGCAGAGCATAAGGAATATAGTCAATGGCATTATAATAACAATGTATCAGGACAGATGGTAGCTATATTTATAGTAAACATAACATAATGTGTAAACTTGTTGAATCATTATGTTGTACAACTGATATTAATGTAATATTGTATTCAACTATACTCATAAAAAAAAAGGAGGGGGAAATGAGAGTTCTGGTGGGGGGTGGTGCTTTATAATTTAATGGTCACTGGAAAGGTAACATTTAAACTAAGACATTAGTGAGGACAGGTAAGTGAGTCATGGGGATTTCTGAGGAAAAAGCATCCCAACATGAAGATCAGCAACTAGAAATACCCTGGGGTAAGATGGTATCAGGCCTACTCCAGGAACGTTAAGGGCCTCTGTAGCTATACAGGGATGAGTGGGGGGTGGGTGGTAGACTATACGTTTAAAGATATCAAGGAACCACATTTGTAAGGCACCTCAGGTCATAGTAAGCGTATTAGTCAAAATTCTCCAGAAAAATAGAACCAAGAGGGTTTGTGTATGTTTGTGGGAGAGAGGCGCATGGGGGGAGATTTTAAGGAATTAGCTCATGTGATTATGGAGGCTGGTAAGTCCCAAATCAGCAGGGTGACAGGCTGGAAATCCAGAGAAATGTTTCAGTTTGAACCCAAAGGCAGTTTTCTGGCAAAATTGCTTCTTCTTTTGGGGAAGGCAGTCTTATGCCCTACAGATTGGATAAGGCCCATCTGCAGTATGGAGGGCAATCTACTCAAAACCTGCTGATGATTGAGAGGGAGGCAAACCAAAAGAGACTCTTAAAAATTCAGAGAACAACTGATGATTGCTGGAGGGGAGGGGGTTGGGAATGGGCTAAATGGGTGACCAAAGGCATTAATGCCATGTAAACGGCATTAACGAGGGCAATTGTTGGGATAAACACTGGGTGTTATATGCAATTAATGAATCACTAAATCCTACTCCTGAAACCAGTACTACATTATATGTTAACTAACTTGAATTTAAATTTTAAAAAATGTTCATCTCACTTAAAAATGCCCTCATAGAAACATCTAGAATAGTGTTTGTCTAAATACCTGGTTACTGTAGCCTAGCCAAGCTGACACATAAAATTAAGCATCATAGTAGAGTTTCATCTTTAGTGTGAGTGATTTGGGAATCCACTGGGTGCTATTCAATAGAGGAATGGCAAGATCCTTTTGACATAGGTATACATCTATGAAACTATCAAAGATAAACCATCAAGATAATGAAGTTTCCTCAGGCTTACCCTCCTGCCCCTCTTTGTTTCTCCCATCTGTCCCCAGGGGAACTACTGATCTTTTTTTTTTCCACATTGATTAGTTCCCATCTTCAAGAAGTTTATCTAAATGGAATCAGCCAGTATGTTTTTTTTTTTTTTTTTTTTTTTTTTTTTTTTTTTTTTTTTTTTTTGCTGCTGTCCTCTTTCACTCAGCATAAGCATTTTGAGATCCACCCATGTACAAATTTTTATCAATAGTTCATTCTTTTTATTGCTAAGTAGTATTCCATTATAAGGATATTCCACAACCCTTCTGTCCATTTACCTGTTGATGGATGTTTGGACTGGTTCCAGTTTTTGGCTATTAAATAAAACTGTTATGAACATTCTTGTATAAGTCTTTGTATGGACATCTACATTTTTTTTTTTTCCTTTGGGCAAATACCTAGCAATATGCTAGCTATATATTTAACTTTTAAAGAACTTGTAAACTGTTTTTCAAAGGGTAGCACCATTTTACACTGCCACCAGCCATGTATGAGAGTTACAGTTCCTTCATATCTTCAACGACACTGGATAGCAGCAGTCCTTCTAATTTTAGACATTCTAATAGGTATGTAGTGGTATCTCCTTGCAGTTTAATTTGTATTTTCCTTGTTAATTGTAATAGGTCAACTTATAAGATATCAGAAAGCTTATTGTATATAAGTTCGGCTGAAACTCACCTTTCATGAATAGTTGAGATAAAAGGCTTATGTAGTTCCCTATTAGGGTTATCAGTAATTACTAACCGCCTTATCTCACTTCTGTGACCTCGCCTGCTTACTAAATAGATAACTTAGGATGCAAAACGCTCCGCACCCCCTCTACCAAGATCTGGCCTAGGCAAGACCAACACGTAAAAAGTCACTTACTCAAAGCCCTACAGCATCTCAGTTGTCTAACTATGATTGGTCATTTTAAACCCTCTTAGGACAAAGACCTTTAAAATTTATAGGTTCCCGCCAAAACTAACGTCTGTGTGTCACAATATAATTGGCTACCATGAAATGCTGTAAATTGTAATTGGTTAACCAAATAATGATGTATTCTGACTTGCTAAAATCCATATAAGCTTGCTGCTGCCTTTGTTCAGGGCCATTCTGCTGCAACAGTGGCTGCAGTTTGTGCCATAGTTTGCCCATTTTTAAAGTTAAAAAAAAAATAGTTACAAACAGAGAGGGCAAGAGGCAAACCATAAGAGACTCTTAAAATACAGAGAACTGAGGGTTGATGGGAGGCAAACCATAAGAGACTCCTAAATGCAGAGAACAAATTGAGGGTTGATGGGAGGGTGGGGGAAAGGGGAAAATGGGTGATGGGCCTTGAGGGGGGCACTTGTTGGGATGAGCATTGGGTGTTGTATGTAAGTGATGAACCATGGGAATCTACCCCAAAAACCAAGAGCACACTCTACACACTGTATGTTAGCCAATTTGACAATAAATTATATTTTAAAAAATAAAAATAAATTCCAGTTTAATTCTAATATTAGTTTCAGGTGTACAATATAGTGATTTAAAACTTCTATACAACACCTGGTGTTCATCACAACAAGTGCACTCATTAATTTCCATCCCATATTTAACCCGTCTCCCCACTCACCTCTCCTCTTGTAACCATCAGATTGTTTTTTATAATTAAAAATCTGTTTCTTGCTTTGACTCGCTCTCATTTTTTCCTTCGCTTTTTTGTTTTGTTTCTTAAATTCTACATATGAGTGAAATCATATGGTATTTGTCTTTCTCTGTCTGACTTATTTCGTTTAGGATTATACTCTCTAGCTCCATCCATGTCACTACAAATGGCAAGATTTCATTCTTTTTTATGGCTGAATAATATTCCATTGATAGAGCAATCTGGCTGTAGATCCATACCTTAAGTCTGTATTCTGTCAGGCATGCTCTGGAGGGTCAGTATCCTGGGGGAAGATGCCCTGTGTGTCCTATTTACTCTTGTATCTCCAATTAGTAGCACAGTGCTAGGAACATGGTAGGTTAAAAATAAATAAGAATAATTTTGCTCTGGTTTTCACTGAAAGGAATCATGTTGGGCATTGAGGGTGTCTCATGCTTTGGCAACACTAGGGAATGATAGAAATTCATGCATTTATTATTTTTTTTTTTCAGGAGAAAATAAGAAACGATAATGGTGGCCATTAACAACTTCTAAAGTCTCTGACATTTCCCTATCCCCTTACTCCCAGTAGACAGAAAAGCAGCATGTAGAGGGAGAACAAGAGCAGCATGTTTTTCCTCCTGAGCTCCCCAATAAGGCTGGAGCAACAGGATGTGTTCTTCACCCTGTTCCTGGCTTGTGCCTGACCATAGGGCTGGGGATCCTGCTTATCATCCTGCTCGTCAGGCTGGACTCTCACCTCTACATTCTCATGTACTTCTTCCTCAGCCACTTGGCCCTCACGGATATCTCCTTTTCATCTGACACCATCCCTGAAATGTTGATAAATATGCATACTTGAGATCAACCCATCCCTTATTCAGGGTGGGTAACACAGATGTATTTCTTTTCATATTTTTTTGGTTGTATTGGTAATCTCCCTGGAGTGATGGCATATGACAGGTATGTGGCCATCTGCCATCTATACTACACCACCATCATATGAGAAAACCTGTATGTCTCATTAGTGATTGTGTCCTGGTTACTCTCATGTAGCAGTGCATTATCCCACAATCTCACTATCCCTCATTTCTTTCATGATCTTGCTGCTCTGCTCAAGTTGTCCTGCTCTGACACCTCCATCAATGAGTTGGTCATCTTCACTTCCCAGTGGGGGTTGCTGGAAATCATCATACCACTGACTGGCATCCTGGTCTGTTATGTCTGCATTGGAGTCTTCATCCTAAGGGTTCCCTCAGGTTTACCAAGGGGATCTGTAAAGCCTTGTGCACTTGTGGCTCCCACCTCTCTGTGGTATTTCTATTTTGCAGGACAATTATGGCTCTGTGCATGTTTCCTATGATCAAACAACTCCATTGAGAAAGACATAATTTCTTCAGTGATGTACACAGTGGTCACCCCAATGCTGAACCCCTTCATCTACAGCCTGAGGAACAGGGACATGAAAGGGACTCTGGGGGGACTTTTTAAGAGGGAGATCTTTTTCTCCAAGTGACAATCACCTTACCTCAGTTCTTAGTTCACCAAATGGCACTGTCAGAGATTCTTCCTTGGAATACTGTGCAGAGGACCATCCTTGTTGCTGGCACCCTCTCCACTTCCCTGTTTCCAGGTTACGGGCTTTTACAGTTCTTCCTGTCTGTTCTCCCTAAACCCAAAGAGTTAATTTAACCTCCAGGCCAGACACATCAAGTGATATTTGCTGTAACCATCTGCATTCTGTGAACCAAACTTCTGTTTACTTTATTTTATACCTCTTTAGGTTTTCTTAAGCCCAGGCATTTGGCACATACAGAAACACCCTTATCTCAATTGTCTTCAAAGCACCAAACTTTTTTAAATCAGGAGAGGGAATCTTCCTTAACAATTGCCTCTTATTCATGAATAGACCAAAAAAAAAAAAAAAAAAAAAATCCTTGCTTTCCTCTTTAAGGAAAAAGGCATTTGATTGCAAATTTATTTGCTATTTGGATCTGTTGGGCATTTTTATTAGCTGTATCTTCTCATTCTTTACAATTCTGATGCCTATGTTGAAGAATTTTGGAGGTGTCAAATGTGATGTAGTTTGGAAACATCAAGACTTTATGTGGACCTCATATGAAAATGTACCAACATTTGTGAACCTTAATGGTGTAGATAATTAGAACACCTTTAAAATGGCTGTATAAAATGAATGATAATCCATATTTTAGCAATCTGCTCATTAGTTTCACTTTCAATTCTTAAAATATTTTTTCTAGAGTTATAAAATTTAAATTTAACTCCAAGTATTAAGATAAGGACATTCAGAATGCTGGCTTACCAATTGGAGTAGCTGACTAACTAAATGCTTCATATGTTTTCCCCAAATCTAAATATAATACAAAACTTTTGGCAGGTGATTCTAATGTGCAGTGGAGGTTGAGAACAACACTTGGATTAAGTGAGTTGGAGCAAGCATGTAACTGAATCATGAAGTCCACTGGAGTAAACTGGGAGTTTAAGGCATAGTGGCTTTTCATTGGCTGAATTATGACAGTCTCTCATTGGCTGGGCTGTTGCTAGGGTAGGAGAGCAACTTTCTTCTCCTGGTGGGCCTAGTAAAGTGGTGTATCTACTTGCAAGACTTGCAAGGAGCTCTCTCTTCCTATTGGGGTCTGCAATTGATGACCAGGGGTAGGACGTGACAGCTCCCCCTTCTAGCCTCTAGATTTCATTTTAAATGAAATTTCCTTTTGCCAATTTTCACTGAACCAACTCTGCTAACACCTAGATTTTGGATTTTTAGCATCTACAAATGTGAGAATAAATTTCTGTTGTTTTTTTAAAAAGATGCATATCCTGAAAATAAACATCTACACCAAATGCTGGGAATGTTATCGGTAATTGATATGGTATAACACAGGAGGAAAATCCTGCCAACATTTCCAACACAATGAAAGAACCTCTTGTCCTTGGAGGTGATGCAGATAATGAAACATGGACCAAATATAAAGAATCATCCCTTCATAACACATTGGAATAGAGCAGATGTCACTCTGATCTCCCATCCTTTAGATTGTGACTGGGTGGAAAAACCTCATTCTTCCAAAGGAATATGCTCTGAAAAATGAAGATAGAGAAAAATAGTCTTTCCATGTTAAATTTTGCTGTGAAATATGCTTGTGTGGAAAGTCTTCCCTGCTGTGAAGATTGTTCAATTAAGATAATGAAAGAAAGGTCTCAATGGAAATACTTCTGTTGTCCAAGGGGACTCCTGCTTATTTCTTATTTCTTTGCTTTCACTTACAGTTTTATTGGGATGTAATTGACATACAGTTTTTAAATGCTCAACTTAATGTATTATGATGTATATACATGAAGCCATCACCACAATCAAGACCACAAACATCTCCATCACTCTCAAAAGACACCCTGATATGCTTTTCTAAGCCTGCCCTCCTTCTCCATTTTTCAATATGTTTTATTTTTTTTTTTGAGAAGGGGGGGGGCAGAGAGAGAGGGAGACACAGAATCTGAAGCAGACTCCAGGCTCTGAGCTGTCAGCACAGAGTCTGACATGGGGCCGGAACCCACAAACTGTGAGATCATGACCTGAGCCAAAGTTGGACACTTAACGGACTGAGCCACCCAGGCACCTTTCCTTATTCTTAATAATAGTAGTGGGTACCTTTTCTCTTTTTTTCCCCTTGATCCATCTGGCTTATCAATTTTATCATTTTTCTCAAATAACCAACTTTTGGTTTTACTGCTATTACATATTATTTTTCTGTGTTTCATTTCACTATTTTCTGCTTTTCTCTTTATTGCTTCTTACTTTATTTTCTATATTTCCCTACTTTGAGTTTAATTTTCTCTTCTCTTTCTAGTTTCTTAAGGTGAAATTTTAGGTGACAGATGTGAGACCTTTATTCTTTTCTAATATAGGCATTTAGTGCTATCGATTTCCCTCTAAGCATTCCTATTTGTTTATCTTACAAATTTTGATATGTTCTGTTCTCATTTTGAAAGTATTAACTGAAAGTGTTTTCTAAAAATCCTTTAATTTTTTCTTGACCTATGACTTATCTCTCTATCTACTTTTATTTATACTTTTTCAAGTTTTTATTTAAATTCCTACTAGTTAACATACAGTGTAATATTAGTTTCAGGTATAGAATTTAGTGATTCAACACTTAGATACACCTGGTGCTCATTGCAACAAGTGCACTCCTTAATAGCCATCACCTGTTTAACCCATCCTCCTGCCCGCCTCCCCTCTGGTAACCATCAGTTTGTTCTCTCTAGTTAAGAGTCTATTTCCTGGTTTGCCTCCCTTCTCCCCCACCCCCCACCATATACATTTGTTTTGCTTCTTAAATTGCACACAGGAGTGAAATCATATGGTATTTGTCTTTCTCTGACTGACTTATTTCACTTAGCATAATACTCTCTAGTTCCACCCATGTCATTGCAAATGGCAAGATTTCATTCTTTTTGATGGCTGAGTAATATTCCACTGTAACTATACACCACATCTTTACACATTCATCAGTCAATGGACATTTGGGCTGTTTCCATAATTTGGCTAGTGTTGATAATGCTGCTATAAACATCAGGGTGCATACATCCCTTTGAATTAGTATTTTTGTATCCTTTGGGTAAATAACATTAGTGTAATTTCTGGGGTCATAGGGTAGTTCTATTAACTTTTTGAGGAACTGCCACACTTTTGCAGAGTAGTTCTGCCAGTTTGCTTTCCCAACAATAGCATAAGAAGGTTCCTCTTTCTCCATATCCCTGCCAACACCTCTTGTTTCTTGTGTTGTTAATTTTAGCCATTCTGACAGGTGTGAGGTGATATCTCATTGTGGTTTTGATTTGTATTTTCTTGATGGTGAGAGATGTTGAGCATCTTTCATGTGTCTGTTGGCCATCTTGATGTCTTCTTTGGAAAACTGTCTGTTCATGTCTTCTGCCCATTTCTTAACTAGAATATTTGATTTATGGGTGTTGAGTTTGATAAGTTCTTTATAGATTTTGGATACTAACCCCTTATTAGATAGGTCATTTCCAAATATCTTCTCCCATTCCATAGGTTGCCTTTTAGTTTTGTTGATTGTTTCCTTCACTGTGCAGAAGATTTTTATTTTGTTGAAGTCCCAATAGTTTATTTTTGCTTTTGTTTCTCTTGCCTCAGGAGACATATCCAGTAAGAAGTTATTACAGCTGATGTCAACAATGTTACTGCATTTGTTCTTCTCTAGGATTTTACCATTTCCTGTCTCACATTTAGGTCTTTCATCAATTTTTAATTTATTTTTGTGTATGGTATAAGAAAGTGGTCTAGTTTCATTGTTTTGCATGTTGTTGTCTAGTTTTCCCAACACCATTTGTTGAAGAGACTATCTTTTCTTCATTGGATAATTTTTCCTGCTTTGTTGAAGAATAATTCACCTATAGCTGTGGGTTAATTTCTGGGTTTTCTATTCTGTTTTATTGATCAATGTGTCTATTTTTGTGCCAGTACCACACTGTCTTGATCACAACAGCTTTGTAATATAACTTGAACTCCAGAATTGTGATGGACCTATGGCTTTTTTAGAAGTGTGTTATTTAGTTTTTAAATATTTAGAGATGTTTTTTTCTGATGTCCTTTACTGATTCTTAAATTAATTCCATATTTTTCAGATAGCATACTTGGTATGATTTGAATCCTTTAAACTTCATGAAACTTGTTTAATGGTCCTGCATATGGTCCATCTCGATAAATATTCCATATGTACTTGAGAAGAATGTGTATTTTGCTATTGCTGAGTAGAATATTTTCTAAGGCCATTAGGACAATCTGGTTGATAGTGTTGTTCAAGTCAACTCATTCTTCTCTACTTGTGTACTGATTATTAAGAGAGGAGTGTTGAAATCTTCACTTAGATGTTTAGGAAAGATGGTGGCATAGGAGGACGCTGGGTTCACCTCATCCTGCTGATCCCTTAGATTCCACCCACACCTGCCTAAATAATCCAGAAAACCTCCAGAAGACTAGCAGAAAGGACTCTCTGGAGCCAAGCATAGACAAGAGGCCCATGGAAGAGGACAGGAAGGGCAGAGAGGCAGTGCATGCTACACAGACTGGAGGGAGGGAGTCGGGGTGGTGGAGAGGCAGCCAGCAAGGCAGAGCCCCTGAGTCTGGCTTGCAAAAGCAGAGGGGCCTGACCCTGTGAGTTCTGACAGGCAGTGGGACTTAACATCTGGAATGTTATAAGTCAACAGCTCTGCTCGGAGAGCGGGGAGGGCGACAGGACACCAGGAGGGAGAGTTGTTGAACCCCAGAAGACAGAGCTTAGCTCAACAGGGAACAAAAACACTGGCAAGCACCATCTGCCTCTCCCATCCCCAAGGCGTAATCCCAAAGAGAACCAGTTCCCATCACCGAACTTGCTTGCACTGCGCAAACACCCAACGCTGTACTTCTGTGGATCCATCCCTCCGACGGGTCTGCCTGCCTCCCTCCCCATGCTGCAGGGCCCCTCCCGCAGGGGACCACCTATGGCAGAGCAAGCTAAGCCTGCCACTCCTGCCCCTGTGCACCTTGGATTCCCACCTCAGCTAATACGACCTTGGCCAGATCCCATCGAAGTAGCACCACAAGCCTGGCAGTGTGCAAGTAGCCCAGATAGGGGCCACACCACTCCACAGTGAGTCCTGCCCCTGGAAGAGGGGAAGATAAGGTACACACCAGTCTGACTGTGGCCCCAGCGGTGGGCTAGGGGCAGACATCAGGTCTGACTGCAGCCCCACCCACCAACACAAGTTTCTCCAGACAGCACAGGGAAGTGCCCTGCAGTTTGGAGCTACCACAGGGACTACCCAAAATGATGAAATGGAAGAATTCTCCTCAAAAGAAACTCTAGGAAGTGGCAACAACCAACAAATTGATCAAAAATGATTTAAGCAATATAATGGGTCAAGAATTTAGAATAGTAGTCATAAAATAAATCACTGGGCTTGAAAAAAGCTTAGAGGATAGCAGAGAATCTATTGCTACAGAGATCAAGGGACTAAAAAGTAGTCATGAGGAGCTAAATGCTATAAATGAGGTGCAAAATAAAAGGGAGGCGGCCATAGCATGGATTGAAGGCAGAGGAGAGAATAGGTGAATTATAAGATAAAATTATGGAAAAAGAGGAAGCTGAGAAAAAGAGATAAAATATTCAGGAGTATGAGGGGAGAATTAGAGAACTAAGTGATGCAATCAAGTGGAACAATATCCATATCATAGGAATTCCAGAAGAGGAAGAGAGAGAGAAAGGGGCAGAAGGAGTACTTGAACAAATCATAGCTGAGAACTTCCCTGATCTGGGGAGGGAAAAAAGCATTGAAACCCAAGAGGCACAGAGAACTCTCTTCAGATGTAACTTGAATTGATCTTCTGCATGACATATCATAGTGAAACTGGCAAAATACAAGGATAAAGAGAAAATTCTGAAAGTAGCTAGGGATCAACACACTCTAACATATAAAGAGAGACTGATAGGACTAGTGATGGATCTATCTACTGAAACTTGGCAGGCCAGAAAGGAATGGCAGGAAATCTTCAATGTGATGAACAGAAAAAAATATGCATCCAAGAATCCTTTATCCAGCAAGTCTGTCATTCAGAATAGAAGGAGAGATAAATGTTTTCCCATACAAACAAAAACTGAAGGAATTCATTACCACTAAACCAGCCCTACAAGAGATCCTAAGGGGGATTCTGTGAGTGAAATGTTGCAAGGACCACAAAGTACCAGAGACATCACTACAAGCATGAAACCTACAGACATCACAATGACTCTAAACCCATATCTTTCTATAATAACACTGAATGTAAATGGACTAAATGCTCCAACCAAAATACCAATCTATTTGCTGTCTACAAGAGTCTCATTTTAGACCTGAGGACACCTTCAGATCGAAAGTGAGGGGATGGAGAACTATCTATCATGTCACTGGAAGTCAAAAGAAAGCTGGAGTAGCCATACTTATATCAGACAAACTAGACTTTCAATTAAAGGCTGTAACAAGAGATGAAGAAGGGCATTATATAATAATTACAGGGTCTATCCATCAGGAAGAGCTAACAATTATAAATGTCTATGTGCCAAACACAGGAGCCCCCAAATATATAAAACAATTAATCACAAACATAAGCAACCTTATTGATAAGAATGTGGCAACTGCAGGGGACTTTAATACCCCACTTAAACCAATGGATGGATCATCTAGACACAGGGTCAATAAAGAAACAAGGGCCCTGAATGATATATTGGATCAGATGGACTTGACAGAAATATTTAGAACTCTGCATTCCAAAGCAATGGAATATACTTTCTTCTCGAGTGCACATGGAACATTCTCCAAGATAGATCACATACTGGGTCACAAAACAGCCCTTCATAAGTATATAAGAATTGAGATCATACCATGCACACTTTCAGACCACAATGCTATGAAACTTGAAATCAACCATAGCAAAAAGTCTGGAAAACCTCCAAAAGCATGGAGGTTAAAGAACACCCTACTAAAGAATGCATGGGTCAACCAGGAAATTAGAGAAGAAATTTAAAAATATATGGAAACAAATGAAGATGAAAATACAACAATCCAAATACTTTGGGATGCAGCGAAGGCAGTCCTGAGAGGAAAATACATTGCACTCCAGGCCTATCTCAAGAAACAGAAAAAATCCCAAATACAAAATCTGACAGCACACCTAAAGGAAATAGAAGCAGAACAGCAAAGACTACCCCAAACCCAGCAGAAGAAGAGAAATAATAAAGATCAGAGCAGAAATAAACAATATAGAATCTAAAAAACTGGAGAGCAGATCAATGAAACCAAGAGTTGTTTTTTTGAAAAATAAACAAAATTGATAAGCCTCTAGCCAGGCTTCTCAAAAAGAAAAGGGAGATGACCCAAATAGATAAGATCATGAATGAAAACGGAATTATGACAACCAATCCCTCAGAAATACAAGCAATTATCAGGGAATACTATGAAAAATTATATACCAACAAACTGGACAACCTGGAAGAAATGGACAAATTCCTAAGCAACCACCCACTCCCAAAACTCAAACAGGAAGAAATAGAAAACTTGAATAGACCCATAACCAGCGAGGAAATTGAATCAGTTATCAAAAATCTCCCAACAAATAAGAGTCCAGGACCAGATGGCTTCACTGGGGAATTCTACCAGACATTTAAAGCAGAGATAATACCTATCCTTCTCAAGCTATTCCAAAAAATAGAAAGGGAAGGAAAACTTGCACACTCATTCTATGAAGCCAGCATTACTTTGATTTCCAAATCAGACAGAGACCCATCAAAAAAGAGAACTACAGGCCAATATCTCTGATGAATATGGATGCAAAAATTCTCAACAAGATACTAGCAAATCGAAATCAACAGCATATCAAAAGAATTATTCACCATAATCAAGTGGGATTCATTCCTGGGATGCAGGGCAGGTTCAACATTCGCAAATCAATCAACGTGATACATCACATTAATAAAAGAAAAGAACTATATGATCCTGTCAATCGATGCAGAAAAAGCATTTGACAAAATTCAGCATCTTTCTTAATAAAAACCCTCGAGAAAGTTGGGATAGAAGGAACATACTTAAACATCATAAGAGCAATTTGTGAAAAGCACACAGTTAATATCATCCTCAATGGGGAAAAACTGAGAACTTTCCCCCTGATATCAGGAACAAGACAGGGATGTCCACTCTCACCGCTGTTGTTTAACATAGTGTTGGAAGCTCTAGCATCAGCAATCAGACAACAAAAGGAAATCAAAGACATCAAAATTGGCAAAGATGAAGTCAAGCTTTCACTTTTTGCAGATGACTTGACATTATACAGGGAAAACCTGATAGACTCCACCAAAAGTCTGCTAGAACTGATACATGAATTCAGCAAAGTTGCAGGATACAAAATCAATGTACAGAAATCAGTTGCATTCTTATACACTAATAATGAAGCAACAGAAAGACAAATAAAGAAACTGATCCCATTCACAATTGCACCAAGAAGCATAAAATACCTAGGAATAAACCTAACCAAAGATGTAAAAGACCTGTATGCTGGAAAATATAGGAAGCTTATGAAGGAAAATGAAGAAGATACAAAGAAATGGAAAAACATTCCATGCTCATGGGTTGGAAGAATAAATATTGTCAAAATGTCAATACTATCCAAAGCTATCTACACATTCAATGCAATCCCAATCAAAATTGCACCAGCATTCTTCTTGAAGCTAGAACAAGCAAACCTAAATTTGTATGGAACCACAAAAGACCCTGAAAAGACAAAGTAATATTGAAGAGGAAGACCAAAGCGGGAGGCATCACAATCCCAGACTTTAGCCTCTACTACAAAGTTGTAATCATCAAGACAGCATGGTATTGGCACAGAAACAGACACATAGACCAATGGAATAGAATAGAGACTCCAGAATTGGGCCCACAAAAGTATGGCCAACTAATCTTTGACAAAGCAAGAAAGAATATCCAATGGAAAAAAGACAGTCTCTTTAACAAATGGTGCTGGGAGAACTGGACAGCAACATGCAGAAGGATGAAGATAGACCACTGTCTTACACCATTCACAAAAATAAAGTCAAAATGGATAAAGGACTTGAATGTGAGGCAGGAAACCATCAAAACCCTAGAGGAGAAAGCAGGAAAAAAACCTCTGACTTCAGCCACACAATTTCTTGACACATCTCCAAAGGCAAGGGAATTAAAAGCAAAAATGAACTATTGGGACCTCATCAAGATAAAAGGCTCTCAACTGCAAAGGAAACAACAAACTAAAAGGCAACCGATGGAATGGGAGAAGATATTTGCAAATGACATATCGAACAAAGGGCTAGTATCCAAAATCTATAAAGAGCTCACCAAAGTCCACACCCGAAAAACAAATAATCTGGTGAAGAAATGGGCAGAAGACATGAATAGACACTTCTCTAAAGAAGATATCCAGATGGCCAATAGGCACATGAAAAGATGCTCAACGTCCCTCCTCATCAGGGAAATACAATCAAAACCACACTAGATATCACCTTATGCTAGTCAGAGTGGCTAAAATGAACAAATCAGGAGACTATAGATGTTGGAGAGGATGTGGAGAAATGGGAACCTTCTTGCACTGTTGGTGGGAATGCAAACTGGTGCAGCCACTCTGGAAAAGTGTGGAGGTTCCTCAAAAAATTAAAAATAGATCTATCCTATGACCCAGCAATAGCACTGCTAGGAATTTATCCAAGGAATACAGGAGTGCTGATGCATAGGGGCACTTGTACCCCAATGTATATAGCAGCACTTTCAACAATAGCCAAATTATGGAAAGAGCCTAAATGTCCATCAACTGATGAATGGATAAAGAAATTGTGGTTTATATACACAATGGAATACTACGTGCAATGAGAAAGAATGAAATATGGCCTTTTGTAGCAACGTGGATGGAACTGGAGAGTGTGATGCTAAGTGAAATTAGTC
The DNA here is from genome assembly GCF_018350155.1 of Leopardus geoffroyi. NCBI lineage: Eukaryota > Metazoa > Chordata > Mammalia > Carnivora > Felidae > Leopardus > Leopardus geoffroyi. The sequence continues at coordinate 81,745,589 of NC_059342.1, forward strand.
ATACAGAGAAATACAGATACCATATGTTTTCACTCTTGTGTGGATCCTGAGAAACTTAACAGAAGACCATGGGGGAGGGGAAGGGAAAAAAAAGAGGTTAGAGAGGGAGGGAGCCAAAACATAAGAGACTCTTAAAAACTGAGAACTGAGGGTTGATGAGGGGTTGGAGGGAGAGGAGGGTGGGTGATGGGTATTGAGGAGGGCACTTGTTGGGATGAGCACTGGGTGTTGTATGGAAACCAATATGACAATAAATTTCATATTTAAAAAAAAGTTATTTTCACTAGTAAAAACTTCAAAGTTAACAGTTTTTTTCTTTTAGTAGTTTTAAGGATGTTGATTCATTGTCTTGTGGTTTGAAATACTTTCAATGAGAAATTTGCTGTTTTTCTTGCCCTTCTTCAAAATGTATTTTTTCCTCTGAGTCTGCTCTCAAGATTTTCTTTTTATCACTGGTTTTCAAGTAATTTGATTATGATGTGCTTCATCATAGCTTTTCACATTTTTTAGAAAACCACTTTTTTGAGGTATGATTGTCATACAAAAAACTGTACATATTTCATGTGTACAAATTGTTGAGGTAAGTATACAATCATGAAATCATCACCACAATCTATGCCATAAACATATCTACCCTAAACAAAATATTAGCAAAGTGAACTCAACAATGCATTAAATGAATGATACACCATGATTGAAGTGGAATTTATTCCAGGGAAACAAGAATGAGACAACACCTGCAAATCAATCAATGTGACACACCACATTAATAAAATATGGGCTAAATATCATATGATCATCTCAATAGATGCGGAAAAAGCATTTGACAAAATTCAACATTCATTTGTGATAAAAATTCTCAATAAAGTGGGTATAGAGAAAATGTACCTCAACATAATAAAGGCAATATTTATAAGCCTACAGCTAACATCATACACAATTGTAAAGAGATGAAAGCTTTTCCTTTAGGACTAGGAACAAGACAAAGATGTCCACTCTCACCACTTTTATGGTATTGAAAGTCCCAGCCAGAGCAATCAGGCAAAGGTAAAGGAATTCAGACTGAAAGGGAAAAAGGAAAACTGTCACTATTTGCAGATGGCATGATATTATATATAAAAACCCTAAAGACTCCACCAAATTATTGAACTATTATCTCCATTATTAGAACTAATAAATGAATTCAGTAAGGTTGCATGATATAAAATCAATATACAAAAAATATGTTGTGTTTCTATACACTAATAACAAATGATCAAAAGAGAACATTTTTTAAAATCCCCTTTACAATTGCATCAAAAAGAATCAAAGTTTTAGGAATAAATTTAAGCAAGAAGGTGAAAGGCCTGTACACTGAAAACTATGACGCTGATGAAAGAAATTTAAGAAGACACAAATAAATGGAAAGATAGTTCATGCTCATGGATTGGAAGAATCAATATTGTTAAAATGTCCATACTAGCAAAGGCAATAAATAGATCCAATGCAGTCCCGATGGCATTTTTCACAGAACTAGAACAAAGAATCCTAAAATTTGTGTGGAATCACAAAAGACCTTGAAGAGCCAACGCAATCTTGAGAAAGAAGAACAAACCTGGAAGCATGACACCTCCCAATTTCAAACTATGTTACAAAGCTATTGTTGGCATAAAAACAGACACATAGGTCAATGGAACAGAATAGAGAGCCTGGAAACCAACCCAGGCAAATATGGTCAGTTGGTTTATGGCAAAGGAGCCAAGAATAAACAATGGGGAAAGGACAGTCTTTTCAGTAAACAGTGTTGGGAAAACCAGATAGCTACATGCAAAAGAGTGAAACTGGATCTCTATCTTATAGCATACACAAGAACTAACTCAAATAGATTCAAGACTTAAACATAAGATGTGAATCCATAAAACTCCTGGTGGTAAGCTCCTAGACATTGGTCTTGGTGGTGATCTTTTTTGGATCTGACACTAAAAGTGAAGAAACAAACACAAGAATACACAAGTAGGACTATATCAAACTAAAAAGCATGAGCACAGCAAAGGAAACCATCAACACATCAATACAGCAACCTACTGAATGGGAGAACATATTTGCAAAGTATACGTCTGATAAGGTGTTAATATCCAAAAATATATTAAGAACTCATACAACTCAATAGCAAAAAAGCAAACAATCCAATTACAAAAAGGGCAGAGGATCTGAATAGATATTTTTTCTAAAGAAGATATTCAGGTGGTCGACAAGTTCATCATTAATCATCAGGAAAATGGAAATCAAAACCACACAGACACAGAGAGGGATGTATTTTATCAGATTATTTGATATGATGATTAATTAGGAAAAAAACCCATAGTTTTTCAGAGTCACTTTGAATCATATCTTTAATAGACTATAGTTCTAGTTACTAATTCAATTGGAATATATTTTTTCTTTCTAAAATCAAAAAATAAAGTATTTAATTAAAGAATAACTCACCGTTTGGTATGGCTATTATCAAAAACACAAAGAATGACAAATATTGGATACAATGTGGACAAAAGGGGAACTCTTGTACAATGTTGGTGGGAATGTAAATTAGTGCAGCCACTATGGAAAACAGCAGAAAGTTTCTCAAAAAGCTAAAAATAGAAATACCATATGATCCACCAATTCCACCTCTGGGTATTTATCCAAAGGAAATAACAGCATGAACTTGAAAAGATATCTGCACTCCTATGTTTATTGAAGCATTATTTACAGTTGCCAAGATGTAGAAGCAACCTAAGTGTCCACCAACGGATGAATGGATACACACACACACACACACACACACACAATGGAAAATATATACATACGATGGAATATTATTCAGTCATAAAAGAAGGAAATTTTGCCATTTGTGACAACATGGATGGAATTTGAGGGTATTATGCTAAGTGAAATAAGTCAGACAAAGAAAGACAAATATTGTATGATCTTATGTATATGTGTAACTCCCCTGCTCCCCAAACCCTGAACTCATAGATAAAGAACAGACTGGTGTCTTGCCAGAGGTGGTGGGTGGGATGTTGGCAAAATGGGTGAAGGAATCAAAAGGTACAAACTTCCAGTTATAAAATAAATAAGTCCTGGGAATGTAACATACAGCATGGTGACATAGTTAATAACAATACTGTATTGCATATTTGAAAATTACTAAGAGAGTTGATCTTAAATGTTCTCATAACTAGAAAAAATTATTATTATGTGTGGTGATGAATGTTAACTAGACCTAGTATGGTGATCTTTTTCAGTATATACAAATAACAATCATCATATTATACATCTGAAACTAACACAATGTTATGTCACTTATATCTCAGTAAAACTTTTAAAGATAAAAAGGAAATATACAAATATAAGGAAGAAAACAGGAAGCATTATTATAGATGCTCAAATATTGAAAGGATGGTAAGTTTCTTATGGACCACTTTGCACTAGGGCATTTGAAGATTTAGATCAAATAGAAAAATCCTTGAGGATACCATTTATTAAAACTGACAGAAAACATTGAAAATGGGAACACTGATATCTTAAGGGAATTAATTTTATTATTAAAATGCTTTTCACAAAGAATCTCTAAGCCCAGATGGCTGCACTGGGAAAATTTCCAAATATTTAAAGAGAAAATAACAATGGTGATAGTTTTTAATCGAAATAGAGCATATATCCAAACTTGTTTTATGAGTATAACATCACTTTGATACCAAACCTGGCAAAGGAAAAAAAGGAAAATTACAGACAAACCTCTCTCTTGAACATGGATGCAAATGTCATGAAAAAATATTAGAAAAAGAAATCTAGAGATACATAAAAAGAGTACTATAACATGATCGAGTGGGATGCATTCTAAATATGTAAGAATGATTAAACATTAGGGAAAATAATCAATGTAATTCACCACAAAAACACAAACTATTACAGTTATGTAATTATCTCAACAAATGCAAAAATGTGTTCAATATATTCAGCACCTGTTTGTAATAAAAACCCTTATAAAATAGAACCAAACTTGACAAAGAATATCTATTTAAAAAAACTAAAGAAAACACCATATTTCATGATAACATGAAATAGCTTAAAAAGCTTTCTTCCAAGATTTTTATGGGACAATAATTAATATTTTTCCTTCTATTTATTCCCAACCAAGACCTTTGTATTAGCATAAGAAAACTGCTGGTGTCAGCATGTAATTCATATTTTAATATTACGATCCTTTACAACATGGTTTTGGTCTGATTCTCAGCCATGGCCACCTGTGAATACATGAGATAAAGAGAAAAGTTTCTATTTATGGTGCCCTAGAGGTACCCTGATGCTTGTCCTTAAAGCTTTAGTTTTTTTGCTAGTTTTGTGTGTACTAATTCGACAGTCAGCATCAGCTATCCCACCCCATAAACATTGTGACTATTGTTGTTGTCTTAGTGCCTCTGTACCATGGTCACTTGATCCTCTAATGCTTTCCCCTCCATCTCTATTCCATATCCAGCTACAACCAGTGATAATTTGAACATTCAGAATGCTATTATATCCCAAAGATTATCAGTCTTCTATCGCCTCTCTTGTCATGAAAGTGATACATTGTTCTTCAAATATATGAGCAACTCCATCCCAGGTCCCAGGATTCTATTTAAAGAGTCTGCATCAAGGGCAAAGCCTGGTATCAATTACTTTATTAGGTAGAGTCCTGTCAGCAAATTATTAGACACTCAGATGATGAGAAGCAGTTACCATCCACAGTTCTAAACAAAATGGTGAACAAGCAAAAGCACTGTTACACATGCCATGAGTGTTCTAACTGAACAAGAGTCCCCTGGAATGAGCTAGTCATTTGTAGAAGAATGTAGGCGAATCGAGCTCTAGCCTGGCAGGGAGGAGGGAATCTTGATTTCAGGTTTCACATGGCTTAACCTAACAGGAAGCCAGAATCCAGAAGTCAAAGAAAAAAAAACCGTAAGGTTGAAATAACACCAAGAAATAAGTGAAAAAACTCTAAAATTTATTGTGTTTGAAAAGTGTAGAAAATGGCCTTTAGAAACATAACAAAAAATTCAGAGAAAAGAAAAAAGAGGTCAGTCATCTTGGTAGCAGTATTATCTAGTTTAACATGAAATGGGAAATCATCCAAAACAACTGAAATAAAGTGAAATGCTCAGAAGGAATTGTTCTAATCCACTGCTTAATTAGTATATGCTATAGAAAATTGATATGTTGAAACCTTGTCCCCAATGTGATGGTATTTAGGGGTGGAGCCTTTGGGAGGTGATTAGGTCATAAGGTTGGGGCCCTCATGAATGGGGTTATACAAGTGATCCCAGACAGCACCCTTGCCCCTTCACCATGTGAAGACACAATGAGAAGACAGATGGTTGTCTGTGAAATAGGGAGAAAGCCCAAACTAGATACTTAATATGCCAACCTCCAGAACTATGAGAAATAAATTTCTGTTGCTCATAAGCCACCCAGTCTGTAATATTTTGTTATAGTATCCTGGAAGGACCAAGACAGACACCCTGTGAATTTCCCTCCAGATGCCCCTCAAGTATTCATTCACCTGCTAAAGGGCATCTTGGTTGCTTCTAAGTTTTGGCAATTATGACTAAAGCTTCTATAAACATCTGTTCAGGGTATTGTGTGGATATAAGTTTTCAACTCATTTGAATAAAAAGCAAGGAGTGTGATTGCAAGATCACATGATGGTAACCGTATGTTTAGTTTTATAAGAAACAGCGAAACTGTCTTCCAAACTGGCCGTATCAGTTTGCACTCTCAGGAGCCATGAATGAGACTTCCTGTTGCTCCACAACCTTGTCAACATTTGGTGTTGTCAGTGTTGGATATTGGCTTAGTGTTTTTCCCCTCTTGTCTATAGGAAGGGAGCTGATATGCCAACTTCAATGGTTATTGTATCCCTTCTATGTGTCCAGACGTACATGCTAGACAACTGGGCAAAAAGAATAGTCAACTGAATGTTACTTTCTTTGGTATACCTACACATTTTTTGGGGTAGAGTAAATGAGCCCCATCATATCTTGGGGGAGATATATGTGTTTCAAGATTGATGATTTAGGAAGCTTCTGGACTGAGAGAGCCTTTAGCATGACCTTAGAAAATCATGCACTTTTGAGAGAGAGAGAGAGAGAGAGAGTATCTGAGGAAGCCATCTCAGCAATTACAGTGCTGGAAGCTATAACCGTGAGTTGACATTGAGAATAATAGGGCAAAATGTAGATTTTGTATTATGAGTCAGTTTTCTGTAGATTTAATAAATTCTTTGCTGGAGTCTGAGGTTTCCTCTTCAGATAATAGAAGTTTAATATAAATATTCCCATTCTAATCAACTATTTTTTAAATCAGGGGCACCTGGGTGGCTCAGTCCATTAAGCATCCGACTTTGGCTCATGATCTCACAGTTGGTGAGTTCGAGCCTGGCATCAGGCTCTGTACTCATGGCTCAGAGCGTGGAGCCTGCTTTGGATTTTGTGTCTCCCTCTCTCTTCACTCCTCCCTTGCTCATGCTCTGTCTCTCAAAAATAAATAAATGTTAACAAAAAGAAAACAATTAAAAAAATTTTAAATCACATCTCACCTTCCCCAGACACCTACTTTGACCACCCTATTTAAATCTGGATTGGAGTACTTGGCTGGCTCAGCCAAAAGAGCATGACTCTTGATCTCAGGGTTGTGAGTTCAAGCCCCACAATGGGTGTAGAGACTATTAAACATAAATGAATGAATAAACTTAAATAAAAAATACATAAATCTGGACTACTTCATGTCTCTTCCTTGCTTTGTTTTACTCCATGACACTTTCCACCAGTTACCACGTCATGGATTTTGCTGTTGTGTTTTTTGTGTGTTTGTTTTGTTGTGCATTGATTTTTTTGTTTTGGTTTTTGTTTGCTTCCTCTCCTTAAATTTAGGCTCTGCCAGATGACGTATTTCTATTTTATTTATTGCTGTGCTCCATAGCCTAGATTGTCACCTTTATGAAATCTTTAATAAATATTTATCAAAAAAAGAACAAATGAATGAATGCATTGATTTAATAAAAAAAAGGGGGGGGGCAGGAGGAAACTTTTGGAGGAAATAGATACATTCATGACCTTGATTGGGGTGGTTTCATGGGTGAATACTTGTCTTCAAATTCATCAAGTTGTACACACCAATTATATACAGCTTTTTGTATGTCAATTATATCTAAAAAAATGGTTTAAAAAAACAAAATTTTGCTCAAGATCCTAAATAAATGCAATAATAGGTGTATGCAACTTTGTATATACTGCTCTCTATACAATTCAGGGATGCATAATATATGCACCAAAAGATATATTCAAGAATTTTTCCAGGTGCTCCCCACCCAGGCCTTGTCGACATCTTGTCCTTCCTCTGGCTCCAGGAATTGGAAATGAATGCCCAGACTGAGCTCCTCCAGTTGGCATGCAACAATTAAAGCATTGTGCCTGGCGAGAATACTGGGGCCTGGTTCTGGGCCATGGATGTGCTCAGCAAGATAGAGAGGTGAAGCCAGGACAAGAATTGGGGATGGCAGAGGCAGGCTCTCTCTGCGAACCAGCCCCAGAGATCTGTGTCCATGGCCCTCCCTTTGGTTAGTGTCAAATCCTGTTGCCTGGTAATAGCTAGGTGCCCAGACTCCAGCTTCTAGGTAGGTACTAGGAGGGAGACCTGAGTGTGGTCCCTGGTAGCCTCATAGCTGAACCTCTGTCTGGTAGCTACAAACTGTCATGTCAATTAGAGCCCTCATTTGAGTTGGCCAGCAACACCTTCAAGGCCAAGAAAAAACACACCATCCTGACGCTGTGGAGTGCCCAGACCAGGGCTGGCAGGGTGGTCTCTGGTACTCAAAGATTTGTGTATAAGTGCAGGCTTGGTGGGGTGGGGGGAACCCCTGGGTAGTTCAGTCAGTTAAGCCTCTGACAACTTTGGCTCAGGTCATTATCTCAGGGTTCATGAGTTCGAGCCCAGCATTGGGCTCTGTGCTGACAACTCACAGCCTGGAGTCTGCTTCAGATTCTGTGTCTCCCACTCTCTCTACCCCTTCCCCACTCACACTCTGTTTCTCTCTCTCAAAAATCAATAAACACTAAAAAAATAAAAAAAAATAGGTTCAGGCTTGGGTAGTCTGACAGCCTGGAGCTGGGGTCCCAGCCACACTGCTAGTGAGCCCTGCAATGGGGCCAGTTGCCTCACCTCCCTGGGCCTCAGTTTCCTCTTCTGTGAGATGGAGTGATGATGCTATATGATCTATCAGAAAGCTGGAGGCAATGTATGCTGGTGACTGACCAAGTACTTAGTACAGTGCCTCTAACAGAGTACAGTGAGAGGCAGGGGCAGGAGATGGATGTCCTTCAGGACCCACCCCCCAAATTAAGCCAGCCCTTTCTTTCAGCAGCCAGGCTCCCAACACAGAGCTCAGTACCAGTGGCAGCTCCCACTCCAAGTCCTGTGACCAGCTCAGGTGCAGTCCTAATTCAGCAGCAGGGACTTTGCTAAAACACCCAGCGTAGCTCAGCTAGTCCCTGTAGCTATACTGTGGAGGAGGAGCCCAGCTGGGAAACGTTAATGTCAAATCTCATGCAGCTGCACGTACCATTCGCCAATGCATCCTGAACTTTATAAGACCACACAAGAATGAGGTTAGGGAGAGGAAGGATTTGGGGAGGTCATTTGTATAAAAGGCAAAAAAATTATTTACCATGTGGGGAGTGCCAATATTTATTTGTTATAAATAGCAAATCTTACATTTGAATATTATATTAAAATCCTGTTTCTCTGTAGCCTGGGAATTGCAGTTTTGTCCTTTCATTCCTGTGTTAATTTAAATAAGGTATGGATGCTCTCATTTCTCTTTCAAATAAGTCTTGCAGAGTTGTTGGGTTATTTAATAGATATAAGCATTTCAGTGCCATTAACCTGGACAAGGAGCTCAGACTATATCCCTCAGAACTCCTGGGATTGACAGGTGGAGGTACTTTCACAGGGCATGGTTATAACCTCTGAAATGTGTGTGTCTTTAAATTAGACATTTGCAAGGACGATTTCCTCACCCAGGGTAGTGGCTGCTTTTCTAGTTTTGGAGGAAGAGGAATATTTTCTACTTGTCTCGTTTAGGTTTCTTTTGACCACCAACTAGGAACTGTAGATTTCAAGGTCAATCTCTAGAATTCCATCTGTGCTAAGTGTGGAAAAATTGTAAAAACATGAAAATGTACAATACAAAAAGGAAAAGGCCAGAGGAAGATTATTCACCAGTGGACTAAGGGCAGGCAGGATTTCACCTCCTCCATCACCCTCTATCAGGTCCATGGTTGACCCTTTACCTTAGATTTGAATCCTCTTGGGACTCTTGCCTCTGGCCTTATGATTCCTTTTCCTGCTGGTTTTGTATCCAGGGAAAATATTTGTGATGCAGAATTTAAGGCTACAGCTGAGCCTCATTCCTGCTGCTCATGAACTAGGATTTCTGAAACTCCTTGTACAATTGATTTAGTCCAGAAATACCCTAGAAGGTCCCAGCCCCTTTTCCATGCACATCGTGGCCAATCCCCCTTGGCTGGGGCCTCATAAATCCTAGGTGAGATCTGGTTTTCCAGATAAGGGTACTTACAATACCCCTTACACTCTCCCTCACTAGTTAAGGTAATGTCCAGGGCCGTGTGGTTCTGAGGTCCACTATCTTGGACAATCACTAGTTCACGAACTCAGTCATGTTAGTGTCAACTTGTCCCAAAGAGGTAGCTGGGCCAGAGCCCTTAGAGCTTACAGCCACCTGGGATGGCTGTGTTCCCTGTTCAAGTCTGTGCTTGATTATATCATTAGTGTGTGAGCCTTTCCCATGGGGAGGTTTAAAGGGTGAGGGATGTGGGGAGGAGGGATGCCACCAAGACTGATAATCCATGGGCATGCATATACACAGCCTTACCAACTACATACTGAAGAACATCCAATCCATGTGGTAAACAGGCATTGAGCTTACCCAAGTGACCTCCCGAGGCTTCTCCATGATTAGGAACTAAAGGGTTAATGCCTGGTTCAGGAGGGAGCCACGAGGCCCCTGATCAGTCTCCAGTTTGCACCTTGTGAAGTTATTTCAAAATCATTCCCTGAATATAACCCATAGCCAGATTGCTGATAACACTGAGTTACCATTCTTCTCAGTGGCTACAGGGGTCACCCAGACACAAAGCAGGGCTCATCTCTGCCAAGGAGGTCTTTTCAGTACAGTCAAGGGCTAAGCACACACCTGGATACCAACAGCCCTGGCTCTTGCTGATGTGTCACAGCTGTCCAGGATCATGGTGTCTGTATTACCCAAAGCAATCTACACATTTAATGTAATCCCTATCAAAATACCACCAGTATTTTCCACAGAGCTAGAACAAACAACCCTAAAATTTTTATGGAACCACAAAAAACCCTGAAGAGCCAAACATTCTTGAAAAAGAAAAGCAAAGCTGGAGATATCACAATTCTGGACTTCAAATTATATTACAAAGCTGTAGTGATCAAGATAGTATGGTACTGGCACCAGAATAGACACATAGGTCAATGGAACAGAATAGAAAACCCAGAAATGAACCCACAGCTATATGGTCAATTATTCTTCAACCAAGCAGGGAAGAATATCTAATGGAAAAAAGACAGGCTCTTCAACAAATAGCGTTGGGAGAACTGGACAGTGACATGCAGAAAAATGAAACTGGACCACTTTCTTATACCATACAAAAAAATAAATTCAAAATGGATGAGAGACCTAAATGTAAGACAGGAAACCATGAAAATCCTAGAGGAGAGTACAGGTAAGTAATCTCTTTTACATTGGCTGTAGCAGTTTCTTACTAGATATGTCTACTGAGGCAAGGGAAACAAAAGCAAAAATAAATTATTGGGACTTCATCCAAATAAAAACCTTCTGCACAGGTTTTAGGAAGGAAACAATCAACAAAACTAGAAAGCAATGTATGGAATCTGAGAAGATATTTGCAAATAACATATCAGATAAAGGGTTAGAATCCAAAATCTATAAAGAACTTACCAAACTCAACACCCCAAAAATAAATAATCTAGTTAAGAAGTGGGCAGAAGACATGAACAGACATTTTTCCAAAGAAGACATCCAGATGGCCAACAGACACATGAAAAGATGCTTAACATCTCTCACCATCAAGAAAATACAAATCAAAACCACGTTGAGATACCACCTCACACCTGTCAGAATGGCTAAAATTAACAACGCAAGAAACAGCAGGTGTGGCGAGGATGCAGCGAGAGGGGAACACTCTTACACTATTGGTGGGAACGCAAACTGGTACAGATACTGTGGAAAACAGTATGGAGGTTCCTCAAAAAGTTAAAAATAGAACTACCCTATGATCCAGCAATTGTACTGCTAGGTATTTACTCAAAGAATACAAAAATACGAATTCAAAAGGATACATGGACCCCGATGTTTATAGCAGCATTATCAACAATTGCCAAATTATGGAAAGAACCCAAATATCCGTCAATTGATGAATGGATAAAGAAGATGTCATACACACACACACACACACACACACACACACACACAATGGAATATTAGCCATCAAAAAGAATGAAACCTTGCCATTTGTGATGACATGGATGGAGCTAGAGAGTATTAAGCTAAGCAAAATAAGTCAATTGGAGAAAGACAAATACCACATGGTTTCACTCATATGTGGAATTTAAAAACAAAAACAAATGATCAGAGGGTAAAAAAGAGAGAGGCAAACTAAGAAATACACTCTCAACTATAGAGAAGAAACTGATGATTACCAGAGGGGAGGTGGATTGGGGGGGGGGGGATGGGTTAAACAGATGATGGGGATTAGGAGTGCACTTGTGTTGAGCACCAGGTGATGTATGGAAATGTTGAATCACTGAATTCTACACCTGAAACTAACACTACCCTGTATGTTAAGTAACTGGAATTTAAATTAAAAAAAAAGAAAGTGCACTTTTATTGTAAATACACATTTAACAAAGGTAGTAATTTAAAATATTTTAAAGAAGTTTTAAGAATGCTAAGAGAAAAAAGGATATAGAATTACATAAAATGCTCAAGAGCAGAGCAGACAGAAAAATGGGGAAGAGAGAAAGGAAGAACAAGTGTGACAAATAGAAAACAGGTAAATATGGTAGATAATAATCCAAAGGCAGGGGGGGCGCGCTGAGTGGCTCTGACTCTTGGGTTTCAGCTCAGGTCATGATCTCACGGTTTGTGCATTCAAGCCCCACATTGGGCTTCTCGATGATGGTACGGAGCCTGCTTGGGATTCTCTCTCTCTCCTGTCTCTCTCTCTGCCCCTCCCCTGTTCACATGCTCTGTCTCTGTCTCTAAATAAACTTAAAAAAAAAAAATAAAAAAAAATAAATGTGAATGGATTAAACATATCAATTAAAAGATGGAAACCATCAGAGGTGATAAAAAGATAAGACTCAACTATATGTGCCTATGAGAAACCCACTTTAAATATAAAGACACCAATAAGTTAAAAGTATAGGAGTGGACAGAGAATTGGAGAAAATATTTACAAATCATGCATCTTACAAGGGATTGGCAACCAGAATATAAAAAGACTTCTAAAACCCAACAATGGCAAAAACAACAACATAACTTAAACACGGATAAAGGTCTTGGATGACGTTTCCCCAACGAACATACATAAATGGGCCATGAGCACATAGAAGATGCTCAATGTCACTAATCATTAGGGAAATGCACATCAAAATCACAATGAGATACCATTCACAACCATTAAAATGATTATTGTAAATAAAAATCAGGAAACAACAAATGGCAAGCAAGTGAAGAAATTGGAACCCTGTATACTGCTGGTAGGGATGTAAAATGGTGCAGTCATTGTGGCAAATATTATTGTGGTTCCCACCAAAATAGAATTACCATATTATCCCAGCAGTTCCATTTCTAGGTATATACACAAAAGAACAGACAGAAGGGACTCAAACAGACATTTGTGTACCCATGTTCACAGCAGCATTAGTCACAATAGCTGAAAGGTGGAAACAACCCAAGTGTCCATCAACAGAACAAAATGTGGTTTATTATTCAGCCTTAAAAAGGAACAAAATTCTGACACATGCTAAAACATCGATGAACTTTGAAGATAATTGTGCTAAGTGAAACAAGCCAGGCACAAAAGGACAAATATTGTATGATGTCACTCACACAAGGTACCTAGAAAAGTCAAGTGCATAGGGACGGAGAATATGATGGTAGTTACTAGGACCTGGGGGAGTGGAGAATAAATACTTATTGTTTAATGGGTATAAAATTTCAGTATGGGATGATGAAAAAGATCTGCAGATGGATAGTGGTGATGGTTGAACAACAATGTGAGTCTTTAAAACCACTGAACTGCAAACTTAAAAATGGTTCAAATGGAAAATTTTACCAAAATATAGTAGCAAAGGGATTGAACAGATATACCCTGCAAAAACTAATTAAAAGAAAGTTGGAGAAGCTATGTTATTGTCAGGCACAGTTGACTTCAAAACAGGAATATTATCAGCAGTAAAAAGGACACTACATAAAGATAAAGGGGTCAATTCACCAAGAAGACATAATAATCATTATTGTCAGAAATTTTTAGAACAGCAGAAAGAAATAGACAAATCCACTGTTACAGTTGGAGATTTCTAAACCCCTCTACCAGTAAATGACAGATCCAGCAGGCAGAAAATCAGTTAGGGTATAGTGAAACAGTGCAGCACCATCAGTCAATTGGATTAATTGATATTTCTAGAAGACTTCATCCAACAACAACAGAATACACATTTTTCTCAAGCTCACATGAAATATTAACCAGGATAGGCCACACTCTAGACCATAAAACACACACCTTAACAAATTTAAAAGAGTGGAAATTACACAGGGCATGCTCTCATACCACAATGGCATTAAACTAGATATCAATAGCAAACACATCACTGGAAAATCTCAGAATATATGGAGATTAAACAACACAATATACATACCACATGGGTCAAAAAAGAAGCCTCAAGACACATTTAAAAGTATTTTAAACTAAATGAAAATGAAAACACAACTTAGGAAAAGTTGTGGGTTGCTGCAAAGAAGTGCTTAGAGCAAAATATAGAACATTTAATGCATGTATTAGACAATGAGAAAGATCTAAAATTGATAATCTAAGCTTCCACCTTAGGCATCTAGAGGAAGAAAGAATGTAAAAAAAAAATAACAGAACAAAAGAAATCATTAAAAATTGGAGTATAAATCAGTGAAGTTGAAAACAGGAAATCAACAGGGAAAATCAATGAAACCAAAAGCCAGCTCTTTGACAAAATCAATAAAATTGATAAACCTATAGTTATGCTAAGAAAAGAGAGGATTCTACAAAACACTGAGAGTGGCTCCAGGAAGCTGCAGGAGGGTCAGAGCATTGGGCTGGGGCTTCGGAGCTGATGGCATACCAACTTGTTTCATAAGGTACAGGCTGAGGAACTATGAAGGCTTTGTGAAACTTGAGCAGGACAGCCTCTGTTCCCTCACCTGTGAGATATTCATGGAGCATCTACTATGTGCCAGTGCACTGCAGTGCAGTGAACAGAACAGACTGTTCTCATATTGTTTATGTTCCAGTGGGGAGGGGGCCAGGGGAGATCAACACAGAAGTATGTGGGCCTTACTAAAGAAGGGCAGCGTGGTCAGATGGGTTAGCAGGGCTTCCTCTGATGGAGGCTCTTTGTCAGCCCCTTCCCAATGACCAGACCTGTCACTACCAGGACAACCAGAGTGGATAGGGTGGGGACCGTGCCTTTGGATTGGCAGGGGACAGCATAGGAGCCCAGTCTCTGCAGGGGTGTTGTGGGAAAGTGGTATGGGAGGCAACTCCAGGCCTTTGACTCTGCTGCACATCCAACTACCCCCAGCTCTATCTTCTCCATCCTGGGCACCTGGCTGCACCAGTACTAGGAGAATTTCTGCCAGCCTCTGCACTTTGTTGGCCTAATGCAGTTGGTGACCTATGCACAGGTCACCTTCCCAGATTACACATGGAGCACCATGCCCACCTTTTCCTGGACCAGCTGGAGCATCCAGAGCCTATTGGGGCAGAGCCTGAGGGAGAGGAGAATTGGGGGCTTGGTGCCTATGTGCATTGGAGGAGTGGAATGGAGTTGAGTCACAGTAGGAGAAGCCTCCAGTGGCTGGGGTTGGGCCGGGAACAAAAAATACCCTCTGGCCACTCATCTGGTAGACTGCAGTCTAAGGAGACTTCCTGGAGTAGGATCTGTGCTGTGTGATCTTTTCTGTGTTTGGAAAGGCAAATGGAAAGCTACTCATGTCAGTGAATCCTCCTCTTCCACTTCTAGTGCCAGCTCTAGGGCTGGGTCTGTGACCAGCTCCAGACCTGGAGCAGCTCCAGTACCACCAGCTCTGCCATCAGCTCCAGTTGGAATTAGCACCAGTTTTAAGCTAGAGCCAGCCTCAGAGCTAGAGCTGGCTCCAGCATTATATATAGCATTGGCCAGAGCTAGAGCCAGCTCCAATGCCAGCTCTAGCTCCAGTGCCAGAGCTGAAACCAACTCCAGAACTGTTTAAACCTATTCCTAAAGCAAATAGATTAGTAGTTGCTTCTGGATATCAACTAGGAAGGGACTCAAGGGAACTCTCTGGAGTGATGTCAGAGCTATGGATATTGATATGGATTTGTTAAAATGGATTGGCCAGTTCAGTAATATCTAGCATATCATCACATGCAAAGCATATAATAAAAATATGAAAAGAATATAGACTTTTAAATTTCCTCTCGGTTTTATGAGGTGAAAAATAGCCAAGAGTAATATATAGTGATACAAATAAGATGTGTTTTTGGAGGAAATGACTGAGAGGAGCATGTTGGAAGATTATTTCTTTATCTGGCTAATAATTTCGTGGATGTGTTTCTTTTGTGATACTTTATCAAACTGTGCACTTAATGTATGCTAATTTTTCTCTCTGTATGTTATACCTCGATTAGCGAATAGTTAAAATTTTTTTTTTTAGTATTTATTCATTTTTAAGAGATAGAGACAGAGCACGAGCTGGGGAGGGGCAGAGAATGAGGGAGACACAGGATCTGAAGCAGGGTCCAGTTTCTGAGCTGTCAGCACAGAGTCCAACACGGGATTTGAACTCACTGACTGTGAAATCATGACCTAAGCTGAAGTCAGATGCTTAGCTGACTGAGCCACCCACGTACCTGGCAAATAGTTGTTTTTTTAAACAAACATCATTTGAATCTACCCATGGTCTCCCCCAAATCCCAACCCCCCATCTCCTCTCAAGAGGAAATGAATAGCCTGAATTTTATGTTTATGATTCAATCAAATTTCTGTAGTCTTATTTCTACATGTATGCATCTCCCTCTTATATAAATATATACATTCTATGTGATTACATAAATACATGTATATTACATATGCATATGTATATATACATATATACACACATATGCATACACACATACATATATATGTATATACACATATATACACATGTATATATATACATGTGTATATGTGTGTGTGTATATATATATACATGTATATATGTGTGTGTGTATCTATCTATATCTATATCTATATCTATATCTATATCTATATCTATATCTATATCTATATCTTAGTCTGCTTGTACTGCCATAACAAAGTGCCACAGACTGCTCAGTTTAGGCAAAAGAAATTTATTTTGTCATAGTTCTGGAGGATAAAAGTCTAAGATTAAGGTTCTGGCAGATTCAGTTTTTGGTGAGAGCTTTCTTTCTGTCTCTCAGATGGCCTTCTCACTGTGTTCTCATGTGGACTTTTCTTGGTGTGTGTGCATGGAGAGAGAGAGAGTGAGCTCTCTTGTGTCTCTTCTTATCAGGACACTAATGAATCAGGACCCCATCCTTATGACCTCATTTAACAGTAATTATATTCGTAGAGGCCCCATCTCCACATATAGCCACACTGGGTTAGAGCTTCAACATATAAATTTTGGAGGGATATTCAGACCATAATAATACATACACATATAAAATTTTTGTTTCTGATTTTTGTCATATTCCTGGAGTTTTGCTCTTTGGTCTCTCAATATTTCATTTCTATAATTTACTGATATGGCATATAATTGCTCTACATTGTTCCTTATGTAAAAACAGCATAATTTATTTGTTGTGGAAATTTTCATTTTTTTCTGCTATTATAAACAATGTTGCCATGGACCTTATCTATGTCTCAAGTTGTACATGCACAAAGCTTCTTTAGAATATAAACCTGTGAGGCCAATATCCCTGATGAATATGGATGCAAAAATTCTCAATAAGATACTAGCAGATCCAATTCAACAGCATATAAAAAGAATTATTCACCATGATCAAGTGGGATTCATTCCTGGGATGCAGGGCTGGTTCAACATTCACAAATCAATCAACGTGATACATCACATTAATAAAAGAAAAGATAAGAACCATATGATCCTGTCAATTTATGCAGAAAAAGCATTTGACAAAATTCAGCATCCTTTCTTAATAAAAACCCTTGAGAAAGTCGGGATAGAAGGAACATACTTAAACATCATCAAAGCCATTTATGAAAAGCCCACAGCTGACATCATCCTCAATGGGGAAAAACTGAGAGCTTTTTCCCTGAGATCAGGAACACGACAGGGATGTCGACTCTCACCGCTGTTGTTTAACATAGTGTTGGAAGTTCTAGCATCAGCAATCAGACAACAAAAGGAAATCAAAGATATCAAAATTGGCAAAGATGAAGTCAAGCTTTCACTTTTTGCAGATGACATGATATTATACATGGAAAATCCGATAGACTCCACCAGAAGTCTGCTAGAACTGATACATGAATTCAGCAAAGTCTCAGGATACAAACTCAATGTACAGAAATCAGTTGCATTCTTATACACTAATAATAAAGTGACAGAAAGACAAATAAAGAAACTGATCCCATTCACAATTGCACCAAGAAGCATAAAATACCTAGGAATAAATCTAACCAAAGATGTAAAAGATCTGTATGCTGAAAACTATAGAAAGCTTATGAGGGAAATTGAAGAAGATACAAAGAAATGGAAAAACATTCCATGCTCATGGGTTGGAAGAATAAATATTGTCAAATGTCAATACTACCCAAAGTTATCTACACATTCAATGCAATCCCAATCAAAATTTCACCAGCACTCTTCTCAAAGCTAGAACAAGCAATCCTAAAATTCATATGGAACCACAAAAGGCCCCAAATAGCCAGAGTAATTTTGAAGAGGAAGACCAAAGCGGGAGGCATCACAATCCCAGACTTTAGCCTCTACTACAAAGCTGTAATCATCAAGACAGCATGGTTTTGGCACAAAACAGACACATAGACCAATGGAATAGAATAGAAACCCCAGAACTAGACCCACAAACGTATGGCCAACCAATCTTTGACAAAGCAGGAAAGAATATCCAACGGAAAAAAGACAGTCTCTTTAACAAATGGTGCCAGGAGAACTGGACAGCAACATGCAGAAGGTTGAAACTAGACCAATTTCTCACACCATTCACAAAAATAAACTCTAAATGGATAAAGGACCTGAATGTGAGACAGGAAACCATCAAAACCCTAGAGGAGAAAGCAGGAAAAAACCTCTCTGACCTCAGCCACAGCAATTTCTTACTTGACACATCCCCAAAGGCAAGGGAATTAAAAGCAAAAATGAACTATTGGGACCTCATGAAGATAAAAAGCTTCTGCACTGCAAAGGAAAAAATCAACGAAACTAAAAGGCAACCAACCGAATGGGAAAAGATATTTGCAAATGACATATCGGACAAAGGGCTAGTATCCAAAATCTATGAAACACTCACCAAACTCCACATTTGAAAAACAAATAATCCAGTGAAGAAATGGGCAGAAAACATGAATAGAGACTTCTCTAAAGAAGACATTCAGATGGCCAACAGGCACATGAAAAGATGCTCAATGTCGCTCCTCATCAGGGAACTACAAATCAAAACCACACTCAGATATCACCTCACGCCAGTCAGAGTGGCCAAAATGAACAAATCAGGAGACTATAGATGTGGAGAGGATGTGGAGAAACGGGAACCCTCTTGCACTGTTGGTGGGAATGCAAACTGGTGCAGCCACTCTGGAAAACAGTGTGGAGGTTCCTCAGAAAATTAAAAATAGACCTACCCTATGACCCAGCAATAGCACTGCTAGGAATTTACCCAAGGGATACAGGAGTACTGATGCATAGGGGCACCTGTACCCCAATGTTTATAGCAGCACTCTCAACAATAGCCAAATTATGGAAAGAGCCTAAATGTCCATCAACTGATGAATGGATAAAGAAATTGTGGTTTATATACACAATGGAGTACTACATGGCAATGAGAAAGAATGAAATATGGCCTTTTGTAGCAACGTGGATGGAACTGGAGAGTGTGATGCTAAGTGAAATAAGCCATACAGAGAAAGACAGATACCATGTTTTCACTCTTATGTGGATCCTGAGAAACTTAACAGAAACCCATGGGGGAGGGGAAGGAAAAAAAAAAAAGAGAGGTTAGAGTGAGAGAGAACCAAAGCATAAGAGACTCTTAAAAAATGAGAACAAACTCAGGGCTGATGGGGGGGTGGGAGGGAAGGGAGGGTGGGTGATCGGTATTGAAGAGGGCATCTTTTGGGATGAGCTCTGGGTGTTTTATGGAAACCAATTTGACAATAAATTTCATATATTAAAAAAAAAGAATATAAACCTGTGAGTGGCAATACCCAAAAAACAAGTAATCCAGTGAAGAAATGGGCAAAAGGCATGAACAGACACTTTTTGAAAGAAGACATCCAGATGGCTCACAGACGTATGAAAAGACTCTCAACAACACTCATCATCAGGGAAATACAAATCAAAACCACAATCAGATACCACCTCGCACCTGTTAGAATGGCTAAAGTTAACAACTCAAGAAACAACAGATGTTGGCGAGGATGGAAAAAAAAGTGGGAATGCAAATTGGTACATCCACTGTTGAAAACAGTATGGAGGTTCCTCAAAAAATTAAAAGTAGAGCTACCCTATGACCCAGCAATTACACTACTAGGTATTTATCCAAAGGATAAAAAATTGATGGTTTAAAGGGGCACATGCACCCCAATGTTTATAGCAGCACTACCAACAATAGCCAAAATATGGAAAGAGCCCAAATGTCCACTGACTGATTAATGGATAAAGAAGATGTGGTATATATATACATACATACATATATATAATGGAATACTACTTGGTGATGAAAAAGAATGAAATCTTGCCATTTGCAACAATGTGGATGGAGTTGGTGTATTATGCTAAATGAAATAACTCAGTCAGAGAAAGACAAATATATGATTTCACTCATATGTGGAATTTTAAGAAACACAACAGATGATTGTTTCCTGCTTTCTCCTCTAGGGTTTTGATGGTTTCCTGTCTCACATTCAGGTCCTTCATCTATTTTGAGTTTATTTTTGTGAATGGTGTAAGAAAGTGGTCTAGTTTCATTCTTCTGCATGTTGCTGTCCAATTCTCCCAGCACCATTTGTTAAAGAGACTGTCTTTTCTCCATTGGATACTCTTTACTGCTTCATCAAAGATTAGCTGGTGGGAATGCAAACTGGTGCAGCTGCTCTGGAAAACAGTGTGGAGGTCCCCCCCAAAATTAAAAATAGATCTACCCTATAACCCAGCAATAGCACTGCTAGGAATTTACCCAAGGGATACAGGAGTGCTGATGCATAAAGGCACTTGTACCCCAATGTTTATAGCAGCTCTTTCAACAATAGCCAAATTATGGAAAGAGTCTAAATGTCCATCAACTGATGAATGGATAAAGAAGTTGTGGTTTATACATACAATGGAATACTACTTGGCAATGAGAAAGAATGAAATATGGCCATTTGTAGCAACGTGGATGGAACTGGAGAGTGTTACGCTAAGTGAAATAAGTCAGGCAGACAAAGACAGATACTGTATGTTTTCACTCTTATGTGGATTCTAAGAAACTTAACAGAAGACCATGGGGGAGGGGAAAGTTAGGGGAAAGAAAGTTACAGAGAGGGAGGGAGGCAAACCATAAGAGACTCTTAAATACTGAGAACAAACTGAGGGTTGATGGGGGGTGGGGGAGAGGGGAAAGTGGGTGATGAGCATTGAGGAGGGGACCTGTTGGGATGAGCACTGGGTGTTGGATGGAAACCAATTTGACAATAAATTATATTTAATATATATAAAAAGAAACACAACAGATGATCATAGTTCCTCTATGAAGGAAAAATTAGATAAAAACTAAGAGAGAGGCAAACCACAAGAGAGTCTTAAATATAGAGAGCAAGTTGAGAGTTGCTGGAGGGGTGTTGGGTGGGGTGACGGGCTACGTGGATGATGGGCATTAAGGAGGGCACTTGTTGGGATGAGCCCTTGGTCTTATATGTAAATGATGATTCACTAAATTCTACTCCTGAAACCATTATTACACTATATGTTAACTAACTTGAATTTAAATAAAATTTTTTAAAAATGAAAAAAAATTGGGAGTGGAATTGCATGGTCCAAGGCAATGTACATTTCAACAATAAAACATAATGCCATATTGTTTCCCCACTAGAAGTAAATAAGACTTCCAAAGAAAATACACACCACTGTCAACAAAGAGCAGTAACTTAATTTTTCCAATATATTAATATAAAATGGAACCGTATTGAAGTTTTAATGTCTTTTATTTAATTTGTTATGATTATTACTGAGCTGACTATCTTTTTATATTATTAGCTCCTTTGAGTTTCTTGTGCTCAAAGGCTATTAATCTCATTTTGCCTATTTTTCAGTTTTACAGTATACGCATATGTATTTTTGCTATTAAATTAGAAGCTATTGCAGGAGACACGTTTTGAATTGGGTTTGGAAAGATGGTAGGGACTGGTATAGCAGAGGACAAAGATGAATGTCTCTAGGAAATGGTATGGTACCTGGGGGAGTGGTAATGTCATTTATTAATTCAAAGGGTCATTTTCCCTCATCCTGTAATCAAATAAAAAATCTTGCAGAGTCATGGATTTTATTTTTAACTCTATGCATGTAGGGAAAAAGGGAGGTGCCAATGATGTTCTTTTGGTCTGAGGAGGAAGTCTTGTCAAATCTTAACTTTTAGGAAAATAGGTAGGTCAACTGCAGCATTTTAATTAGGGCAATGTTATCAACCATGATCCACAGGACCTGGAAACCATTTCTGAAATCTAAATGTCTTTCAAAGCTTCTTCATTCAAAGAGCTATTCCAAGTGCAGATTGATTTTTAATGCAAAACAGAAAAAATAGTAACACTTATGAATATTCACACATCTTCACCTTGAATAACAAACACATGATATTCATTTTCTATCTGGCTCCAAACAAGTGGAGCTGGAGATATGTGAAATCAGTTTGCGATCGGTTTTTTAAGAGAGTTAGTGGAAAGCATTTCTTGAATGGTTATTCTATGGTATTTAAAGAAACTTGCACCAAAAGAATGCTGATTCCAAAGCTTCTGGGCAGGAGACCAAGATGTATAGAAATTGCATTCAACTCTACAGGGTCCAGTTATGGTGATGGTATATGAAATCCTTTGATCTTTGTTCAGAGAGTGAAAGTACTAGAGTGTTTCTGGTGTTCTTGGAATAACATGGAATTCAGAAACAAGAGACATAGGTTAATACACTCAAGCATCAGTTTGGTTTGTTATGGACTCTGAACCCCAGTGTAAACTGAGAAGGTAAAATTCTTTGTGAATCACCAAATTCCCAGTAGCTGCTTTGTGCTTATTACCATCACTCCTCCAAGGTGAACTCTCCTATTGCCTTCTAGCAACAGTTCTTCTCTCAAAGGAACCAAAGGCAATGAAGCAATTATATCCTGTTTGTCTCTAACTTGGAGCTGGGAGTGGGGATTCCCTCCCCCCCCCACACACCCCTGGGTCTTCTCCATGATTTGTAAAGCTGTAATCCATGCCTATTGCTCAGGGATCATGAACAAGTGTATAACACTATATATATTTAATTTGGTTTTGAACTGATAATTTCTTTCTCCATTACAGTTCATCTTTGAGACCCTCAGAGACTCCACCTGCTTCATTGTATTCTGTGTCATCTAGAGAGAAAAGGAAGAACCTTCCTACACCTTCTGACTAAGGGTATATGTACTCATCATCTAAGAGACAATGTCAGAGAAGGAATAGAATTTATATTCAGTAGCACAATTATGTGTGTGTGTGTGTGTGTGTGTGTGCATCCAGCATGTGCTACTGATCCCCAGCATGGCTTTACCCATCTCACACCAAAGTATAACACAGACCCATGTAGAATAATTTATCTCTGATGATCCTATACCTAATTTTTGAGAGAACAGTGAATTACGTATCTCCTCTTGCTCATATTTCATTTCCCCAGTATTATTGGTTTTTCCTCCAAATTTTATCCCACATCTGTAATTATCTTCATCTCTTCTTCCATGGTTTAGGAGTAGGCAGGTGTTATTTTGTACCTGAACTATACAAATAGCCTCCTGTCAGATTCCTGCTGACACTCTTGCCTTGCTATAATCTGTTCTGTATGCAGTAGCCAATATACTATTTAAAATTTTTCTTTCTCTCCTTTACTTAAACCTTTCCATAGGTGTTCTTTTGCTCTGAGGATAGAATAAAAACTTTCCATTATTCAGAAAATGATTTTTATAATCTGGCTCCTAGATAATTCTCCAATCCCATAACTTTTCCATGCTGACCATGCTCCTGAATTTTCTGTTCTTCAAATATCATAGTCCTGTCCTCTTCAAACACTTAACTACAGTGTCCATTTTTGTAATCTTTACATGACAGGCTCTCATAATTCAGGGATCCTTTTAAAGAACCCATAAAAACAGGCTTCCTCACCACCACCTAAGGTTCTTGTATTCTGATAGTATGTATCAAAATTGTGAATATATATGTCCTTCAATTCCATTCTGTGAATTTCTGCTACAGATATGTATGCTAATGTGCAAAATTGCATATGAGTAATATTATTAATGAAACATTGCTGGAAACAGAAAAATATTAGAACCAACCTAAATGTCCATAAGACAGCTACAGAGCACTTTTCATTGCGATCAGTTGGTTATTATTAACATGGTAATGACTAGCAACACTGAAGGTGTGATTCATCTCAGGTAACAATATTAAATTAACAGGATTTTTAATGGAGTCGCCTGAAGAATGTAGAAATTATAGAAATAATTTCAGTCACATTGGGAGTATTGGTACATAATGTAAACTTTAGTTAAGCCCCAAGATGAATATGGGTCCTATAGTGAGACACACTCTCAGAGAAAAAGACCTCTAGACTGAATAAGTCTTTATATAGTGTGTGAAATATATTATTTTAGTAGACAGACCATCATGTTCTCTTTCCCTATCACTTTGTGAATATTCACATGGGCAGGTCTAAGACTAACTGACCTAATGAATAAAGAGGTAAATGATAGTATTACCAAAATATATTTCATATTAAAAATCTATTTCAGGGGCGCCTGGGTGGCGCAGTCGGTTAAGCGTCCGACTTCAGCCAGGTCACGATCTCGCGGTCCGTGAGTTCGAGCCCCGCGTTGGGCTCTGGGCTGATGGCTCAGAGCCTGGAGGCTGTTTCCGATTCTGTGTCTCCCTCTCTCTCTGCCCCTCCCCCATTCATGCTCTGTCTCTCTCTGTCCCAAAAAAAATAAATAAACGTTGAAAAAAAATTTAAAAAAAAAATCTATTTCATTATATATATATATACATATATATATGAAGTGTTAGAATATGACTGAAAAAATTGGCTATGAATCACTGGCATAAAACCTAGGTTAGGAACTGTGAAAAAGGAGGGATTATTTGGTAAACTATGCTGGAGAAACACTTACAAAAAGGTTATTCTTTGGCAGATCCAGGATATGACTGGAAAAGCTGAAGTATTTTCTGGCATTCTGAGAACTGGAATAAGAATTATCTGGTTAGAACTCAAGGAATAAGGTGAGAATTTGGAAGAGAAATGGACTCTTTTCCTCCACATTCCATGAAAATTTCTTGAGCAAGAGTGATGGTAGACAGAAAATGTTGAGGGGTAGGAAGGAATTTTCTTAAAGAACAGACTGATGGCTATATTACAAGTATGTCATTAGATCTATGTTATTGACAAAAATTCTTGTCCTTAAATCCTTTGCCTTGACTAGTTGCACATATGTTTCTACCAAGCCTCCAGATCTTGATTTCTGGGAGATCCAGGGCAGACCACTGAGTTGCCTTATCTTTTTTTTTTTTTTTTTTCAACTTTTATTTATTTTTGGGACAGAGAGAGACAGAGCATGAACGGGGGAGGGGCAGAGAGAGAGGGAGACACAGAATCGGAAACAGGCTCCAGGCTCTGAGCCATCAGCCCAGAGCCCGACGCGGGGCTCGAACTCACGGACCGCGAGATCGTGACCTGGCTGAAGTCGGACGCTTAACCGACTGTGCCACCCAGGCGCCCCGAGTTGCCTTATCTTGATCCAATCCATGGAAATAAAGTAGTAGCCAAATCACATGTGAGAGGCATGGGGAAGGTTAAGAAATGCCAAAAGACCAAATGGAGACCCTCCACTAGGACTTCTCAAAGCTTACTGATTTAGCCTTGCACCCTAATTTCCTAATCTCAGATTTCTATCATGAACTCCTGGAATCCTCAAGTTAGAATCTGATATGGTTTGACCATCATTCTGATGTTTGAAGGATTCTCCAAAAGGGACTGTTGGTTTCTAGGTGGACACATAATATCCGATGTCAGACCATCACTAGCCCATTAGTGGGGCAAACAGTGTGAGTTATTGAGGTTAAAATTCATGTACTGACTAATTCAAAACCATGTTTCCATAATGTGATAGTCACAATGATTTCTCATTCTTTCACATACCCATCTCCACCCCCTCCCCGCCCCGCCTATCTCCAGCAAAAGAGAAGGAGAGCATGAAGAAGGATAATCAGAGCAGTGTGTCTGAGTTCCTCCTCCTGGGGCTCCCCATGTGGACAGAGAAGCAAGGCATATACTACACTCTTTTCCTGGCCATGTACCTGACCACAGTGCTAGGGAACCTGCTCATCATCCTGCTTATCAGGCTGGACTCTCGCCTCCACACCCCCATGTATTTCTTCCTCAGCCACTTGGCCTTCACTGACATCTCTTTCTCATCAGTCACAGCTCCAAAGATGCTCATGAACATGCAAACACAGAGTCAATCCATCTCATATGCTGGATGCATTTCCCAGCTGTATTTCTTCTTATTTTGGGGGGATCTTGACAGCTTCCTTCTCACATCAATGGCATATGACAGGTACGTGGCCATCTGTCACCCCCTCCACTACACCACCATCATGAGTCAGAACTTGTGTTTCCTGCTAGTAATTGTGTCCTGGGTCCTCTCCTGTGCTAGTGCCCTTTTGCACACCCTCCTCCTGACTCGTCTCTCTTTCCGTGGAGACAATTCTCTCCCTCACTTCTTCTGTGACCTCTCTGCCTTACTTAAGCTCTCCAGCTCAGATACCACAGTCAATGAGCTGGTTATCTTAACTGTAGGAGTGATGGTCATTACCCTGCCATTAATATGCATCCTGGTCTCTTATGGCCACATTGGAGCCACTATCCTGAAGGTCCCCTTGACCAAGGGAATCTGTAAAGCTCTGTCCACATGCGGTTCTCACCTTTCTGTGGTGTCTCTGTACTATGGAGCAATTATTGGACTGTACTTCTTTCCCTCATCCGATAACTCCAATGACAAGGATGTCGTTGTGGCTGTATTGTACACTCTGGTCACTCCCATGCTAAATCCCTTTATCTACAGTCTGAGAAATCGAGATATGAAAGGAGCGCTAGGACATCTACTCAATAAAGGACTATTTTCACCATGTTGAGCACTGTTTTTCCTACTAATTGAATATAAGCATGCAATGTGAATATCCTTTCTTTGAATAGTTGCTTTTTAGTGAATCTTGATGTGGCACTTTCTTCAGCCTCTTTTTCAGCTTTGACTTAGTTTTCTTCTCTGTTTAGTTTCTTTGTTCATTTCAGAGTCATAGGAAAAAACATATCTACACGACCATCTTTTCTTAAATGTTTTTTTTCTTCTTTTTCATATGGTATTCCCTGATCTACACTCATTTTAAATGTTTATGCAGTTGTAGCTTTCATTCTTTTTACTTTTTATTTTTAAAAATAATTTACAAACTTTATATAGCAAAGCTTTTCCCTTCTCAAGATAACAACATTATTCCTTCTGGCAATTTCATGATTTTGTTTTTGGATTTAATTTTGTAATACATTTGAAATTCATTATGAATGACATTAATTAGAAATTGAGTTTTAGTTTTGTTACCAGTTTCTTATCAGTTGTCCAAATTTTGGTTTTCAGTTATGGTTATAGAGTGATGGTAACATAATACATCACCGTTTTTTTTCCCTTAAGTTGAGTGGATCTAGTCACAAATTGAAATGAACTGTTTTTTTGTAAAAGGCAAAAAAAAAAAAAAAAAAAAAAAAGTCTAGAAAGGTCTGGTACAGGCCCCCAATGGTGAATTCAAACTTGATGGGAGCTGTCTGTGTCTTGGGATGGCCAATTAGAAGTGAAATGTGCTAGTGAGAGTAGAGATTTTGAAGTGGTTTTCCAAGTGACCATGTGACTATGACAACCAGTCCGGTGTAAGAGAGTTCAGCCTTCCAAGATATGGGACTAAGAATTCCTAGGAGGAATATCAAAAACCTAGACATGAAGTGAACTTAGACAGTACTGCATCCAAACATATCTGAATTTTTTAAAAAGCACACCCTTGTCCCATGTACATAAATATAGTGTCCTATGTTTCCATCTGAAATGTTGATGTTGCTTTCAGTCCTTGAGAAACTACCTCTGCTCAAGGCAGATATAGCTAACTAATTTCATTGCTACAAGCTGATAACTGTGACAAATATTTCCATATTTAGTATTTCATTTAATGCTGATAATTGGTATAAAAGAGGGAATTCATATTAAGACAGGCTTAGTAAGTAGCCCAGTGCCACTCAACCAGCAATGTTTAGTAGAAGTGATACTTAAAATGCTCTATGTGTGAGGTCCATCCTGAGTTCTTAAATCATTTGAATATTTTTCAAACTTGAGTAACATTTTTACCCATTTTACTGTAAATTTTATTTCAACTTTAAAAAATGTTGAAATAGCATACAAAAAAGCATATATGATTATATATATATATATAGTTTGAATATGTATGTACATAAACATGGTATGTTGTATGTGTGAATATGTGGGTATGTGTCTATATATACATATAATCACACCTTAAAGAATATGAAAAGAAACATTCATTTAACAATCTCTAGGCTTAGGTGGTAGAAAACTAACAATTTGTTGAAGTCCCTTGTCTCGTCTGCAACTGTATCTTCCTGTCCTGTTTAAAGTGCCTAATACTTTTTACATAATACCCGTTAAGTATGTATACATATGTATATGCATAGAACTATGTCTTAATGTTCATAGTGTTTTGTTGTAGTATTAGGACTATGGATGATTATTATTTTCTTCTTTATATTTTTCAGTGTTGTTTTAATTTTTGATGGCATGTATTAGTTTTATAACTGGAAAAATATTCTTTTCATTTTGGAAAAAAACAGATAATTTTTAACTTCCAGGAAAAAAGGAAGTATCCCATATTTTTAATATTTCAATATTTCCTACTTTTATTTCAAGAAGACATCCACTGTATGTTAACTAATTTGAATTTAAATAAATAAATTTAAAAAAATAAAGAAGACATCCAGATGGCTCACAGACGCATGAAAAGATGCTCAACATCAATCATCATCAGAGAAGTACAAATCTAAACTATGATGAGATACTACCTCACACTTGTCAGAATGGCTAAAATTAACAATACAAGTAACACCAGGTGTTGGCAAGGATGTGGAGACAGGGGAACTCTCTTGCACTGTTGGTGGGAATGCAAACTGGTGCAGCCACTCTAGAGAACAGAATGGTGTTCCTCAAAGAGTTAAAAAATAGAATACCCTATGATCAAGGAAATGCACTACTAGGTATTTACTCAAAGGATACAAAAATACAGATTCAAAGGGGTA
Source organism: Leopardus geoffroyi (assembly GCF_018350155.1). Taxonomy (NCBI): domain Eukaryota; kingdom Metazoa; phylum Chordata; class Mammalia; order Carnivora; family Felidae; genus Leopardus; species Leopardus geoffroyi. The sequence continues at coordinate 81,774,819 of NC_059342.1, forward strand.
CATGCACACTGATAGTTTATAGCAGCATTATCAACAATAGCTATGCTATGGAGACAGCCCAAATGTCCATTGACTGATGAATAGATAAAGGAGATGTGGTATATATGTGCAATGGAATATCACTCAGCCGACAAAAAGAATGAAATCTTGGCATTTGCAATGATGTGGTTGGAGCTAGAGAGTACTATGTTAAGTGAAATAAGTCCATCAGAGAAAGACAAATGCCATATAATTTCTCTTATATGTGGAATTTAATAAAGCAGATGAACATATGAGGGGGGGAGGAGAGGGAAACAAACCATAAGAGACTCTTAAAGACAGAGAACCAACTGAGGGTTAATGGAGGGAGGTGGGTGGAGGAAGAGCTAGACAGGTGATGGGTATTAAGGAGGGCACTTGTTATGATGAGCACTGGGTATTGTATGTAAGTGATGAATCACTGAATTCTACTCACAAAACCAATATTGCACTGTATGTTAACTAACTAAAATTTAAATAAAAATTTGAAAACAAAAATTATAAAGTTTTAGCACATCTATATTGTTCCTTCAATTTAGCCTGCTCTAGAGCTGCATATAAATTAAATAATAATATATTTATTCTTCCAGGTTTCGCCTTTGTTGTCTGGAATGATCCTTGTGATGAGAACTCTGTCATATTGTATTACATTCCACGGTGAGATTATCACACACTTGTCTTTTCTATTTTTTATGGCTATTATGTTTGTTTTCAGCATTTTGCTATGATGAGCAATGGTGCTGCAAGCGTTCTTGTTCATCATCTAGTGCATATATGCAAGAGATTCTGTAAATTATATACTCAGAAGAATTAATGGATTTGTAGTCATTATTCTATGCAACTACTACTGCTAAACTCTTCTATAAAGTAGTTGTACCAAGAAACCAGTGTGGGGGAGCCTGGGTGGCTCAGCCAGTTAAACATCTGACATCAGTTCAGGCCATGACTTCACAGTTTGTGAGTTCGAGCCCCGCATTGGGCTGTGCTGTCAGTTCAGAGCCTGGAGCCTGCTTTGGATTCTGTGTCTCCTTCTCTCTCCACACCTCCCCCGCTCACGCTCTGTCTTTGTCTCTCAAAAAATGAATAAACGTCAAAAAAAAAAAAAAAAGAAAAAAAAGAAACTATTGTGAAAAGGCTACATACTACATGATTCCAACTAATGACATTTTGGAGAAGGCAAACTATAGAGCCAACAAAAGATCAGTCATTGCCAGGGATCAGGGCTTAATGCAGACAAAGGTAAATGCATACAGCAAGGGGATTAAAAAAATTGTTTTAATGTTTATTTATTTTTGAGAGACAGAGAGCAACAGAGTGTGAGCAGGGGAGGGGCAGAAAGAGAGAGAAAGACAGAATCTGAGAGGCTCCAGGCTCTGAGCTGTCAGCACAGAGCCTGACGGGGCTCGAACTCACAAGCCTTGAGATCATGACCTGAGCCAAAGTTGGACGCTTAACCAACTGAGCCACCCAGGCGCTCTGTGAGGGGATTTTTAAAAAGAAAAAAAAAATAACTTTTTTATTTATTAAAGTGTCACATACTTGACAATGTGTTACATTTTTATATAAAATTTTAAAACTTGACAGATCATAACAACTTTAAATAGGAAGATGGCGGTGTAGGAGGACGCTGGGCTCACCGCGTCCTGATGATCACTAAGATTCTACCCACATCTGCCTAAATAACCCAGAAAACCGCCAGAAGACTAGCAGAATGGACTCTCTGGAGCCAAGCATAGACAAGAGGCCCCTGGAAGAAGGCAGGAAGGGCATAGAGGCCATATGTACTACACGGACTGGCGGGAGGGAGCCGGGAGAGTGGAGGGGCAGCCAGTCCACCCGGCAAGGCAGAGGTCCCGAGTCTGGCTTGCAAAAGCAGAGGGGCCAGACTGCGTGAGTTCTGACAGCCAGCGGGACTTAACGTCTGGAATGTTATAAGTCAAGAGCTCTGCTCGGAGAGCGGGAGGGTGAGAGGACACCGGGAGGGAGAGTTGTTGAGCCCCTGAAGACAGACCTCAACTCGGCAGGGAAGAAAGGCACTGGCAAACACCATCTCCCTTGCCCATCCCCCAGCCAAAATCCCAAAGGGAACCAGTTCCCATCACTGAACTTGCTCGCACAGCGCAAACTCCCAACGCTGTGCTTCTGTGGATCCATCCCTCTGACGGGCCTGCTTACCTCCCTCCCGGTGCTGCACGGCCCCTCCTGCAGGGGGCCACCTATGGCAGAGCAAGCTAAGGCTGACACTCCCACCCCTGTGCACCTTGCAGATCCACCCTGGCTAATATGCCAGATCCCATCAAAGCAGCACCAGAAGCCTGGTAGTGTGCAAGTAGCCCAGACAGGGGCCAAACCACTCCACAGTGAGTCCTGCCCCTGGGAGAGGGGAAGATAAGGTACACACCAGTCTGACTGTGGCCCCAGCGGTGGGCTGGGGGCAGACATCTGGTCTGACTGCGGCCCTGCCCACCAACACAAGTTACTCCAGACAGCACAGGGGAAGTGCTCTGCAGTTCCACGCGATGCCAGGAACTATCCAAAATAATGAAATGGAAGAATTATCCTCAAAAGAAACTCCAGGAAGTAGCAACAGCTAATGAATTGATCAAAAACAATTTAAGCAATATAACGGAACAAGAATTTAGAATAATAGTCATGAAATTAATCGCTGGGCTTGAAAACAGTATAGACGACAGAAGAGAAGCTATTGCTATAGAGATCAAGGGACTAAGAAATAGTCATGAGGAGCTAAAAATGCAATAAATGAGGCACAAAATAAAATACAGGCGACCACAGCTCGGATTGAAGAGGCAGAGGAGAGAATAGGTGAATTAGAAGATAAAATTATGGAAAAAGAGGAAGCTGAGAAAAAGAGAGATAAAAAAAAATCCAGGAGTATGAGGGGAGAGTTAGAGAACTAAGTGATGAAATGAAATGGAACAATATCTATATAATAGGAATTCCAGAAGAGGAAGAGAGAGAGAAGGGGGCTGAAGGTGTACTTGAACAAATCATAGCTGAGAACTTCCCTGATCTGGGGAAGGAAAAAGGCATTGAAATCCAACAGGCAGGGAGAACTCCCTTCAGACGTAACTTGAATCGATCTTCTGCACGACATATCATAGTGAAACCGGCAAAACACAAGGACAAAGAGAAAATTCTGAAAGCAGCTAGGGATAAACATGCTCTAACATATAAAGGGAGACTGATAAGACTAGTGGCAGACCTATCTACTGAAACTCGGCAGGCCAGAAAGGAATGGCAGGAAATCTTCAATATGGTAAACAGAAAAAATATGCAGCCAAGAATCCTTTATCCAGCAAGTCTGTCATTCAGAATACAAGGAGAGATAAAGGTTTTCCCAAACAAACAAAAACTGAAGGAATTCATCACCACTAAACCAGCCCTACAAGAGGTCCTAAGGGGGATTCTGTGAGTGAAATGTTGCAAGGACCACAAAGTACCAGAGACATCACTACAAGCATGAAACCTACAGACATCACAATGACTCTAAACCCATATCTTTCTATAATAACACTGAATGTAAATGGACTAAATGCTCCAACCAAAAGACATAGGGTATCAGAAGGGATAAAAAAAAAAAAAAAAACAAGACCCATCTATTTGCTGCCTACAAGAGACTCATTTTAGACCTGAGGACACCTTCAGATTGAAAGTGAGGGGATGGAGAACTATCTATCATGCCACTGGAAGTCAAAAGAAAGCTGGAGTAGCCATACTTATATCAGACAAACCAGACTTTCAATTAAAGGCTGTAACAAGAGATGAAGAAGGGCATTATATAATAATTACAGGGTCTATCCATCAGGAAGAGCTAACAATTATAAATGTCTATGTGCTGAATACCGGAGCCCCCAAATATATAAAACAATCAATCACAAATATAAGCAACCTTATTGATAAGAATGTGGTAATTGCAGGGGACTTTAATACCCCACTTACAACAATGGATAGATCATCTAGACACAGGGCAGGAGAAGAAAAACAATAAAGATCAGAGCTGAAATAAACAATATAGAATCTAAAAAAACTGGAGAGCAAATCAATGAAACCAAGAGTTGGTTTTTTGAAAAATAAACAAAATTGATAAACCTCTAGCCAGGCTTCTCAAAAAGAAAAGGGAGATGACCCAAATAGATAAAATCACGAATGAAAATGGAATTATGACAACTAATCCCTCAGAAATACAAGCAATTATAGGGAATACTATGAACAATTATATACCAACAAACTGGACAACCTGGAAGAAATAGACAAATTCCTAAGCACCCACCCACTCCCAAAACTCAAACAGAAGAATAGAAAACTTAAACAGACCCATAACCAGCAAAGAAATTGAATCAGTTATCAAAAATCTCCCAACAAATAAGAGTCCAGGACCAGATGGCTTCCCAGGGGAATTCTACCAGACATTTAAAGCAGAGATAATACCTATCCTTCTCAAGCTGTTACAAAAAATAGAAAGGGAAGGAAAACTTCCAGACTCATTCTATGAAGCCAGCATTCCTTTGATTCTGAAACCAGAGACCCAGCAAAAAAGAGAACTACAGGCCAATATCCCTGATGAATATGGATGCAAAAATTCTCAATAAGATACTAGCAGATCAAATTCAACAGCATGTTAAAAGAATTATCCACCATGATCAAGTGGGATTCATTCCTGGGATGCAGGGCTGGTTCAACTTTCGCAAATCAATCAATGAAATACATCACATTAATAAAAGAAAAGATAAGAACCATATGATCCTGTCAATTGATGCAGAAAAAGCATTTGACAAAATTCAGCACCCTTTCTTAATAAAAACCTTTGAGACAGTCGGGATAGAAGGAACATACTTAAACATCATCAAAGCCATTTATGAAAAGCCCACAGCTAATATCATCCTCAATGGGGAAAAACAGAGCTTCTTCCCTGAGATCAGGAACATGACAGGGATGTCCACTCTCACCGCTGTTGTTTAATATAGTGTTGGAATTTCTAGCATCAGCAATCAGACAACAAAAGAAAATCAAAGGCATAAAAATTGGCAATGAAGTCAAGTTTCACTTTTTGCAGATGACATATTATACATGGAAAACTCAATAACCTCTATCAAAAGTCTGCTAGGACTGATACATGAATTCAGCAAAGTTGCAGGATACAAAATCAATGTACAGAAATCAGTTGCATTCTTATACACTAATAATAAAACAACAGAAAGACAAATAAAGAAACTGATCCCATTCACAATTGCACCAAGAATCACAAAATTCCTAGGAATAAACCTAACCAAAGATAAAAAAGATCTGTATGCTGAAAACTATAGAAAGCTTATGAGGGAAATTGAAGGAGATATAAAGAAATGAAAAAACATTCTGTGCTCATGGATTGGAAGAATAAATATTGTTAAAATATCAATACTACCCAAAGCTATCTACACATTCAATGCAATCCCAATCAGAATTGCACCAGCATTCTTCTTGAAGCTAGAACAAGCAATCCTGAAATTTGTATGGAACTACAAAAGGCCCTGAATAGCCAAAGTAATTTTGAAGAGAAGACCAAAGGGGGAGGCATCACAATTCCAGACTTTAGCCTCTACTACAAAGCTGTAATCATCAAGACAGCATGGTAATGGCACAAAAACAGACACATACCAATGGAAAAGAATAGAAACCCCAGAACTGGACCATGCAAAAGTATGGCCACTAATCTTTGACAAAGCAGGAAAGAACATCCAATGGAAAAAAGACAGTCTCTTCAACAAATGGTGCTGGGAGAACTGGACAGTAACATGCAGAAGAATGAACCTAGACCACCTTCTTACACCATTCACAAAAATAAACTCAAAATGGATAAAGGACCTGAATGTGAGACAGGAAATCATCAAAACCCTAGAGGAGAAAGCAGGAAAAAACCTCTCTGACCTCAGCCGCAGCAAATTCTTACTTGACACATCCCCAAAGGCAAGGGAATTAAAAGCAAAAATGAACTATTGGGACCTCATCAAGATAAAAAGCTTCTGCACTGCAAAGGAAACAATCAACAAAACTAAAAGGCAACCAACGGAATGGGAAAAGACATTTGCAAATGACTTATCGGACAAAGGGCTAGTATCCAAAATCTATAAAGAGCTCACCAAACTCCACACCTGAAAAACAAATAATCCAGTGAAGAAATGGGCAGAAAACATGAATAGACACTTCTCTAAAGAAGACATCCAGATGGCCAACAGGCACATGAAATGATTCTCAACGTCTCTCCTCATCAGGCAAATACAAATCAAAACCACACTCAGATACCACCTCCCGCCAGTCAGAGTGGCTAAAATGAACAAATCAGGAGACTATAGATGCTGGAGAGGATGTGGAGAAACAGGAACCCTCTTGCACTGTTGGTGGGAATCCAAATTGGTGCAGCCGCTCTGGAAAACAGTGTGGAGGTCCCCCCCCCCCCAATTAAAAATAGATCTACTCTATGACCAAGCAGTAGCACTGCTAGGAATTTACCCAAGGGATACAGGAGTGCTGATGCATAGGGGCACTTGTACTCTGATGTTTATAGCAGCACTTTCAACAATAGCCAAATTATGGAAAGAGCCTAAATGTCCATCAACTGATGAATGGATAAAGAAATTGTGGTTTATATACACAATGGAGTACTATGTGGCAATGAGAAAGAATGAAATATGGCCTTTTGTAGCAATGTGGATGGAACTGGAGAGTGTTATGCTAAGTGAAATAAGTCATACAGAGAGAGACAGATACCATATGTTTTCACTCTTATGTGGATCCTGAGACACTTAACAGAATACCATGGGGGAGGGGAAGGGAAAAAAAAAGAGGTTAGAGTGGGAGGGAGCCAAAACATAAGAGACTCTTAAAAACTGAGAACAAACTGAGGGTTGATGGGGGGTTGGAGGGAGGGGAGGGTGGGTGATGGGTATTGAGGAAGGCACCTTTTGGGATGAGCACTGTGTGTTGTATGGAAACCAATTTGACAATAAATTTCATATTTAAAAAAATAAAATAAAAATTTTAAACTTTGTATTCATTCCTTGAAAGTCTTTGAATACATAGAGTTGATTGTTTTTAGTGTTGTTTGAAGTAGATTCATTTCAATGTGTCTCCATATTAATAATGAAGTTTTAAAAATTAATTAATATTTGAAGAGTTCATTCTGTCTCCACTACTCTGCAATAGATGTCCTTGGCTGTAAATGAAAGTATCAATTAGGTAATTTAATCTGCACTCCAAAAAAAAAAAAAAAAAAAAGATACAGGTCAATAATGGGTAAATTTTAAGTGAAAGTGTATCAGTAAGAATTTGTTCAGGAGAGAAAAACAAAAGTTCTTGCTTATACAACTGTTGCAAGAGGTGAGGAACAGAGGTCAGGGAACTTGCACTTGAAAACTAAAAAGCCCAAAACTAAAGATTTCAGCCTGAGCATAAAATAGATGGTTTCAAAAGATTAGTGGGCAGTGGCTGCAAATCTCAAGAATCACTGAAAAACTCCTCCAAATGTCTTGGTCTGATGCATAATGCAGGTGGCTCTTAGCTCAATGGGAAACTACTGTGAAGCTTGTATCTACCCATATTTCTGGTATAATTACCTCCAGAGAATAATGGTTTCTTCTCTTGCCTTCCAAACTTCTCATGAGTTCCTCTCATTGGAAGACATTAAACATGAACAATACAGAAAAGAAAAGTCTGGAAAATGTAGCTTCTAGCCTTGCTACTGCAATTCAGGAAAAGCTTAGAAGTAGGTGTTAATAATGCAAAGTTAGCAACAGTCTAGTTAGTATATGGCATAAGGAAAAGAAAGGAGGGTTGAGTAAGAGTCTGAAAGTGTCCATATGCAAGTCCCAGAATAGGATGAGGGATGCATGGGACAGAGCCACCCTACATGAGTCCACTTTAGATCAGCGAACGTGCAACAAGCCACAGAAGCACCAGTGAGATCAGCTGAGTCCAGAAAAAAACACCATCCTAAGCTAGATCAGCCAAGCCCCAACCAACCTTCAGATTGATAAATAGCATAAATGCTTGTTGGTGAATACTGCTGGGCTATTGTGGCCAGTTGTCACCCAGCATTTTTTTGTGGCAACTGTAACTGATATACAGGGGTACAAAAAAGCCTTTATATCACAAGGACCAGTGTAAGTAACATCAGTGGAGTGCGAAAATGTATTCCTGCTATAGAAGTGAGGAGGAAGGAGTAAATATTCTTTCAAACAATAATTCAGTATATCACACTTAATACCTGGGATGTTGAATACCTACTACTCAGGAAGTGACATTTTTTTTCTGCTATTCTTTGAAATTTCATTTATTTGAGGGTTGTTTTTCTCCTCTGCTGAATAAAAACTCTTATGGATTCCATAAATTCTTTTTTAACCTTTAGATATTAAAAAGGGTAAGGATTACTTTCTACCACAAACATGTCTCAATTCTATAGTTAAATTTCCTGGAGGGGTTATGGGAGGGGGGATGGGCTAAATGGGTAAGGGGCATTAAGGAATCTACTCCTGAAATCATTGTTGCACTATATGCTAACTAATTTGGATGTAAATTAAAAAATAAAATTAAAATTAAAAAAAAATTTTCCTCATTGGATTCAGGCAGGTAAGAATCTGAAGTTCTGAAAGGAGTCATAATGGTAGATTACCTCCCCCCCCCCCCACCCCATCATTTTTCTGAAATCTAGTTGCAGTTGCTGAATCCACCCTCTGGGATAAAGCTTGAAAGAAAGAATGAACAAAGGGTGACAGTAATATGCTCCTTTGGTTGCTACCATATTAAAAAGGTTTTGACTTCTTTTGACCTGGATGATGGTTAGAACAGACTCATTCTCTTGTCCCTTCTGGGCCAGCAGACATTCAGAGTCTCCCAGGCTGCCTTCACACACATCCTCTGTGATATAACAAAAGTATATTTCTTCCTGTAATTGTTTCCCCTCAGAGCTTCTGGTTTTGTGGTTGTGCATTCCCTACAGATCTCTTCTTCTCTCTTCAAGTTTCCTAGACTTGCTCATGGGTCTTCTTGGGGAGACATGAAAATGGCTTCACATCAGTTTTCTCTCTCACATAACTCACCTATAGTCCATAGGAAACTTTTTTTTAATTGAAGTATAATTGACAAATTATGTTACATTAGTTTCGGGTGTACAGCATAGTGATTCCACAGGCAGGAAACATTTTTGCTTTTATTGACCCACCGTGAAAAGAAGTGAAGGGTATTTCCCCAACATAATTCTATTTCATAATTCAATTCCCCCTCTTTCCCTATTTCATTTTTCCTATTGCTATCATTCTCATCCAAATGAGAGAGATATATAAGACTCTCTAAATGGTTCTTTTCAAGCTTCTGCCACTAAGCTTGAAGTGAGGAGGAAAGCACCCTTTTCTCTGTTGGGAGAATTTGGGGTTCACTGTGCAGCCTTCTAAAAAAAACCCACCATCACTTTATGAGAACCTCTCATCTCTAGCTCTTAGCACTTTTTAGATCCATATCCGGGTTAAGAGGCTGATGAGTTATGAAACTGAGTACTGGGCATTTCCTATAAACATCTTCATTTTGTGTGTTACAACTCACTTTGGCATCTGGAGTCTATGGAATCTTGGTACCTCAGCTGAAACTTCTGGTTTAATATCCTGCACACACTACTCCCTCTTCCTGTCATTGCCAGGACAAGATAGAGCTTTGTGTGTTTGGATAATTCTGATTTGTTAAGTCTCAGGTAAAGTAACACCTTCCCTGGGAAGTCTTTCATATTCTCTCACACTAATTGTTTCCCCCCAAGACACAGCATTCCATATAAACAATTACATTCCTTGCCATGCTGAATCACTCTAGAGTCAGACAGCCAAGATTCAAATCTTCCTTCACTAACTGTGATGTTAAGATGCTTTTGAACATGAGCTTTCTAAAAGTATCTCTTTCTTAAATTAAAAAAAAAATTACATCCAAGTTAGTTAGCATATAGTGCAACAATGATTTCAGATTCCTTAATGCCCCTTACCCATTTAGCCCATCCCCCCTCCCACAACCCCTCCAGTAACCCTCTGTTGTTCTCCATATTTAAGAGTCTCTTATGTTTTGTCCCCTCCCTGTTTTTATATTATTTTTGCTTCCCTTCCCTTGTGTTCATCTGTTCAAAGTATCTCTTTGAGCATGAGTTTTCTCAAAATATCTCTTAGGGTTGTTGTCAGAATTAAATTAGATGACCCCAATGCATAGATTAGGCTCTTAAACCAGTATCTGAGACAACTGAGGTGACATTTATTTTGTTGCTGAATACCTGTGTGTGTTTGGAAAGAAAGGATATGTGGTCTGTATTCCAGAAGGACAAACAAGCAGTGTGTTAATTACTATGTAAGGAACGTAAAATTTACTATGTTCTTCTTGGAAGTTCTAGAAGGGCTCAAGGTCCCTGAATACCCGGATGTCTGAGTGAAGAAGGAGACATATCATCACCAAAATGGAAAATTCCTTAGAAATTGATGCATAAAAGACCAAATATATTTTATAATAATCTGAAAATCTGAGGAAAGGCCAGCCCTGATAGCTCCCATTTGATGATACCAGCCAAAGAGATACAGCATCTTCAAAGTATTTTCCAATCCCATCATCCAAGAAAAGAACAAAGTAAGTCCTATAAAGTACATCTAATTTTACTATTCTCCCCAACAGATGTAAGGATAATGTCAGCAAAGCATTTCTCAGTGACAGTGTGGAAGGAAGACAGGAGAGCTATATTTACAATAATTTGTGTTTATGTGTAATTGAAGAAATAAAATAATATGTATATTTTAAAAGAAAAGTAAGTATCAGGTGGAAGAATATGTTTTATTACTCAAGAGTTTTCTCAAGGCCCCTTTCATGTCTTTATTTCTCAGGCTGTAAATGAAAGGGTTCAACATGGGGGTGACCACTGTGTACATCAAGGAAGCAATTAGGTTTTTGTTATTGGTGTTGTTGGATGAGGGAAGAAAATATAGGCCAATAATTGCCCCATAATAGAGAGTCACTACTGAGAGATGTGATCCACAAGTGGACAAGGCTTTGCAGATGCCCTTGGTAGAAGGAACCCGGAGGATGGTGGCCCCAATATGGCCATAAGAAACCACAATGCATAAGAATGGAAGCATAATGGCTGTGAATCCTGCAGTAAAGATCACCAATTGGTTGAGGGAAGTGTCTGAGCAGGACAATTTGAGCAAGGCAGCAAGGTCACAGAAGAAGTGGGGGATGGTGTGGTCAGCACAGAAGGACAGCTGGGCTAGGAGAAGGGTATGCAAAAGAGCACAAGCACAAGCAATGACCCAGGATCCAGCCACTAGCATGACACAGATGCTCTGACTCATGACGATGGTATAATGCAGAGGGTGACAGATGGCAACATACCTGTCATAGGCCATTGAAGTGATCAAGAAACTGTCTAAATCAGCACAAAATATGAAGAAATATGTCTGTGAAATGCATCCTTCATAGGAGATGGATTTGTACTTAGCGTGCATGTTCATCAGCATCTTTGGGACAGTGACAGATGAAAAGGAAACATCAGTGAAGGCCAAGTGGCTGAGGAAGAAGTACATGGGGGTGTGGAGGCGAGAGTCCAGCCTGATGAGCAGGATGATGAGCAGGTTCCCCAGCACCGTGGTCAGGTACATGCCCAGGAACAGGGCGAAGAACATGGCCTGTTGCTCTGGCCGGATGGGGAGCCCCTGGAGGAGAAACTCGGACACGCTGCTCTGGTTCTCCCTCCTCATACTGGTACATCAGCTGAAGGGGATGGGTGGGGAAAGTTGAAAAGAGAAGGTGGAATGTTTCTGGATAAAAAAGTGATCATTGTGGCGTAGTATAGTAGAGATGTTCTTTTGATTTAGGGAAGGTTTGCATTTATATTTTCTTACATTTTAGGCATATTTTGCTGGATAAATGTAGAAAATGTGTACCTTTAGGATATACAACCACTTACTTTTTTTTTCTCAATTTGGTGCCAGTCTCTGCAAATGATAATACTAACAGTTAATATTTATTGAATGTTGTCCTTATGCACGGTGTGAATAGCTACATGTAGCAACTGATTCAATAGTCTTACATATATGAGCTAGGTAGGTACCATTGTTATTTCCTCTTTTCAGATGGGCTAGCTGAGGCAGACAGTGTCACAATCACTGAGGTAGAAGATTACCAGCTGGGATTTTGACCCAAACATTGTGACTCCAGAGTTTGTTCTCTGGGAGCAAAACAAATTACTTGACATCAGAAATCTCATTGCCCTTCATAATTTTGTGTGTTGTGATCTGTTTAATTCTGCATCCTCTACTTCTGGACACATTCCATGATTATTGATTTGTTCCTTGGCTGTAGACCCAAAATCTATCATAGAATAATAGAAATTTGTTGTTCAAGTGAAAGATGTCACATCCAATTAAATTAATCACAGCAGCCTCTTAAGAAACTTACAACAGGTCTTGTTCAAGATCCGGGTTTCATCCTAATAATCCTGGAATCCAGTGTTATTTAGCTGCCACATAGCATCACATTTAACAAAGCACAATAAAAATCTAAAAATAATTTTTAAAAGGAATTATCTTTTCAGTGTCTCCAAAATAGCCTGAAAGAGATTGATTTCCTAACCCAAATCAATATTTATCACAATACCTACATATTTTTTAAAAGAAAAGGCAGGGATTCACTATAACATTTCAAAGATTATTGTAAAAGTATATTGACTGCAACAAAAAATGTACTTTTACAAAGATAAACTAATAAAACAGTGGATGAAAATAGAGAGCCTAGAAACAGATGAGTCTATGAGGACTTGGCCTCACCATTGCTTTGCCAACCAGATTTAGAAGGCAACCATGTTCCACCAGTCCTGGTTCCCCCAACCCCATATGAGTGAAAAGAAGAGTGTAGTCATGAACCTGTTTAATCCAGTAGGTGAAAATTCATGTCGAATGATAACTTTCAATGGCAACAGCAAAGTAGTTAATTGGCTCCCCAGAATGTCTGGAACCAGATATCAAATCAGATTATTTATGAATGCTTTTCCATTAGGTCTCCCAGAAATAGGTGAAAGGTAGTTGACTACTTAGTTCTAGAGGCAGATCTTTATGCACAGATTCCAGCACTTTGGACCCAACCCTGACCCCACAATCTTCATGGATTGTGGAAAATGAGTGATGGAACACTCTCTCTAATTTGCTTGAAATTTTTCAAATCATCTAGGTCAGTTTTTCTTGGGGGAACATGCAAAACTATACCTATGTAGTGTGATTTCCAGACCAACATTGAGACTTCCATATCCCCATCCAAAATATCACCCTCAATAGGCTGCTGGTACTCGAAATTCTTTCAGCAAGAGATAAAAGGTTTTAAGTTCCCGACTAAAGTAAATATTCCTGGACAAGAAAGCCCTATGGCCAACCCTCTCACTGAGATGGGCTGGCTGGGAACCATTCATATTCGGGGACCAGGTTTGGATGGCAGAACAAGAGCACTGACCTCCTCAGACAAAATGAGGAGGGGAGAGGGTTGGAGATTACAGGCAGAATGAAAGTAGAGGTCGCAGACACAGAACAAATTTACCATCTTTGCAACTTGGCTGCTATAAGGCTAAAAAGAGTCACATTGTTAATAAAATCTGATTGAGCACCTAATGTGCACCAGGTGCTTTTCAAATACTGTTCATTTCTTCCCACAACCTTTCAGCACAGACATCCAGATCCTCATTTTAGAGAAAAGAACACTGGAACTCAGTGATGAAACTTGTCTGATGTTACATAGCACTAGTATTTGGTAAATCTGAGACTAGATCCCAGGTCTCTATAGCTGCAAAGACTATTTGTTCATACTATATTACATGCCTTCATTAATTACATCCTTGAGTAGGACAGTACTTGCTGTCTGAGAGCACTCAAGAATTTTAGGAAGCAAATCAGGAGGCTTAAAGATTAATGGAAATCTATGGCTTCAAGATATATGTCTAGATGGTAATATTAATAATAATATTATTATAGCAATCATTCATTAATCACATATTTATTGTGTGAATAATAATATGTCAGTTACTGTGACATGTACTTTATATCATCTCAGCCTAAAAGGACCACAAAAAGGGCATTATTCTCATTTAACTAGTTGGAAACTAGGGCTTGGAGAGTGTAAGTAGTTTGCCTAAAATCATTCAGAGTGAAAGTTATGGACAGATCATTAAATTCCAGATTTATCTGATTTCAAATCTATGTTCCTAACCACCATGCTCTATTGCCTCTAGCAGAGCATGGTTTGATGAAAAAGAGACATCTGGATATGTGCTCCTCATTAAGGATAAGGTGGGATATGTAATTTCCCCAAGCCTTTGGATGGATGTATTGCCTCAGTCCTTAATCAGATGATCAAAAGCAAATAGACTAGAATACCAGCTACAGTATCTACAAAGATAACCCATCATAGAGTGAATTTCTTAGGGCTCCAGGACAAAAGCAGATCAGATATTGGTCAATGTTTTTCATAGAATACTTAATTTCTATCAGTAACTAAAAAAAGTTAAGGCAACTGTGGTAAACATCCATTGGAAGTAATACCAAATAGCCAGTAAAATGAGTTAACAAAAAGCTTATGAGATAATTTTTGAATATTGGAACATAACAGAAAATTGTATGTAGGCATATTTAAAACTATTCGCAAAACAATGCAGATTACATTATTATTTTTTCTAACCTGGGAAGTTTTGCTCATTGTTTAAATGCATGCCATATATTCAGCAAAACTGTAAGAGATAACATTTTCCTACAAAGAAAGTACAAACCTCCAAGGAATTATAATTATTATGTTCACCTAAGTTATTTAAGATGACACAACAAAATTATTAAAGTGCTTGGCAAAAGTAGATTTCTGTAGTAGACCACTCACACACAAACCCACCCACCCACCCCCACACACACATTTATTGGGGAATGAAGTGTATAAGCCCTACCCTCACCGAGCTCCAGAGTGATAAATTCAAAGACTGTCAGCTTCAGGATGTGAACTAATTTTTCATTTTCTCTCCAGAAGATTTAGATTTGGCACAGGAAAAAAAGGCACAAGCTCAACCCTCAAGTGAGAAGGAGGTATTCTCTCTCTCTCTCTCTCTCTCTCTCTCTCTCTCTCTCTCTCTCTCTTTTTTACCAGATCCAAGGCAACAACATTTTTATTAGCCAGGTTGAGAACCAGGGGACCAAAGCCACAGATATCTGGTGTTGGACAATTTGGGAATAATTACTGCATTTCCCTTAGCCATTCCCAGTGGAGATGTGCTTTTGCCAGATACTCAAGGTAGTCAACTCCTTTGGGAATATAAATAAGGATTCATTTGTGGATTCATTTATTTTTAAAGAATTTTCACATCCCTAAGCTCATTTGACGCTTTAAATAATTCTTGAAGTAGATAGCATTTTCTCCCACTTTATTGTATTTGAGAGTGGCTCAAAAAATGGCCAAATGAGGATTGAAACTCAACCACATTAACTTCAAACCTAAAGTCTAGTTCCAGTCCACCATGACACCTCTCTTATAATAGCAGGCTCTGTATCATATGGACTCCTTCCTTATCACATTTAATCTGGAAATTGGAAGAGAGTTGCTACTAGTCCCTGGGAAATAAAAACATTTATCAAGGAATAGTTAGGCTTATGTTTCTCAGAAATAGAGATTTTTTTTCTTTTGAAAAAAGAAAAAGAAAAAGGTGGGTTTTTTTGAAACATGTAAATGCATGCAGAATTTTTTTTTTTTGGCCAGTTATGACACATAATAGTTGGCATATGCTCAGTGTTCAAAATATACTTTTTAACCATGAGTGTGAGAAGTCTTTAGAAACCTATTCCATTCAGATTGTCAAAATTAGAAAAGAGACACAGAATCAAGTGGAATGGATAGCATTTTACGCAATTTTTTCAATAATTCATTTATTTATTCATAAAAATGTTGTGCAACTCCTATGTGGCAAGAATTTTATGAGATACGGTGAGTAAAGATTTGAAAACACAGTTGTTGTTTTTTCTCTTAAAGAGCTCCCAATCTACGGGGCAGGACAGACAGAACACTGTGTCAAATGTTGTAATGAAGGTGAGTGTTGAGTGCCACAGAAGCACAGAGGAGGGGTATCAGACCCAAATTTAACAGGTCCAGCAAGGTAGGCTTTTGGGAAGTTACTAGTCAGCAGAGACCCAAGACAATTCAAACAAGCAAAAGGTGACATGGACAGCATAGAGACAGAGCATTTCAGAGGGAGAAGAAAAAAAAAACTAAAGGAAGAGGAGACAACCTGCAGAAAAGAGAGATGACACGTTTGGGAAACTATTATCAGGGAAATTAGATTAGCTGAAATATATGCTTCAACAAGGGGAAGAGGTTCAGGATGAGGTTTAAGAAATTAGCAGGCATGAATCAGTCATGCAGAACCTTGGAAGACATGATGAACAATCTACACTTTATCCAAAAGCAAAGTAAGAGCCATGGAAGAATTTGATAAGAATATTGACCATGTCATATTAAAAACTATCACAATAGGTGAAGAATGGATAGTAAGCATGTGTTTGCAGCAGCTGGAGGGGATGCTGGAAAGGCAAGGATGAAGTGATGGGATGCAAGGCCAGAAGCAAGGGACTAGTTACAAAGTGGTCACAGCTGGTTAGATGGGAGGTTATGAAAGTCTATCTAAGAGAGACAATGGAGTTGGAGAAAACTACATGGATTTAAGTCTCCTTCAGGGTCAGAATCTAAAAAATACGGTAATTCTAATGTGAATTGATTTTGATAGACTATAGAAAATTAAGAAAATGAAGGTGTTTAAAACCTCTCTAAATTTGTGGCTTGGACAGCAGGTTGTACATTCATACTGAGTGTGAAGTACCTATGGGCCATAAATTCAGGGGGCAGGTGGATATATTTTGGAGATTGAAATTCATGGAATGTCAATATACAAAAACATGAGATTGCCTAAAAAGAAATGAAAAGAATAAGAAGAGTTGAGGAAAAAAATTCAAGATTAGAAAGACCCCGAATAGCCAAAGCAATCTTGCAAAAGAAAACCAAAGCAGGAGGCATCACAATCCCAGACTTCAAGCTATACTACAAAGCTGTAATCATCAAGACAGTATGGCACTGGCACAAGAACCAACACTCAGATCAATGGAACAGAATAGAGAACCCAGAAATGGACACACAAACGTATGACCAACTAATCTTTGACAAAGCAAGAAAGAATATCCAATGGAATAAAGACAGTCTCTTCAGCAAGTGGTGCTGGGAAAACTGGACAGCGACATGCAGAAGATTGAACCTGGACCACTTTCTTACACCATACACAAAAATAAACTCAAAATGGATGAAAGACCTCAATGTAAGACAGGAAGCCATCAAAATCCTCAAGGAGAAAGCAGGCAAAAACCTCTTTGATCTTGACTGCAGCAACTTCTTACTCAACACGTCTCTGGAGGCAAGGGAAACAAAAGCAAAAATGAACTAGTGAGACCTCATCAAAATAAAAAGCTTCTGCACAGCGAAGGAAACAATCAGCAAAACTAAAAGGCAACCAACAGAATGGAGGAAGATATTTGCAAATCACATATCAGAAAAAGCATTAGTATCCAAAATCTATAAAGAACTTATTAAACTCAACATCCGAAAAACAAATAATCCAGTGAAGAAATGGGCAAAAGACATGAATAGACACTTCTCCAAGGAAGACATCCAGATGGCCAACCGACGCATGAAAAGATACTCAACATCACTCATCATCAGGGAAATGCAAATCAAAAGCACAATGAGATACCACCTTACACCTGTCAGAATGGCTAGCATTAACAACTCAGGCAACAACAGATGTGGGCGAGGATGTGGATAAAGAGGATCTCTTTTGCCTTGTTGGTGGGAATGCAAGCTGGTGCAGCCACTCTGGAAAACAGTATGGAGGTTCCTCAAAAAACTAAAAATATAACTACCCTACAACTCAGCAATTGCACAACTAGGCATTTATCCAAGGGATATAGGTGTACTGTTTTGAAGGGACACATGCACCCCCATGTTTATAGCAGCACTATCAACAGTAGCCAAAGTATGGAAAGAGCCCAATGGATGACATCGATGGATAAAGATGTGATATATATATATGTATATATATATATATATATATATATATATACATATATATATATATATATGTATGTATACACACACACACAAAGGAGTATTACTCAGCAATCAAAAAGAATGAAATCTTGCCATTTGCAACTACGTGGATGGAACTGGAGGGTAATATGCTAAGTGAAATTAGTCAGTCAGGAAAAGACAAAAATCATATGACTTCACTCATATGAGGACTTAAAGAGACAAAACAAATGAACATAAGGGAAGGGAAACAAAAATAATATAAAAACAGGGAGGGGGACAAAACAGAAGAGACTCATAAATATGGAGAACAAACTGAGAGTTACTGGAGGGATTGTGGGAGGGGGGATGGGCTAAATGGGTAAGGGGCACTAAGGAATCTACTCTTGAAATCATTGTTGCACTATATACTAACTAATATGGATGTAAATTTCAAAAAAAATAAAAAATAAAATGAAAAAAAAGAACACATTTCACATACATACTCTTATTCTATAGGATGATTTCCACAAACATTAAACATCATGTACTTGTATCCTAAAGCTTATTCTAAAATGTATTACAATATAATTTATATGATCATTAATCTATTTTAATAAAAATACATTCCAGATAAAAAAAAATTCAAGATTAGAGAAGAGAGAAAGAGGGACGGAGTGGGGAGAGAGGGAAAGAAAAGTGATGGAAGGGAAGAGAACAGGGCTGAAGACAGACCATAGTGAACACTGACAATCAAGGAAATAACAGAGAAATAGTGTCCCCAAAGGGCATCAAACAACCAGAGACATAGAAGGAAAAAGTGTGGGACCACAGAAGCTAAGAGAAGAGAAGGTTAAGCGTTGAAAATCACCCATTGAATTTAGGAATAAGAAGGATTTTGGTGATGTAATGTCAGTGAGTGTAGGGGACAGAATCTAGATTACAATGAATTGAGTAATAAATGGAAACTGTGAAGTCCAGAAGGTGGCTAGTTGTATTGATCCAACAAAGAAGCTTTGTTAGATGGGTAGGTTGGAAAGCCACTGAGGCAAAGCCTTGGGCATATTTGTAGGAGACTCAGAAAACATGAGATCAATCATGGAGAGGTAACAGAATGAAGACAAAAGAAATTTGGGAGAAAAATGGGTAGGAACAGAGACTGGGTAGATTTATGAGTCAGTGATTCTAAATAATGGGTAGAGGGGAAATACAGCAAAGAATTCAATGTTCAAATTTAATATTTGATAGGTAAAGCAGTTCCAAGTCTTCCTAATATGGCGGTGGGAAGAGACTGGCTAAAGTGCAATAGACATCAAGATCATTTAAAGATGAGATCAAAGAATAAAAAAGTCACGTTTTTGAGTAATTCATTCATGCAGATGCTGAAGGCACCCAGTTGACAGCTTATTTGGAGAGGTGAAGTAAACAGATCTAGGTACCAAAATCTGTCACAAAATAAGAGTCATTAGAGTTTGGTAGTTGGTGGTGTAGTTTTGACATGTGACAGTTTCTACTCTATGCCCAGTACTTTTTCAAGTACTTTGAAAAAGCTTTCTTCAGAGTTGGATCAGAAATATATCTAATTACAGTATAATTCAAAAAGATAAGTAGTTACAGTCCAGTTTCCATCCAAAAGGGAAGAGTTAAGGCAACTATACTACAGACCCATTGGAAGTAATATTACATAGCCATTCCAATGATGTTTATGAAAAGCTTATGATATAATTTTTAAAGAGCATAATAGAAAAACTGTATAGAGGCATGATTCCAATGCTATGGAAAAATGCAGATTATCATATTTTAAAAACCTGAAACAATATGCTCCAAAATGTTAACAGAAGCTATATTATATAAGGAATAGAGGCACTTATGTATTTTTTTTATTTTTTATTTTTCTTAATATAATTTATTGTCAAGTTGGCTAACATACAGTGTATAAATTGCTCTTGGTTTTGGGGGTAGATTTCCATGATTCATCGCTTACATACAACACCCAGTGCTCATCCCAACAAGTGCCCACCTCAATGCCCATCATCCACTTTCCCCTCTCCCCCACCTTCCCCCATTAACCTCCATTTGTTCTCTGTATTGAAGAGTCTCATGGTTTGCCTTCTTTCCTCTCTGTTTGTAACTATTTTTTCCCCTTCCGTTTCCCCATGGTCTTCTGTTAAGTTTCTCAAGTTCCACATGAGTGAAAACATATGATATGTCTTTCTCTGACTGACTTCTTTCACTTGGCATAATACCCTCCAGTTCCATCCCTGTTGTTGCATTGAAGAGGATTTCATTCCTTCTCGTTGCCAAGTAGTATTCCATTGTATATATAACCCATATCTTCTTTATGCATTCATCAGTTGATGGACGTTAAGGCTCTTTCCATAATTTGGCTATTGTTGATAGCACTGCTATAAGCATTCGGATACATGTGCCCCTATGAACCAGCACTCCTGTATCCTTTGGGTAAATTCCTAGCAGTGCTATTGCTGGGTCATAGGGTAGTTCTGTTTTTAATTTTTTGAGGAACCTCCACACTGTTTTCCAGAGTGGCTGCACCAGTTGGCATTCCCACCAACAGTGTAAGAGGGTTCCCATTTCCCCACATCCTCCCCAGCATCTGTTGTTTCCTTAGTTGTTAGTTTTAGTCACTCTGTCTGGTGTGAGGTGGTATCTCAATGTGGTTTTGATTTGTACTTCCCTGATGATGAGTGATGTTGAGCATCTTTTCATGTGTCTGTTGGCCATCTGGATGTCTTCTTTAGAAAAGTGTCTATTCATGTCTTCTGCCCATTTCTTCACTGGATTATTTGTTTTTCAGGTGTTGAGTTTAGTAAGTCCTTTATAGATTTTGGATACTAATTCTTTATCTGATATGTCATTTGCAAATAACTTTCCCCATTCTGTCAGTAGCCTTTAGTTTTGTTGATTGTTTCCTTTGCAGTGCACGTATGTATTTTAGAAATATTTCTCTGCCATAACATTTACATAATCATGCATTTATTTTATAAGCAATGAAAATATTAGAGTCTTCTGAACTGTTGCTGAATCTCATGGCCTAGGAAGAAAAATCGAAGGGCTGACAAACTTTGAGAAGAGAAGGCAATTGCTCTTAAAAGCGCCATTGCTGTGTTTGATTGCTCTACCCCCCCCCCCATCCATTACACAGGACTCTGAAAATCAAGGCATGAAACAGCCAAAGGACAAGTTCCTGCTGCCTCAGGGAACAAACAGTCCCTATACTAAAAACAACCTACAGGCAACAAGTAAATGCGTATTGCCACTAGCAAACAGTTTATATCCCACTGCTCTATGGGGCTTCAGCCTTTCTAAATACATGTTCAGAGAGAGAAGAAATCAAGGTCTTTGTCGGATTTATCCCTGAATTTTTATTCATTAGTACTGGGCACATGCAGATCCACTTAAAAAATACTTACTGAATCACAGTAAAGTTAGGGATGTTGCTTTCTTTTTCCTTTTTTAATATTCATTTTTTATATAAAATTTATGTCAAATTGGTTTCCATACAACACCCAGTGCTCATCCCAAAAGGTGCCCTCCTCAGTGCCCATCACCCACTTTTCCCTCCCTCCCATCCCCCCATCAACCCTCAGTTTATTCTCAGTTTTTAAGAGTCTCTTATGTTTTGCCTCCTTCCCTCTCTGTAACTTTTTTTCCCCTTACCCTCCCCCAGGATCTTCTGTTAAGTTTCTCAGGATCCACATAAGAGTGAAAACATATGGCATCTGTCTTTCTCTGTGTGACTTATTTCACTTAGCATAACACTCTCCAGTTTCATCCATGGTGCTACAATGGGCATAGTTCTTTCTTTCTCATTGCCAAGTAGTATTCCATTGTATATATAAACCACATCTTCTTTATCCATTCATCAATTGATGGACATTAGGCTTTTTCCATAATTTGGCTACGGTTGAAAGTGCTGCTATAAACATTGGGATACAAGTGCCCATACGCATCAGCACTCCTGTCTGTATCTGTTGGGTACATTCCTAGCAGTGCTACTGCTGGGTCATAGGGTAGATTTGTTTTTAATTTTTTGAGGAAACTCCACACTGTTTTCCAGAGCAGCTGCACCAGTTTGCATTCCCACCAACAGTGCAAGAGTGTTCTTGTTTCTCCACATCCTCTCCAGCATCTATAGTCTCCTGATTTGTTCATTTTAGCAACTCTGACTGGTGTGAGGTGGTATCTGAGTGTGGTTTTGATTTGTATTTCCCTGATGAAGAGTGATGTTGAGCATCTTTTCATGTGCCTATTGGCCACCTGGATGTCTTCCTTGGAGAAGTGTCTATTCATGTCTTTCCCCATTTCTTCACCGGATTACTGCTTTTCCCCTGAGATCAGGAACATGACAGGGATGTCCACTCTCACCGCTGTTGTTTAACATTGTGTTGGAAGTTCTAGCATCAGCAGTCAGACAACAAAAGGAAATCAAAGGCATCAAAATTGGCAAAGATGAAGTCAAGCTTTCACTTTTTGCAGATGACATGATACTATACATGGAAAACCTGATAGACTCCACCAAAAGTCTGCTAGAACTGATACATGAATTCAGCAAAGTCGCAGATACAAAATTAATGTACAGAAATCAGTTGCATTCTTATACACTAATAATAAAGCGACAGAAAGACAAATAAAGAAACTGATCCCATTCACAATTGCACCAAGAATCACAAAATACCTAGGAATAAACCTAACCAAAGATAAAAAAAGATCTGTATGCTGAAAACTATAGAAAGCTCATGAAGGAAACTGAAGAAGATACGAAGAAATGGAAAAACATTCTGTGCTCATGGATTGGAAGAATAAATAGTTAAAATGTCAATACTACCCAAAGCAATCTACACATCCGGTGCAATCCCAATAAAAATTACACCAGCATTCTTCTCAAAGCTAGAACAAGCAATCTTAAAATTTGTATGGAACCACAAAAGACCCTGAATAGCCAAAGTAATATTGAAGAAGAAGACCAAAGGGGGAGGCATCACAATCCCAGACTTTAGCCTCTACTACAAGGCTGTAATCATCAAGACAGCATGGTATTGGCACAAAAACAGACACAGAGACCAATGGAATAGAATAGGGACTCCAGAATTGGACCCACAAAAATATGGCCAACTAATCTTTGACAAAGCAAGAAAGAATATCCAATGGAGAAAAGACAGTGTCTTTAACAAATAGTGCTGGGAGAACTGGACAGCAACATGCAGAAGGATGAAAATAGACCACTTTCTTACACCATTCACAAAAATAAACTCAAAATGGATGAAGGACCTGAATGTGAGACAGGAAACCATCGAAACCCTAGAGGAGAAAGCAGGAAAAGAACTCTCTGACCTCAGTTGTAGCAATTTCTTACTTGACACATCCCCAAAAGCAAGGGAATTAAAAGCAAAAATGAACTATTGGGACCTCATCAAGATAAAAATCTTCTGCACTGCAAAGGAAACAATCAACAAAACTAAAAGGCAACAGACGGAATGGGAAAAGATATTTGCAAATGACATATCGGATAAAGGGCTAGTATCCAAAATCTATAAAGAACTCACAAAACGCCATGCCTGAACGGATGTTGTTTTCTAACAAATAGTCAAGAATAGGAAATAATTATTATATTACAGAAGATTGTTTCACTTGGATTCATCTACAAGATATCTCTGGAACAAGAATTAAGGACAAGTAGTTTATTTGGGGATCGAAGGAAACAGCAATAGGAGGGTGAGAAAGTAAGGCAGGGAAAGTAGGCTATAAATAAAGGACATCTATCAATGCAATTATCATCTGGGTAATTGAAGCTAATTCCATTGGAGAAATATTGGGCTCCAACACACCTTGGATTTTCTCACCCTAAAGGAGAGTGAGCTGGGGTATTTGTGTACCAACTCTTATCAGTATTTATCTTGGGGCTCTGGGGTGTAGTTGTGGAGGAGAGAGAGTGTTCATTTTCTGGGATTTCCAGCCTGCTGCATTTATAGACCAGCTGAGCTTGAGTCCAGAAAAAGTCCCCAAAGAAATAAAAATACTGGTGGTTTACGTTCTAGTCAGAGTAAACTGAAATGGTAAGATAAATGGTAATCAGTAGGAACTTGGCAGAGTACATTCACCTCCTGCACTGCTCAGATCCACTCCTGTCTTGCTACAGATGTTTCAAGATGGTGGCCATAGGCGTGAACTGAGGGAGAGACATCAATAAAACAGATGATATGAGGATCTGAGCCATCTGTTTCTGAAATTTATTTTTGTTTTCTAATGCCAAATTTGCTGTTGTATCTATCTGACATTATGACTTTTTGTGCCTGGCAATACTTAGCTCTAGTCATATCATAGCCTATGGTTAAACACTCAGTCTCTATGCAAGCCCAGCAGCTTGCCCAGCAGCTCCTGGCTCTAGAAACATTGCATTGCAATTCTTCTAGTGGCGCTTGCCAGAGGCTCCATGTGGTGCCATTATCTACCATGGATACCTCCAGCACCATGGGTTCTGCCAACTTAGATGATCCAATTAATAGAGTCCCCTGTACCATAGCCTGAATCAGCTTCAGAGCCTTCTATTGCTTTAGATCCCACTTGAAATTGGCAGTCTAACAAGTCATTTGACAAATCAGTCAAAGAAGTATTCCAGGTATGGTATGTGTTGTCCCCAAAATCTGAAGAGCTCTACAATGTCCTGAGAGAAGTACAATAACTTGTCCTTTGCTTTTCAGTTAGTTTTGTCTTTCATCCACCCAAGTGTAAGCTATTCTATTGTCTTCTATGCTATGCTACCTGCCACAGGTCTTTCTGTCTATAGCACATTGGACATCAATCTAAGGTATCTTCATTCTGCTCACCATATTTCAATCTGTCCCAAACCACCTCACATAGCTTTGTCTGTGTCTTGCCATCACTCTTGTTGGTACCGATGCTTACATAGCTTCCTGTTCCAGTACCTGAGCTCCCTAAATCCTGTACCCAAGTACTGTTGTCTGTTGGATCTACCAACTTGCCCCACCATAGATTTTCCCTCTCCAGTGCACCAGGTGTCTGCTGTGTCCCTCCCAGGGAGTCCAGTGCCTATAGCCAATCTATCTTATGGTCCACTTTGAGTTTGCTAAGCTGCTACTGCCAATATTCTGGTCACTTTTTTTCTCTGAATTTTGCCTAGAATGCTGTTGATCTTCAACAATTCTGAGTTAACATTCTCCTGAGTCCCTCTGCTCCAGGGTACATGAAGTTGTGGCAGTAATATAAGATCATCAGAGTGATTACATTGGGCCCACCCAGATAATCCAGGATAATCTCATTTTAAAGTCAGCTGATTAGCAACCTTAATTCCATGCACACCTAATTCTCCCTTATCATGTACCATACCATATGCAGCAGTAATATAAGATCATCAGAGCTAGAAAGAAACTTGCCCAGATAAAAGCTCTGCTGTATCTACCATGTCCTAAACCCAGATATAAAAAAGGCCAAAATAAACCCTCAAAGATTATTATCTCAAGGTATAAATACTATTTGTGTGTCATTTACCTTATTCCCAAGAATCACTAATGCCAGAATAAATGATTATTATCGTCAAAGGTCAGTTTCAAAGAACCTGAAACTTTTAAACGTCGAGTCAATTTTTCTGGGTTGTGTGTGTGTCAACAGTTTTTCCTATTTGCAAGTTCATTTCCTTTGTGGGTTATATTTCCTCCCTTCCTCCCTCCCTCCCTCCCTTCCTCTCTCCTTCCTTTCTTTTCTTTCTTCCTTGAAAACTATTTCTATTTGATGTAACCAACCCTAAGTTTTCAAGGAAGTACTAAAATCTCCACAAAAAAAAGGTGATTATTGCTGTCTCTCCCCACTTTGTATTTCATAGTAATCACCAGAAAGAAGAAACAGACATTTTCTTTGGGTTACTTGGTAGGCATAGCCCAAGATCTCTTTGTGTAGGAGATAGTTCTGCCTAAATTCTCAGAGGCCATCGTGTTATTTGGCTTTCTGTTTGGACCTGGTTGGATCTAGTAATTTCTCTCTCTCTCTCTTTTGAACCTCTCTGGTGTTTATCTTATGTCAAAATGTGATTAAAGCAGAGGATGTAACAGAAGGGAGACTGAAGGTGCCTTGAGAGCCTTTCCCTGTGGGCTCATTCTCCAAGTTTCCCAGCACTAACATCCCTGCTACAGGATATCTTTCCTAGGGGAATCAAGGGAAAAATTGGGCAGTTAAGCAAGTCTGATGGATGTTTTGAACTGGAAATTATAACATCTTCTTCCTATCCCCTCAGGTTCTCTCCTTGGCTAGTTATACTACTAAATTCATAGATTCAGGGCTGGTAGATGGGAGTGACAGTCTGAGAATGTAGCTTTTCTTTTTGATGCCCAAGAAATTTCTAGGACCTTGGAAGCTGATATTTAGGTACCCTAAAGAGAGAATCTCAGGGAACATTTACTTACCAAACTCTGGATCATAACTGCAGGCAAGGTCAGTACTGGGGATACAATGGGTATGTTTTCTCAGCATATATGAGTTTATATGTGTGTGTGTAAGAGGAAGAATCAGGAAGCTGATTCTGGCATGGAGAAGAGAGAATAAAAAGGAGAAAATGAGAGAGGGTGGGGAGACATGGAGTGACAGAAGAACAGAGAGACAGAAACAAAGAGAATGAGAAGTGATAAAGAAGGAAGGAGAAAATGACAGAGAAAGATAAAGTGAAGGGTCATATAGGAAGAGAAAGAAAATAAAAAATCCAAAAATGAACCAAGAGATAAAGAGATATGGGGAAGAAGTCTTTGGAGGAATTTCCACTTGCTTTAGATCCTGACATAGTCCAGTTGATGAATGTGGGAGAGGGTGTTTTAGAGTCATCTTTGTGATTAATGACAAATGCCTCTAATGAGATAATAACCTCATATCCTTACATGTTAGGTAGGCATTAGCTTTGTGAAGCTATTGCTTCATTTTGTTGAATACCAGGTGGAAGCTGGGAAGGACACATGAATTTTGTTACATACCGGTACCCAGATAACCAGAGTATTTGGATATTACTGCAATATTGGTGTATCAGTTTCCTATTACTGCTCTAACAGATTACCACAAATACAGTGGCTTCAAAAACCCACACATTTATTATCCTACAGTTCTGGAGGTCAGAAGTCTGAAATGCTGGCATTCCTTAGTGAGGCTCTAGGGGAGAATTTGTTTCCTTGCCTTGTCCAGTTTGCGTGTTTTGTTTATTTATTTGTGTGTTTATGTATTTTTGTCCAGTTTTTAGAGGCCATTTTCATTCCTTGGCTCATGACCCCATTCCCCATTTTCTATGCCAGTGGCATAACATTATAAAATCACTCCCTGACTGATTCTTCTGCTTCCCTCTTCTACCTTTAAGGATATGTGATTACATTGGGCCCACTCAGATAACCCAGGATAATCTCATTTCAGAGTTAGTTGATTAGAAACCTTAATTCCATGCATACCTAATTCTCCCTTATCATGTACCATACCATGTCCCCAAGTTCTAGGCATTAGGATGTGGACATCTCTGGGGGTTATTATTTCTGCTTACCACAACTGACTAGCAGGGCTTGTAAGATGACAGGAACAACCAAGAGGGATATAAATACTTGGGATATGAACTAAAAACTTACTTTTTTGGCATCTTTTGACAATAGTCCTAATTTTTCATTACAGGATGTTATTATGTTGCATAGGGAGGAAAGGAAGCATATTCAAAAATATATACTGTGTATATAATTTAAAATGCTGTTGCATCAACACAACCCTCTATGTGTTGACAGTAGAAAATAAACTATAAATAAATTTGCATGAAATACTTGCTGGGAGTCAGCCTGATCTTTGCTTTCTCAACATGACATGAAATCCCAGGAAACCCACATTCACCAAGGAGAAAAAGCCTAAGTGATGTAAATGAAAATGTGTATTTTTTTTAAATGTTTATTTATTTTTGACAGAGAGGCAGAGAAAAGGGGCAGAGAGAGAGAGAGAGAGAGAGAGAGGGACACAGAGCGTCCAAAGTGGGCTCTGCGCTGACAGCAGAGAGCCTGATGTGATCTCAAACTCATGAATCAAACTATGAGATCATAACCTGAGCTGAAGTCAGACACTCAAACAACTGAGCTATGCAGGTGACCCTGAAAATGTGTCTTTCCAAGGAAGTTGGAACAGAGAAGTCAGCAAAAGTGAGAGAGGTGGGAGTAAGGGAGAAGTTGGAAATGTGGGAGAGACACAGATTTTTCAGGGTCTTTAAGCCATATTAAAGTTGTTACACTTCAAATTTTTAAACAGGGGAAGAAGTCATTTAAGTTTTAAAGAAGAACTACAGGTTTTTAAGAAAAAAATTTCTCTTCAGTGCAGAAGGGAAATGCATCAACATAATTCAGAGTCTCTTAAGAACCCTCTACTGAATTGATATAAACAAAATATATGTATACTGATGAATGTCCTTTAATTAAAACAATGCTAATCTTTGTGTCCATTTATTTGAAAAGTTCACCTCCCATCTGAAATTTAACAACGGGTGGTGAAGTCAAGTCTTCTGAAGTTTGCTGTGCTGTGGTTGAGGATTTGGAATACTCAGCACAGAGCATTCTTGGGGCAATAACATGGCTGATACATCATACTCCATGGTCTGGTCCTCAGTGTCACAGATGCAAGAATTCTGAACCAAGAAAAACTGGCTCCCAATAACAGTTCTTCAACAATTTTACTAATTCCTTTATGTGCCAACATAAAAGAAAATATGTCAGAAACAGGTTAAGTTTCCCACTTTCCAAAACACACATATTTTTCATATGACTACTAAAAATGATTATTTCAGAGTCCTTAATATTTTCAACCATGCTTCATTCCCAGCAGAGGAAACAGTATCATGAGGAGGGGGAACCAGAGCAGCGTGTCCGAGTTTCTCCTCCTGGGGCTCCCCATCCGGCCAGAGCAACAGGCCATGTTCTTCGCCCTGTTCCTGGGCATGTACCTGACCACAGTGCTGGGGAACCTGCTCGTCATCCTGCTCATCAGGCTGGACTCTCGCCTCCACACCCCTATGTACTTCTTCCTCAGCCACTTGGCCTTCACTGATGTCTCCTTCTCATCTGTCACTGTCCCAAAAATGTTGATGGACATGCATGCTAAGTACAAATCCATCCCCTATGAAGGGTGTATTTCACAAATGTATTTTTTTATATTTTTTACTGACCTGGACAGCTTCCTTATTACATCAATGGCATATGATCGCTATGCGGCTATATGTCACCCTCTTCATTATACCACCATCATGAGGGAAGAGCTGTGTGCCTTACTAGTGGCTATATCTTGGATCCTGTCCTGTGCCAGCTCTCTTTCCCACACCCTTCTCCTCACCCAGTTATCCTTCTGTGCTGACAATGCCATCCCCCATTTCTTCTGTGACCTTGGTGCTCTGCTTAAGATATCCTGTTCAGGCATCTTCCTCAATGAGTTGGTCATGTTCACAGTAGGGGTGGTGGTCATTACCCTGCCATTCATATGTATTCTGGTATCTTACGGTTACATTGGGGCCACCATCATGAAAGGTCCTTCCACCAAGGGGATCTGCAAAGCACTGTCCACATGTGGCTCCCACCTTTCTATAGTGTCTCTGTATTATGGGGCAATATTTGGGCAGTATCTTTTCCCCAAATTAAGCAATTTCATTGACAAGGACATCATTGTGGCTTTCATGTACACAGTGGTCACACCCATGTTGAACCCCTTTATCTACAGCCTTAGGAACAGGGACATGAAAGAAGCCCTGGGGAAACTCTTCAGTAGGGCAACATCTTTATCATGGTGATTTTGCGACATTTATTTATTTATTTATAAAAAAAATTTTTAACATCTATTTATTACTGAGAGACAGAGAGAGAGAGCATGAGCAGGGGAGGGGCAGAGAGAGAGGGAAACACAGAATCCAAAGCGGGATCCAGGCTCTGAGCTGTCAGCACAGAGCCCGACTCAGGGCTCAAACCCACAAACAGCGAGGTCATGACCTGAGCCGAAGTCAGATGCCCAACCAATTGAGTCACCCAGGCGCCCCAGTGTGACATTTATTTAAATCGGAACCTCCTTTTTGTTGATCTTGTGTATTTGATTTTCCATTAGAATATTTCTCAAAACTTGAATGTTTCAAACCCTAAGACAAATGGTAACATCTTGATATACTTGGTAAATATTTATTGACCAGAATTTCATTCCCTTATTAACAATGCTCTCCTTTATACATAACTTTTGATCAGCAAATACTAAGTTAGTTTTACTACTTATTTCTGCAACTTGGGGGGATTCATAATACAATGACATACAGTTGCACTATCCCTTGTTTAGGAGATTTTGGAAGCCTTATATTTTGGGCCTATAATCTCAGGCTTTAACACACCCTAGAATCTAAAGAATTAGATATATCATTTCACTATACTCTCTTATGTATCCTAAACAGGTTTTATTTCCATCTTTATGGATCTATTGAAATCAAAGTATCCAAACTGCTTGTCACTTGAATAAGAGGAAGTGTATTACTCTCTGCCCATGGTATAAAATGTTACAGTAACCACTCTGCAGATGGAGGGCCCTGTTGTAAACCAAGACTTGCCAGCTCCCCTTTGCCAGTACTGTGTGATAGTTGCTGCTTAGCCCCCATATACAATCATTAATGAAAGCATGCTTCATGCTGGCCTCCTGTGTAAATATAACCAAATAATAGTGCATAGACTCTGAAAGTGTTATTGCTTTCCTACAAATGCCACTCCAGATTTAGCACTGACTACCCATGGACATTCTACCTTCCCAGGTGAAGAATAAAAGTAAAGCTTGTCAAACTTGAGCATGCATTCCTGTCACGGGAATAAAAGGCACAGCGTAAGGAATATAGTCAATGGTACTGTAAGAGTGTTGTATGCTGATAGGTGGTATCTACACTTGTGGTAAGCACAGCATGACATATAGGGAAGTTGAATCACTTTTGTATACCTGAAACTAATGTGACATTGTGTGTCAACTGTACTCAAATTAAAAAAAAAATCCTGAAGGGTTGTTAAAACACAGGTTCCTGGAATCTACCACCATGAGTTCCAATTCAGGAGTTCTGGGATGGGACCGCCAAGTTTTCATTTCTCATAAGTTTCCATATGACGCAGATGCTGCAGATCTGTGAACTACAATTTGAAGACAAGTGCTGTAAAGACTTAAATCATGAAAGTTGTGGTAGTCTACAACATCCCAAGCTATGACCTAACTACGGGAAACAACTCTGGCAGGCAAGGGTCAGGGAAGAGGTCTCTCCACATCTCCTTTTGGGCTTACATCCTGATATTTTTCCGAAGGACAGTGTTTCTTCAAAGTCTGCCCTTAGAACCATCTGTGTTAGAATAACCTGGCCCCAGATCTCATGGATGAGCATCTCTGGGGATGGAGCTGGGATCTGCCTCTTTAAAAACTCCCAGGTGATTCTGCTGAACATCAAAGTTTAGGGACACTGACTGGGGCTTCTGTCCTGGAGGGAGTAAGAAGAGTACTGAGCAATTAATACATGTTTAATGCATGTCTCTAATCAAGAGCTTTGTGCCCTGTCCCCTTGGGCTCTTTCCCTGGTGAGTACAGTGGAGTCTTCACATCTCCACTTCTGAAGCTGGTGAATTGAGCAGAGTAAGCTCCAGGCTTATGATTTTGCTTTGTGTCAGTGAGAGGGTTAGGACCACAGAAGTTGTAAGCTAAATCTGGTCTCTGGGTGTTCTGCAGAGAAGCTGAGAAACCAAGTCTACATTCCCAGGAGCCAGAGGACTTGAGCATAAAGTTCAGAGCAGAACTGGGTATCTGTCATCAGGAGCAGGTGTGTGTATGTGTGTGTGTGTGTGTGTGTGTGTGTGTGTGTGTGTGTTGTGGTGTGTGTGTGTATGTGTGTGTGTGTGTGTGTGTGTGTGCATGCATGCATGCACATAGACACAGGTGCTCATCACTTCTCAGTGCTCTCACTGAACCCACTTTTTATTACTAGTTCCTAAAGAGAGGGATACCACAATCACCACTGGCCACTGACTCTTGGACCTTTAACCCTGAACCTTGGGGAAATGAGGAACAGAATCAGCTGGCTGTGTAAGATTAGTGGGCACATCCCCAGATTCAAGCTGGGGGCCCCATCTCATCATTCAAGTTCTAGCTGTCAGAATCTTAGTTCTTATTTGCTTAGTGTTAATGGTGCTTAGTTCATAGTTGTTCTTAGTGCATGCAGTGTCAACCAGCCCTTCCCAATGCTTCTCTCCAAAGTCCCTGATCACCACCTCCCCTTTAGACAGCACTGCTGTTTCCACCTAGAAGTATATTTGAAAGGCAACTTTTACCTAGAGAGCTTTGGTTCCTCTTTTCATTCACACAGCACCTGTATTACAGCTCTTCGTTAGAAGTTGATGATTTCCTCCCTGAAATCCCTAGTATAGTCTCATACATTCATTGAATGTGTCAAACCTTGGGCCCAGGAAAGATTTTTCTACCTGAATTACATTTACTGTGTTCCACTGAAGATAAGACCCTGAGTTTCTTCACTAGAGTTCTTTGCATTTTATATGGAACAGGAACAACATAGCCACATGTAGGACCCCTTGTTTAATTCTTTTTGACTCAGGGACTAGTATCCCAATTTTAGGAAGGAAAACCTGAGACTCCAAAAGGTACAATGCCTTGTCCAAAGACATAGATCTGACAAATGGTGGAAAGGTGAGTTTAATCCACTCTGTCTGGTTCCAAAGCCCATGCTTTGCCTTCGACAGCACACAGCCTCACTGTCAAAGAAATATCAGTTCTCAGTAAGTGGTGGTTGAGGGATTATTGACCAGAAGGCTGAGTGCAGTGGAGTAACAGTCCATATATGATCTTTATAAAAGGTTTATGCAGAAAAAAAAGAGATATTATCAAATTGTATCCAAGGAATTTTTATTAAAATACCAAATCTCATAGACTAGATAAATTTACTAGTTCAGAAAGGAGTAGCCCTATTTATAAGGCATGAGGGAAAGCAGAGAGAATGGAGGGAAGGTGGAAGAAGTCCAAAAGTGTGGGATAGTGGAGGTTTCATTTTCTACCAGGCAGATGTGGTTGGCCCCTTGCCTGTATTCCCAACTTCATCATTGCGTCTATGGCCTTTGCCTGCATCAGGTCATAATCCCACAATGAAGTGGCTTTGTGGCACCTGAACTCTGCTTAATATCTGTCTATTGAGGGGAGGGAGGAGTCAGGAGGGAGAAATAAGGGGGTCTCATGACATGGAGGGCAGGAAACTAACATTGATTTGTGCCAACAATCTGCATGGTGTTTCACCAATATTATCTTATTAATATTCACAATTTTCTCATGACTGAGGCTCATAGTCATATCTCCAATTAAAAAAAATTTTTTTAATGTTTATTTATTTTTGAGAGAGAGAGAGAGAGAGAGAGAGAGAGAGCGCATGAGCAGGGGAAGGGCAGAGAGAGAGGGAGACACAGAATCCAAAGTAGGCTTCAGGCTCTGACCTGTCAAAACAGAGCCCACCCTATGTGGACCTTAAACTCACAGACTGTGAGATCACGACCTGAACTGAAAGCTGGACGCTTAACCAAGCCACCCAGGCGTCCCATCATATCTCCAATTTAGAGATAAGAAAATTGAGACTCAAAATGGGTCACTTGCCCAGAACTCACAAACATGAAATAGTATTGCCAGAATGTGAATCTATTTCTAATTGCATTGCTTGTCTGATACACCACACTGCACTCAGACATGGGGCTCTATCTTTAACATCATAGCCAAAAGTCCAAAATGCTGGAGTGAGCAGACACAGATTAGGAACCTGGGCCAGGCACTCTTCTCTACTGGCCCACCTAGAACTCGCTTGTGTTGGCAGCTTTTCAGTAAGTTTAAAAAAGAAGATAGTATACCCAGATGGAGTAGGAGTATGCTCAATTCATCAGCCTAAAGAAGCAAGGGATTTTAAACCCACCTGTATAAAGCTCTTCTGAATTTTTCTTTCAGTTAACAACTACTATAATGCAATCCTAACATCCTGCATTTACATACTGTATGTAGGCAGATATAGGCATTTGACACTGATTTTTGTCTTAAAGGAACTTTTAGTTAAGACACAGTGAGATCATAAATATCTTTTCCTACTTACTTTGCAGGATTTGGTAATTTAGGCTTTAGACTATTTTAATGGGTAAATAGCAGTGGTTGAGGGAGAACACAAATAGATTTTGTAAGAAACAAAACCTCCTGGACATGTGTAGAATTTTTACAGGGCTGATTATCCAGAGCTGTAGTTCAAGATGCCAAGAGCCCAAATGAGGAAGCTAAAAAAAGGAGCAGGGGGCATATCATGGCGCCTCTTTGACCTCTCTTGATAACAGCTCTTTCTCTTTTTTTTAAAATATTTATTTATTTATTCGGGGGGAGAGTGCAAGTGGGGGAGGGGCAAAGAGAGGGGGACAGAGGATCCAAAGCAGGCTCTGCGCTGACAGGCTGACAGCAGTGAGCTCGCTGTGGGGCTCTAACTCATGAACCGCGAGGTAATGACCTGAGCTGAAGTCAGACGCTCAACTGACTGAGCCACCCAGGTGCCCAATAACAGCTGTTTCTATTATGAATTGTGGATTTTCATCGTGTCACGCAAGCTCATTGAATCATGAAGAAATTGGAAAATGATCTAAAGAAGTCCTGATAAATGTAATTCCTAGCAATAAATGTATAACTGTCAGCAATATTTTTGCATTTTTAAACAGTGCTCTTGCAAGACTGAGCTCTGAGAATTTCTGAGTTCAATCGACAGATATGTTTCTTTTTCTTTGACCTTTATACATTATGGAAATTTTGGATATTTACTTTCGATCCACTTGCCTTTGGGAAGATGGAATCCCAATTTGTTGAAACCTTCTCCTTATATTTTACTTATTAATGGATTTGGAGTCAGATTTCAAAACCTTACAACTTGAAAGTTAAGTCTAACCTGACAACTGTCTTTAAATTTACAGAAATGGAAGAGAAATTAGGGAGATTTTAGCTTAATAGTTCCTGCTAAGACAGTGCAAGGCTTTCTCTTTACTGACTAGACATAGCTATGAAAATATGTTGTGGCCTGGGCTGCCTGTCCCCTGGATGGTGAAAAATGCCAGTTGAGCCACTTTTTCTTCTATAGCAAACTGTCTTCTCTGTTGGCAAATTCTCTCATTTTACATGATAAACACCATCCAGTTTTTAAAAATTTGTTGAGACATGGCAATGCAGGCAGACACTGACATATTCACCAGTAAAAAGGATCTCATTTTTATCTGCCTGAGGTTAAATTAACATCTGTTGATTTCTGCTTTTTCACTGTCCTTTTACCCTGAGCAGAAGAAGGTGAACATGAGGCCTGAGAACCAGAGCAGCATATCTGAGTTCCTCCTCCTGGGGCTCCCCATCCGGCCAGAGCAGCAGGCCATGTTCTTCACCCTATTCCTGGGCATGTACCTGACCACGGTGCTGGGGAACCTGCTCATCATCCTGCTCATCAGGCTGGACTCTCGCCTCCACACCCCTATGTACTTCTTCCTCAGCCACTTGGCCCTCACAGATGTCTCCTTCTCATCTGTCACCGTCCCCAAGATGCTGATAAACATGCACTTTCAGGATCAATCCATCCCCTACACAGGCTGTGTAACACAGATGTATTTTTTCATATTTTTTACTGATCTGGACAATTTTCTTCTCACATCAATGGCATATGATCGGTATGTGGCTATCTGTCACCCACTCCACTATACCACCATCATGAGAGAGGGGGTGTGTATCTTACTAGTAGCTGTATCTTGTATCCTGTCCTGTGCCAGTGCCCTGTCTCACACTCTCCTCTTGGCCCAGCTGTCCTTTTGTGCTGACAATGCCATCCCCCATTTCTTCTGTGACCTTGGTGTCCTGCTCAAGCTCTCCTGCTCAGACACCTCCCTTAATGAGCTGGTCATTTTCACAGCAGGTGTGGCAGTCATTACTATCCCACTAATTTGCATCTTGATCTCTTATGGCCACATTGGGGCCACCATCTTGAAGGTTCCCTCTACCAGGGGGATCTGCAAAGCCTTGTCCACGTGTGGCTCCCACCTCTCTGTGGTATCTTTGTATTACGGAACAATCATTGGGCTGTATTTTTTCCCTTCATCCAGCAGTTCCAGTGACAAGAACATTATTGCCTCTGTGATGTACACAGTGGTCACTCCATTGCTTAACCCTTTCATTTATAGCCTAAGGAACAGAGACATGAAAGGGTCCCTGGAGAAACTCCTCAACAGGCCAATAGTCTTATGTCAGTGACATCTGCTCATCTTTATAACAGACATAGGTAATCACATATCCCCAGATGCCAGACCCCTAATCTTAAGCCTAGCATGGAATAGGTGCTCAGTATATATTTGACAACTCAATTACATTGTTACAGTTATTCACTCTTTTCCTACCAACTCTTTAGTAGAGGCTGTGAATTCTTAGTTGATATTATTGATTACTACTGTTGTCTATTAGATTGTGATATCACATAGCTAATACAATGTATGTTTCTCCCCTTATTTCCTGGGAATTTATTAGTTCTTTTCAGAAAATAGTTTATTGAGGTATAATTGACATATAAATGTTATATGTATTTAAAGTGTACCCCTTTATGTTTTGATATGTATATATTGTGAAATGATTGCCATTTCAAGCTAATTGATATACCTATCACCTCCACATAGTTAACATTTTGTTTTATTTTTGTGTGTGTGGTGAGGGAATTTAAGATACATTCACCTAGCAAATGTCAAGTATACAATACAGTATTGATATCTGTGGTCATCTTGCTGTACATTAGTTCTCAAAAACTTTTTCATCATGCATAACTGAACTTTGTACAATATACTAGGTGAAATAAGTCAGACACAGAAAGACAAATCCTGCATGATCTCACTTTTATGTGGAATCTAAAATAGTCCTATTTAGAGAAGCAGATATAGAATGGTGATTGCTGGGAGCTAGGGGGAAGGAGAAATTGGTGATATTGGAAAGTTATTCTTTGAGAAAGAAGCTATAAATGAAATCAGGAGGGACTCAATACATTTTAATTTATTTGTCATTTAGGATAGAGTAAATACCAGAAAAATAGTAAGACTTTTTTTTTTCTATGAACCAAAACCTGTATTTTAAAAAAATCAGTGGTTAGAAGTTATCAGGGACATTTTATATGCTTTTCCTTCACGATATAGAACTGTAAATACTTTTAAAGTAGGTATCTCCTAAACCTTTTATTTTTTATTTTTTAATATGAAATTTATTGTCAAATTGGTTTCCATACAACATCCAGTGCTCATCCCCAACAGGTGCCCTCCTCAATGCCCATCACCCACCCTCCCATCCCTCCTACCCCTCATCAACCCTCAGTTTATTCTCAGTTTTTAAGAGTCTTTTATAGTTTGCCTATCATATAGATTCTGTCATTCATTAGCTATTTAGCAAGTTACCTACTCTACGTCAGTGTGTCTAGACCTTGTCATACACAGCTGGATAAAGACACAACCTCCATGCAAAAGAAGGGAACAGTCTAGTGGTGTAGAGACAGGTGAGCTAAAAATATACAGGAATATTAAAAAGTGCTTTAATATAATACTATTAATAATAATTGTGCTTATTGAGCATGTTACTGTGTTGGGCATGCAATTAAAAGCTTTATCTGTTATTATCTTTTTTAGTGCTCATAATAATCCTATGAAGCATGTACATTATTATCTGCATTTTCAGTTGAGGAAAATGAACTTAGAGACAATGGCCTAAATATAATAAATGGCAGTAGCATAGGGAGGATATAGTTAACACTGCCTGGATATCACCAAAAGCTTTACAGAGGAGGTAGTCCTGTAGCTGGTTTTTGAAAGATGTTCAGGATGATGATGCCTAATGAGAGAAATGGCAGTCTTGGCTGAGAGAACAGAGTGAATGAGGGCACTGAAATAGCATAGTTCAGGAAAATGTAAAAAGTGGGTGTTGCTAAAGCATATGTGTGTATGAGTTGAGGGGGGCAAGAGATGAGTCTAGACAGTCAGATAAGGACTATATGGTGAAGGGGTTAGGATGTTCTGTTGGGGACTTAAGACGTTGCCTTTCAAGTGACTGGGCGCCATTTGCTGGGGATGGGGTGCAGTAGGGATTAAACCTGGGGAAGTTTACATTTGTATCCTAGAAGACTATTCAGGTAACAAATGTACCACATGGGTTGGCAATGAATTGGAGAGCCTAGAGACAGAGAGCTCAATCAGAAGTTTATTGTACACCCAGGCCACGGATGATGAAGGCCTGAATGAAGACAATGGCATGGGGACAGACAAAAGAATATCTTAGAAGGTAGACTAGAGTGGTCTTAGTAATTAATGGGAAGTAGGTGGTAGAATAGGATTGTTCTGGATTTCTGGTTCTGTAAACTGATATTTAAGAACATAATGAAGGCTAGGCACTTTGAATAATTTTGATCAGGCTTTAAAATCTTTTAAAAGTGAGTGGCACTTGGGTAGTTTAGTCAGTTGAGCGTCCAACTCTTGATTTCAGCTCAGGTCCTGATCTTGCAGTCCATGAGATTGAGCCCCACATTGGGCTCTGCGCTGACAGTGCACAGAGCCTGCTTGGAATTCTCTCACTTTTTCTCTGCCCCTCT
This sequence comes from Leopardus geoffroyi, assembly GCF_018350155.1. Classification (NCBI taxonomy): domain Eukaryota; kingdom Metazoa; phylum Chordata; class Mammalia; order Carnivora; family Felidae; genus Leopardus; species Leopardus geoffroyi. The sequence continues at coordinate 81,813,661 of NC_059342.1, forward strand.
CCCACTCGCTTCTGACTCTCTCTCTCAAAATAAATAAGTAAACATTAAAAAAGTCTTTTAGAAGTGAGGAAACAAGATTTTTATTAAATATATTTATTGTCAAATTGGCTAACATACAGTGTGCTCTTGGTGTTGGGGGTAGATTCCTGTGGTTCATCGCTTATATACAATACCCAATGCTAATCCCAACAAGTGCCCTCCTCAATGCGCATCCCACATTTTCCCCTCCCTGCCCCATCAACCCTTAGTTTGTTCTTTGTATCTAAGAGTGTCTTATGGTTTGCTTCCCTCCCTCTCGGTTTGTAACTACTTTTTTCCCCTTCCCTTCCTCCAGGTCTTCTGTTAAGTTTCTCAAGTTCCACATATGAGTGAAAACATATGATATCTGTCTTTCTCTGACTGACTTCTTTCACTTAGCACAATATCCTCCAGTTCCATCCATGTTGCTGCAAATGAAGAGGATTTCATTCTTTCTCATTGCCAAGTAGTATTCCATTGTATACATAAACCACATTTTCTTTATCTATTCATCACTTGATGGGCGTTTGGGCACTTTCTATAATTTGGCTATTGTTGAAAGCGCTGCTATAAACATTGGGATACATGTGCTCCTATGAATCACTACTCCTGTATCCTTTGGGTAAATTCCCTAGTAGTGCTATTGCTGGGTTGTAGTGTAGTTCTATTTTTAATTTTTTGGGGAATCTCAACACTGTTTTCCAGAGCAGCTGCACCAATTTGCATTCTCACCAACAGTGCAGGATGGTTCCCGTTTCTCCACATCCTCGCCAGCATCTGTCGTTTCCTGAGTTGTTAATTTTAGTCACTCTGACTGGTGTGAGGTGGTATCTCAATGTGGTTTTGATTTGTATTTCCCTGATGATGAGTGATGTTGAGCATCTTTTCATGTGTCTGTTGGCCATCTGGATGTCTTCTTTGGAAAAGTGTCTATTCATGTCTTCTGCCCATTTCTTCACTGGATTATTTGTTTTTTTAGGTGAATTTCACAAATTCTTTATAGATTTTGGATACTAGCCCTTCATTCAATATGTTATTTGCAAATATTTTTTCCCATTCCGTTGGTTACCTTTTAGTTTTGTTGATTGGAGGAAACAAGTTTCTAACCACCTGTTTTTTTAATTTTTTATTTATTTAAAAAAATTTTTTTAATGTTTATTTATTTTTTGAGAGACAGAGACAGAGTGTGAGCAGGGGAGGGACAGATAGAGAGGGAGACACAGAATCTGAAGCAGGCTCCAGGCTCTGAACTGTCAGCACAGAGCCCGACAGCCCGATGCAGGGCTTGAACCCATGAATCGTGAGATCATAATCTGAGCCAAAGCTGAACACTTAACCAACTGAGCCACCAGGTACCCCACCACCTGCTTTTTAAAAAAAAAGGTTCCAGGGGCTCCTGGGTGGCTCAGTCAGTTAAGCATCTAACTTTGGCTCAGGTCATGATCTAGAAGTTCATGAGTTTGAGCCCTGTGTTGGGCTCTGTGCTGACAGCTCAGAGCCTGGAGCCTGCTTCAGATTCTGTGTCTCCTTCTCTCTACCCCTCCCCACTCATGCTCTCTCTCTCTCTCTCTTTCAAAAAATGAATAAACATTAAAAAAAAATTTAAGATTCCAAGCAAAAGGCAGGCAAATACCATAAATAGGCAAATTTGAAAGCTCTTCATTATCACCCCCAACTGAATCCCAATTGAAAGCACATCCTACTGGGGCGCCTGGGTGGCGCAGTCGGTTAAGCGTCCAACTTCAGCCAGGTCACGATCTCGCGGTCCGGGAGCTCGAGCCCCGCGTCAGGCTCTGGGCTGATGGCTCAGAGCCTGGAGCCTATTTCCGATTCTGTGTCTCCCTCTCTCTCTGCCCCTACCCCGTTCATGCTCTGTCTCTCTCTGTCCCAAAAATAAATAAACATTGAAAAAAAAATTAAAAAAAAAAAAAAAAAAGAAAGCACATCCTACTCACTTGACACTACCTACATGAAAAGACTTATAAATAATTTGTATTTACAAATAATTCAGGGTGAATTATTTTATTGTCAACATCATATTAACACTACTTAAAACGGGTGACCTTAAAGGAACAGAAGTGTGAACATAGGGATTGGGGTGGGTATACTAGAATGTATCAAAAGAAGAATAAATTTGGAACTTTGAATACAGTGGTAACTATTTTGACTGTGTAGGACCTAAGAATGTTAGACTACTCAACAGTGACAGGTAATAGAGTCCCCAGGTGGATCTTTGTACACTCTATGCTGACTTAATTGCTAACTGACACAATGATATTGGGGAAACCAAAACAAACATGTAGTCTCATCTCTTAGTCTGCTTGGGGCCTGTGGGAAAGCCCCAAACAGGGTTAAAACATGTCTGCACTGCCACGGGATTAAGATTCCGTGAGGCTCAGAATGGAGAAAGAAACTAGAAGACAGGGGCACCTGGGTGGCGCAGTCGGTTAAGCGTCCGACTTCAGCCAGGTCACGATCTCGCGGTCTGTGAGTTCGAGCCCCGCGTCAGGCTCTGGGCTGATGGCTCAGAGCCTGGAGCCTGTTTCCGATTCTGTGTCTCCCTCTCTCTCTGCCCCTCCCCCGTTCATGCTCTGTCTCTCTCTGTCCCAAAAATAAATAAACGTTGAAAAAAAAAATTAAAAAAAAAAAAAAAGAAACTAGAAGACCATCTAGAGAAACCACCATCTAGAGAAACCAGAAGGTAGGGCTAATTGGGCCAGTTTGAGCAGCAGGTTCAGGACATCAAGGGGACACTGATGGCAGGGATAGTGTGGAGCTGTATCCAGTAATCTTACACCTCAGCCTTCCTCATATCCAGGGGTTATGTCATCAGGCCTTAGAACTCTTCCAAGGGACCCTCTCCTGAAATAACTGATCATGAGAAGTAGAAGGTATTTTTCTTGCCAGTTCAAAGGACAGGATAAAGCCAGGCCTTCTGTGGCCCACAATCTAGAACATTAGATGTCAATAGAATGAAAGAAGAGGTGCAAACTAAGGAAATCAAAAGAGAAGGACTCCTGGGTGGCCACCAGCTCCAGCCCTGACTATAAGA